>NC_138555.1:72419916-72812472 GCF_964273705.1 Natrix helvetica | reverse complement strand
TGTATCTCTCTCTCCTTCAACTCCGCTATCAAAAATCCAAAATCCCTTCTGAACTTTAACATCGCTGGTGGTAGCTCCTTAAAAACACCAATCATGTTCCCATCTATTTGAAGAGAAGAATAAAAAGACTTCTGCAAGATGTCATTTCTAAAATTTCTCTCAGTAAAGTATATCACAACATCTCTTGGTAGTTGCCTTTGTAATGCTATGCGTGAATTTACTCTGTAAATTTTATCAATCTTAGCCGAAATCTCACGGGGGTCATCCACTTTTAATAACGTAGCCAAGGCGTCTGCACAAACTTTTCTTTAGTCCTCTCTAGGATTTTCTCTTAAGCCTCTGAGTCTGATAGCAAACTCCATAGATCTAAATTGTATCATAGTAATCTCATTATCCATCCTTTGCATATTCCCCTCCATTTCCACAAATTTCAGATCCGTTTCTTTCGTTTTGATTTCCAAATCCACAACTAGTTGTTCCACCTTACTATCTACCTTAAGAACAACCTCTGACAATCCCGTAGCTATAGCTTGCATGTTTTTATCGATCTGGTCAGTCCTTTTTATGGTGTCCTGAACCATTTGTTTAACCTCTTTAATTTCTTTGCCTATAAAGTCCTTCAATTCCTGGAGGTTTATTGTAGCGGCTGAGGGAACCACCCCTTGTTCCGTTGCCATACTTAACAGAAAAAAGGAAGACACTTCTTCCCAACTTTCTCACAAAATGCTCTTCCAAGTAGATCAGGTTATGTAAACTAACTTTAGAGTTGTTGATAATTATTTCAGCCGTTCCACCTTTACTCCTTTTCCGCCCCCGGCTGTCAGCAAACAATTAACTTTTGTTTTCTTTAGGTTTTCAGCTATAAATTAACGCCATTTTGAATCCTTTGTTCTAAGCCCACGCCTTTCAAGTTCAGCAGTAGCAAAGTAACAAAATTTTTCAAACTTAAAACTTAAAATACTTGCAAATATTTCCTTCTTGGGTTGCTCGGAGTTAAAGGCTGTTCACGACGTCTTGCTCCACTAAATCATTAGCAGAGGATCTCAGTAGACCGGAGCATAAAACATCTGCAAAGGGGGGCCCTCCTTGCCCACACCCCAGAGGCTATAAATCCTTCTGGGGGGCTACACAAGTGGTTCAACCCGACAGCTGTACCTCTCTCCTGAATTCCTGGGGATTTTGGAGTGTCCAAGGCGTTTATGATCTTAAAAAAACACCTCTACAGTCTATTGATTCGACAAGCTCAGAAAAAGCCTGCCCACGACGTTCGTGGCACAACCCGGAAGCCGCATGTTTTTTATATTCTTAAACAGATTGTGATAAATGCTAGAAGTCAACAGATAAATGTTAATAATACCTATGAGAATGTATATTTGTGAATGTATATGTGAAGGAATGAGAGGTAACCTTACATAAAGATATGCGTAGGAAGCTACCATGATCTCAGTAGCTGGTTATCTTGGATACCTATGAGCTCACATAATTAGCAGAACCAGATGTGGGAAGAGAGGAAAGGTTACGTACAGACATGTGCGTTAGATGGCCATGATCTCAGTGACCAATGACCTCAACTGTTATGAGAACCAGGTAATACCAGGGAGATATGTGAAGCCTCTACTCTGGCTGGGATGGACTTAAAGATTGACAAGAGTAATAAGAGAGAATGTACCAATAAGATGCTGTTGCTACCCCTTCTTTGCTTTGCTTGTTAAAACTGTATAAAAGCCAAATAAACTCTGCGTAAGGGAGACAGACATTTTGGACACCACTGCTTGATGGATTTCTGAAAACCTACATCTGGTGCTGAAACCTGGGAACAAAGAAACCCTTCGGGGGAGCAACAGCCAACATACTTACCTCCCGTCTGCAACAGACCCCAAGGCATGCCTATCGTCCTACGAGACCCCTCAGAGGTAGGTATGGGTTGCAATCTGTCTCACCAGCGGCAAATTGTACAAGAATTTAGATTCTTGATACAGGAGTCTGGTGTTGCAACACCTGAGGCATTCATAAGGAAGCTGGCTGGAGAGATAGGGAAACAATGTCATTGGAAGATAGGACATCCGGGGTCTCAGTGCCATCAAGCAGTAGAAAAATTTGGCTCTAAAGTTTTGGCAGGACATCAATTGACCACTGAGCCTTCACCTGATTATGATCAAGTAAAAATTCTTCCCCCAAAATCATCTTCCATTGGTCTTTCAGCTCCTCGTGGAAAGGTTAATTCTTCTGCTTCTCCACAGTCAGAGGAACAATTAGCAAAAGAGGGAGGGGAAAAGAAGATATGTTTTCTGTCTGTCCACCTAAAATGATTCCACAAGATCATGAAGTAATTGGCTTAAAGGATTGCTTTTCTTCTATCCTTCTTTGCCCCGCTTTGCAGGATACATTTGATTGTACTGCTGGTCAATAAAAGTCCGTTTTCTCTGTGCCTGCTGCTTCCCTCCCCCCACCTTCCCCTCTTCAGGAAGAGTCTGTGCCAGTTTATGGCAAGCCTCAGCAGCCTTTCTATAATATCAGGCAAAAGGCTACTGAACCGTATCATGGTTTTGTTAACAGATTGCAGGATGCTTTAAAACAACAAATAGATAATTCTGAGGCTCAGATGAAGTTGTTGATGAAATTAACAAAGGAGAATGCTACTTCCAAATGCTGGAGGGCAATTATTGGTCTTGGGAACGATCTTGATTTGGTAGATATGATTAAAGCGTGTCAAGATATAGGAACATCTTGTCGAACTAATTTGGAATTTCAAAATCCAAGGAGGGTTATGTCTGCAACCTCCCACGGCCTTTTCCATCAAGGGTCGAAGCTAAAAGCAAAATGTCCAAAGTTATTTCATTGGTTGATTTATACATTTACTTAGTCCTTTTTGATTCAGATTTATGTTGCAGAATTGAATTCTTTTCGTAAGCGTTATCCATTGGTTTTGGTAAATCATTATATGGATGATATTTTAATTGGAGCCCCAAAGATACAACCTAATTGGCTTTCAGAAATTAAAAACATGATTTAAGTGTTTATGAATTGCAGATTGCTCCAGAAAAAGCATAACTTCATGAAATGTTACAATCTTTTTTGCTCCAATTTTTCTTTGTTTAAATTTACACTAAAGTATTTTGCTAATTAATTTATGGCAGTTGTTGGGGAGCTTTACTTGGGTTTGTCCGTAATTTTTTCTGCCGGTATATATATACTTAAAGTTCTTTATTTGATTTATTGACCAAAGGAAAACAGTCCGGTGATTTCATTGTGATGTTTTTTCTTTTTCGCAGCCCTTGCCACAGTTGAAAAGATTAATTAGATTTTGAGCATTCTGTTTGTGAATCGTATAAATTGTTAGCTAACTCTTTTGATGTTTTGTAAACTGCCTACAAGAACGTTATCTGTATTAGAAGACAAAAAGATCCCTTTTAAAATGTTTTTTTCTAGGCCGCTGCTGAATCGATGGCCTTGGGACATAGAAATTGGACTGATTTAATTAATATTATTTTTCCTATTCCAAAATCTGATTTTCAATTTTATGTTCAGAATAACTTATCTCTTCAGTGTGCTTTAACTGACTACGTGGGCTGTATTTCATATCATTTGCCTAAAGATCTTCAGCTTGTGTGTTTAATGACTTTTCTTTTCCTATTTGTCTATTGCTTTCGTTTCTCTGCTTTCGCAAGACTGTTTTTTCAGATGGAGGGTGACCGAGAGGAGCGATTGCTTATAAGGACTCTCATGAAAGTTTCCTACCCTGCAATACAGTTGTTCCTGCAACACTTAAAATTGTTTGTTGCTATTTTAGCTTTTCACATCTTTTCTCAACAAGCTTTTTAACTACATTTCTGACTTTCATTATGTGTGTCAATTTATTTTTAATCTTCTAGGTGTTTACATCACATCCAGGATGGATTCTAATCTTATGACTTTGTTTTTAACTTTGTAGCAACTATTATAAGACTGAAAGCATTTATATTTTGTTTCTCATATAGGCAGTCATTTGTTTTTTCCAGGACCTTTTTCTTAAAGCAACAGATATGCAACTCAGATGCAGCTGTTCATGTTTTACCTATTTTTTTTTTCAGATTCATTTTTTGATTACTTTTTTTTCCATCAGAATGTCAAAGGGCTGGCACAAACTTGCCATATTCCACTCGACCAGGCCAAGCAGATTGTTTCATCTTGTCCCCAATGTTCTGGGGCATCCTCCTCTGAGGACACGGAAGTTAATCCCCGTGGTTTGGCCTCTAATCAACTATGGCAAATGGATGTCCTCGGGGAGAGGGGCGGTTTATAAATTTAATAAACTGAAACTGAAACTGAAACTGATGTCACCTATGGTCCTTCTCTGGCTCCTTGGAAGTATATTCATGTTTTATTGTTACCTATTCAGGAGTGTTTTGGCCACACCTTAACGAAGGGAAACAGTTAATCATGTTATTTTTCATCCTTTTTCAGCCATTACTGCCTTGGGCAAACCTTTCTTTTTAAAGACTGAAATGGCCTGGCCTATTTTTCATTGGCCTTTTTGCAATTTTGTACAACTTGGAACATTGTTTTAATTTTTGGGCTTTTTTACAATTCCACAGGTCAAGCCATTGTGAAATATGCTAATTGGTCCTTTAAGGACAGTCTTCTCAAACAAATAAAAAAGGAGGGATCTCGGGTACCCAACAATTTGGCATACCCCAATTTGGCTAATTTGGTGTGGGTAACACAACAGGTTAAAAAAGTTTGTTTGCCTCCCCCGCTAGGGGGACGAGGATATGCTGTGCTTGCTTCTACAGGTCTTTGTGGATTCTAGCACGTGATGTTTGTCCAGCTAAGAATATTGTGGCACCAGTTCCCAAATCCAGTTCTAGAGATGACCAAGGTGGCTTTACAGATGACACAGCGCCCAATACGATCTTGTCAGACCAGCTGTCCAGTGATGTGAAAAACCTGACCACCAAAGCGCAAGCAGTGCTGCAACAATGACACGTGGAACAAATCCCCAAGAACTTATGTGCTGCCATTTTTGCCAATTCCTTAGTCATCATTTGTTTATGTTTACTTGTTAATTGCTTCTCTTTATCGATAGCTGCTGTCATCTCACCCAAAAACTCATTTGAACAGAGACTGAAGTAAAAATCTATGGGTGCAGCTAACATCACACACACTGATGTCTCTTGCTTATCTGAATTGTATATGGAACATTTGCTTTCTGCATGTTTGGATTCTGTTTGAATCCTGTCTGCAGTAATTCAACACTTCACTGGTTTGATGAAAACTTTTAACTATAAGACTATATCTAGTTAGGGATTGATTGCCTATGTTCCGCCCCCTGATGCAATTGCTTTGTATACTCCGATAGTAGCAGTTCCTGAGAATACAACGTGTGCAAAAGAAGTTAAGTGTACATCTTCAAGTAAAAAACCTCACTGTTTTCATATTAGTTCACCTGCTTTAAATGGTACAGCTTTGAGGAAATTTCCTTTCACTTTGCTTATGTTTGGCTCCTGCAAGGATGGTTTTTTACATATGGTGAAGAAACTGTTAATTACATTCCTCTTAATATTAGTGAAGCACAATGTTGCCTTAGCCCAGTGCTTCTCAATTATTTTCTGTCATGCCCCCCCTAGGAAGAAGAAAACATTTCGCGCCCCCCCCCGCGCGACTGTAAATAGTATAATTTGTCTATAAAATTGTTATAAGTACACCTCTGCATAACATAGCACACCGGTCTTTCCTCGTCTCCCACCGTAGTCACATGCTTTCTTTCCTCTTTCCCTCTTACTTGCCTATCCTTCCTTCCACCCTCCCTTCCTCCTTCCCTTCCTTCCTGCCTCCCTTCCAGTTCCCTCCTTCCTCTTTCCCCCTGCCTGCCTGCCTTCTTTCCTCTTTCCCTATCCTCCTATCCTTCCTTTCTCCCTCCCTCCTTCCCTGCCTCCCTTCCAGTTCCATTCTTCCCTCCTTCCTTCTGCCTCCTTCCTGCCTGCTTGCCTTCTTTCCTCTTTCCCTCTTGCTTGTCTATCCTTACTCCCTCCTCCCTTTCTTCCCTCCCTCCCTGCCAGCAGCTCCTCCAGCATCCCAGCTGGAAGCAGCAGCACAACAGTCGCCGTTACCAGGGGCGAAGGGGTGGCGGTGGCAAGATCGGGCGACCGCCGCCCCTTTGTCCCTTCCCCAACAGCAGCTGTTGCGCTTCCGCTTCCAGACGGAATCCTGGCGGTGGAGCTGCTGGCGGGGAGGCGAGCTACCTGCATAAAGACGCCGCCGAGGGCATGGCAGAATATATCCCGGCTTGAAGTGGCAGCGCTGGGGACTGCTCAGAGACTCATCAGAGCCGCGGGCTGGAGCTGTGCAAAAAGTCTGCTTGGGCTGGGGGGGGGGGAAGGGAGGGAAGCCTGGGACAGCCATGCTTCCCTCCCTCCCACCCCTGCCCGAGCAGGCTTCTTGCACAGCTCCAGCCTGCGGCTCCAATGAAAATCCACAGTCCGAAGTGCTGCCACTTCCAGGCGGGATATATTATGCCTCGCCCACGCCGCAGCCGTTGCACCCAGATGGAAAGGGAGCCTTCGCGCCCCCCTTTACGGAGCCTCGCGCCCCCCCAGGGGGGCGCGCCCCACTATTTGAGAACAGCTGCCTTAGCTAGTTAATTCTTGTTTTGCTTTTCAAACAGCAATTTCATTCCAGACGTTTTCGACGTGGAGTCACACTAGACAGCACTTGTGACTCTGAGATAGCTTTGCTTAATAAAGTAGAATATGTAGCATTCGCTATATTTATAGTTGGTGTGCCAGCGCTTGTTGCTTGCGCTCATTTTAATATTAATGCGGTTGTATGTAATTTGGTAAAAAAAATTAATGCTACCTTTTTAGCTATTTTAGTAATGTGTTGTTTTAATCTTTTAGATGAATTATGAACTATCCAGCATCAGCTCAATATTTTACACAATTTGGCCTCTGATTTGAAAATTGATACCTTAGGATCTTGGTGGGAAGGTTTTTGGGCTTGGTTACCCACAGGTCTGTTGGGAAATGTTGTGTTATTTAGTCATCATTTGTGCTATTTTAATTGGCAGGTGCTGTTTTGTTCAGTGTCTTCCCTCTCCTGCATTGACTCAGGGTCAAGTATATATGCCCTGTATAAACAATTGCAAGGATGTTCCTTTTTTGATTATGATTCTTTTACTCTTACGATGCCTTATCAAACAAAACAAAAAAGAGTGAGATGAAGGAATGAGAGGCAACCTTACGTAAAGACATGCATAGGAAGCTACCATGATCTCAGTAGCTGGTTATCATTTGGAATTCATTTAAAATGTTTTTTAGTCTTTCAGCAATTATTGATGCAAAAATTTTATAGTCTGCGTTTAATAACGAAATGAGTCTATAATTTTTTATTTGGGTTATATCCAAATCTTCTTTTGGGATCAGAGTAATATAGGCCTCTTTCCATGTGTTCAGAATTTTAGCTTCTGTTAACACTTCATTGTGTACTTCTAGCATTGACGGACTCAAGGTGTCTTCTAATTCTTTATGTTTCTACTGGTAGACCATCTGATCCAGGAGTTTTATTGTTGTTGTTTTTTTGCTTTTTAATTGCGTCCGTTAGCTGTGCCATTGATATTCTTTCCTCCAGCCTATTCTTTACTGTTTCTGGGATTTTAGGTAAATTGGCTTTCTCCAAATACTGTATTATTCTTTCCTCTTTAATTTCGTCAGATTTGTATAATCTCTCATAAAAATAATGAACTGCATCTCTTTTTTTTCAGGTTGGCTATGTAGTGTGCCTTCCTCATCCTGCAGTTTTATTATCCAAATCTTCTTTTTTTCTTTCTTCAATGTATAAGCTAGCCACCTTCCTGGTTTGTTAGCATTTTTAAAGAAGTTTTGCTTTGTTCTTTTAATTTGTTGTGCCAATTCATCCTTTCCTGTAAGATTTAATTTGTGTTTAATCAGCTCCATTCTATTTCTTAAGTCTATTCTTTGTGGTTCTTTTTGTGATTTTAATTCAAATTCTTTATATTCTTCTTCCAAGGCCTTTTGATTTTGTTTCTTTTTTTAATTTTTTCTGTGCCATATAGGGTATAGCTAATCCTCTTATGACTGCTTTGGCAGTATCCCACATGTTCTGTAACATGGTCTCTTCCTCTCTATTTTCTTTTTTTTTTTTTAATCCCATTTCTCTTTCCATCATCTGTATGAATTCCTTATCTTTTATTATCAATTGGTTTAAAGTCCACCTTGCTTTCTTCCTTGGTCCCTTCCAACTATTTTTTTAAAAAGCTCTTAAAATATATTCCAATTTTCTTTCTCTTTTTTTTAGTCATTTTACTTCAGTGAAACTACACATTCTGAAACAGAGACAGAGATCCTGTTTTCTGCTCGCAGACCTCATAAAAGGAGGGGTTGCCTCCTCCTCCTTCTTCTTTCTCATTCTTTCTTTTTACACCCCTCCCTTTCCCTTGCTGTTTTAAAATCTTTTCCTCCAGCTGGCTTTTGAGGCCTAAAGGTCCTTAAAAAGGGCAGGCAGGAGGAATAAGTTGAGGTTGAGGTGAAAGATTTCCAAGGGGGGAGAATCCCCCCTCCCCCACATATCATTTACTAGGAATATCTACTTTATCATCCTCCTCTTCATCACTTTTTTTAAATTACAGTCATAGCCCAGTGTAAAGCTGTCAGCAACAGGTGCCACTTTAGAGATTATCGCATAAATTCCTGCCCCTTGAATTCATCTAAAGCAGGGCTCTCCAAATTGGCAACTTTAAAGATGTGTGGACTTCAACTCCCAGAATTCTGCAGCCAAGATGGCTGGCTGGGGGAATTCTGGGAGGTGGACGCCCCACCAGTCCTAAAGCTACCAAGTTTGGGAGACCCTTGATCTAGGTTTCCCAACCGTGGCCACCCTCAAGACGGGCATGTGGTCTGACTTTTGTTTTTTTTTAAGAGTCACACGGGAAAATGTAGGAAGAAACTTCTGTGTCGTGCTGACTCCTGAGTTGTGTGGTTCAGACAAGTGCTGTGTTGAGTTGGGTCTCACACCGCAGTCTTGGAAGACAGTAATTTACTGTGCAAAAACTTTCTTGAGTTCCTTATTGGTAACTTCAGTGGAGGTTCAATGGGAGAGGTCCTCCTGCCTCACCCGCCGGGTGCATGGTAGGCGGAGAGACACTCTAGGCATATGTATCTCACTCACCCACCTCACGGAATCCTGCTGAGCATAGGGGGGGGGGAATGGGCAGAGAGGTCTCCCCTGCGCACCATGCTGTGCAAAGAAGTGCGAACGGATCTGCAAAACCTGGGAGAGAGGGCAGTTCTAATGGATTGTAAGCGCGTAACTCCTGGCCCACAACGCCAAAATGAGGGATTCCCCATCCACCATAAAACTGAAAACTTCCAACTTCTTTCCTTTTGCCAATGTGGAACTGCATCTGCGTCCCATTTTTGAGCCGATAAGCACAAAATTAACTCATTGTGTGTCAATAGTTGTGTGCACAAGCAATCCCAATGCTTTTTCAGTCTGTCCTTTAGCATCATCCACACAGCTGCTCCAAACTATAGTGTTGTCCCCCCCACCCCATTGTGCGGTGGGGGAGGTGCTTCTTCTCTTTTTTTTTGGAATATATTTTAATTATTTTTACATTTAAAACAATGCAGTACCGCGAAGTCGAAGTGACCATACATTCACATTATATACAACTAGTCTCAACCATTAACTATTAGCCTACTTAATACATTGTCTATCCTTCTGTCCAATCACAATATATACCGTTTGTTCCAGTCTTGTCACCTTGTCTTATACCAATCATAAAATCTGTTCCAGAATTCAAAATATTCTGATACCCCTTTATTTTTAAGTTCAAGAGTAAGCCTATCTGCTTCTGCACAGGCCAACACTTTTCTGATTATATCTAACTATGATGGTGTATTTTCTTTTTTCCAATATTGTGCATAAGTTATGCACGCCGCAGTTAGTACATGTATAATTAGATAAAGTGTATCTTTCTTAAACCCTTCTGGTATGATACCTAGGAGAAAAATGTCTGGTATAAACAGAATTTGGCCTCCCACCATTTGTTCTAACCATGATTGAATCCTTTTCTTTTTTTTTCTTTTTTTTTTTGCCTCATTGCATGTCCACCATATATAATAAAAAGTGCCTGGTGTTTTTTTTTACACTTCCAACAATTGGGGGCCAGATTTTTAAACATTTTGGAGAGCCGTGCTGGGAGGAGATGCCATCTGTAGAACATCTTATAAAGATTTTCTTTATACACCGTAGCCATTGTTAGTTTCTGATTAAGTATCCAAAGTTTTTCCCACTTAGCCAATTCCACATTATAACTGAAATTTTTCGCCCTGGTGACCATAGTTTCTTTGACATGTTCCTCCTCTAGCTTATGTTCCAACAAAAATCTATACAACACTTTGATCGACCTGTTTTCTGTCTGTATCAAAAGTTTATCTAATATTGTGTAATCTTTGGTAATACCTTCCTTCTTCCTATCCTGTGCAAACCTTGATTGTATCTGTAAGTAGGACCACCATTCTACTTGTACCCCTTGTGATGCCAATTCTAATCTAGTTTTAATCTCCCCCTGTCTGTTCAATAACTCTTTATATGTAACTATATTTTCTATATTAATTAAATGTGGGTGTATGTATGCTTCCATCGTAGATAACCAAATGGGTGTTTTGGTATAGTGGTCGTGTTTAATTTTGTTCCATGTTAATAACAGGGACTGTCTGATGTAGTGTCTATTGAAGTATTTGTGTGCAGATCCTTTTTCATACCAAAGTACTCTTTGAGTACTCTTTTATTTCTCAACATTATCCATTCTTTTAACCATGTTAGAGTGGCCGCAGTATAATAAAGTTCCCAATCTGGTACGCCAAATCCTCCTTTTTCCTTAGTGTCTTGCATAGCTTTGAGTTTTATTCTTGGCTTTCTTCCCTGCCAAACAAATTTTGAAACCAATTGATTCAAATCCTTAAAAAAACCTTTTTCTAATTTAATGGGAATATTCTGAAATAGGAAAAGAAATTTTGGTAGTACATTCATTTTTATGACTGCGATCCTACCCATCAGGGACAATTGTAGGTTTTTCCACCTTTCTAAGTCTTTCTTAGTTTTATGGATCAAATTAGTATAGTTGTTTTCTTTGGTGGACACACACCTCGCAGATAAATGTATACCTAGATATTTGACTTTTTTGACAGTTTGGATACCCAATTTCTTTGTTAATTCCTCTTTCAATTTGGATGTCATATTTTTAACCAGCATTTTAGTCTTTGTCATATTTATCTTTAAACCCGCTACTTTCCCATATTCTGTCAATTCTTCAATAAGTTTCATACCGGACTTTATAGGATCCTCTAACACAAAAACTAGATCGTCCACAAAAGCCTGTAACTTAAATTGTTCCTTTTTGATTTCTAGTCTCTTTATCTGTTCCTCTTTACGTACATTCCTAGCTAGAACTTCTAAGGTTAATATAAACAGCAGCAGGGATAGAGGACAACCTTGTCTTGTACCTTTCTGAATTGCTATACTTTGTGTTAATTCACCATTAATTATTACTTTGGCTTTTTGATTTGTATATATTGCTCTAATCGTGTTTATAAATTTATCCCCAAATTCCATGTGTTCCAATTGTTGATGCAAAAATTCCCGGTTCACATTATCAAATGCCTTTTGGGCATCGAGGTTAAATAGTGCAACCTGTTTTTCATTATGCACTTCATAATATTCGAGAATGTCCAGCATAATTCTCATATTGTTTTTAATTTGTCTTCTTGGGAGGAATCCATTTTAATCTGTGTGGATGAACGATGTAAGGAATTTTTTCAACCATTCAGCTAATATCAAAGCAAAAATTTTATAATCTGCATTTAGCAGTGAGATTGGTCTGTAATTTTGTATAAACATCTGGTCTGTGTCCACCTTAGGTAATAATGCAATATTAGCCTCCATCCATGATAACAGTGTCTTCGCCTCTTTCAACACAGCATTATAAACTTCCAACAGTGTTGGAACAAGCATATCCTGGAATTCTTTATATATTTCTGCTGGCAGTCCATCCGGCCCTGCAGCTTTATTAGTCTTTTGTCTTTGTATGGCCTCAATTATCTCTGATGTTTTAATTTCTTCATTGAGCATATCTTTTATTTCCTCTGGAATCTTTGGCAGATCTGACTTTTCCAGATATTGTAGTATTCCTTCCTTTGTATAGTCTGGGTTTTCTCTATATAATTGTTCATAGAACTCTTGGGTAATCCTTTTCTTTTCCTCTAGTTGATAGCAGATCTCGCCTTTTTCATCTTGTAATTTATTGATCCAATTCTCTTGCTTCTGCTTCCTCAGCCTATAGGATAGCCACTGCCCCGGTTTATTTGCATTCTCAAAGAAATTTTGTTTTGCTTTTTTTATAGACTGTGCCAATTTTGCTTTTTCAAATATAGCCAATTCATGTTTAATCAGTTCCATACTTCCTTTTATACTTCTATTTTGTGGTTTCTTTTGAAGTTCACTCTCTAAGTTTCTATACCTTTCTTTCAACTCTCTTATTTTTTGAGTCTCATTTTTTTTCTTCCTAGCTGTAGCCAATATTGTGACCCCTCTTATAAATGCCGTAGTTGTATCCCATAGGTTTTGTATGGATGTGTCTCCTGGCCAATTTTCTTTGAAGAAAAATCTCAATTCCTGATTAACGCTTTTAATATATTCCTGATCTTTTAGGATTGTTCTATTGAATAACCAACGATAACTGCCCTTTTGTTTTTTCCATATAATCCTCATGGGATTGTGGTTGGCCCATAAATTGGGTTCTATGTCTATCTCCTTCACTTCCGAAATTAACTCCATCGACATCCAGACCATATCTATCCTTGACCAGGATTCATGTCTATTCGAGTAGAAGGTATATTGCTTTCCCTCTGGACATCTTTTTCGCCATACATCATAGATATTTAATTCTTCGGCCATTTGGAAGAATGACCTGGGCAAAATTCTCCTAGCTCCTTTTCTCTTCTTTCTACTTTTATAGTCCCATTTCTGGTCACCTATGACATTGAAATCACCCATTAAACAGACATTTTCGCTTCCCATCTTTTGAATAATGCTATGTAGTCTATAATAAAATTTTTCCTGACCTTCATTAGGTGCATATATTACAACCAGTGACACCTTTTTTGGTTTAACATTATTTCTACAATTAACATTAACCCTTCCTCATCATGATAAATTAGTCTGGATCATGTCTTTAACATATAATGCTATTCCTCTTTTCTTTTGATCAGCTAATGCCGTGTAAAGTTTACCCAATCTAGGCTATTCCAAGATCTGGATCTGTCGTTTAGTTATATGGACCTCTTGCATTGCAATTATATCGTAAATTTCTCACTCATAAATTTCTCCAGTCCTTCCTTCCTTCCTTCCTTCTCTTCTTCTTCTTTTCTTTCTTTCTTTCTTTCTTTCTTTCTTTCTTTCTTTCTTTCTTTCTTTCTTTCTTCTTCTTTTCTCTTTCTTTCTTTCTTCTTTCTTCTTTCTTTCTTTCTTTCTTCTTTCTTCCTTCCTTCCTTCCTTCCTTCCTTCCTTCCTTCTTTCTCTCTCTCTCTTTCTCTCTCTCTCTCCCTTCCTTCCTTCCTTCCTTCTTTCTTTCTTTTTTCTTTCTTTCTTTCTTTCTTTCTTTCTTCTTTCTTTCTTTCTTTCTTCTTTCTTTCTTTCTTTTTCTTCTTCTTTCTTTCTTTCTTTCTTCTTTCTTTCTTCTTTCTTTCTTTCTTTTTCTTCTTCTTTCTTTCTTTCTTTCTTCTTTCTTTCTTCTTTCTTTCTTTCTTTCTTTCTTTCTTTCTTTCTTCCTTCCTCCTTCCTTCCTTCCTTCCTTCCTTCCTTCCTTCCTTCCTTCCTTCCTTTCTTTCTTTCTTTCTTTCTTTCTTTCTTTCTTTCTTCTTTCTGCCTTCTTCCCCCGCCCTCTCTTCCCTCTCCCTCTCCTTTTCCCTCTTCGTCTACTCAATAATCAATTTTAAGGAGTATTAAGGGGTAGTATAATCTATATATCAATAGATTAGTATATTATATGAAAACAGCTATCATAGAATAAAAAGAGAATGAGAGAGACTTGTCAATTTATATATATTCCTGTATTTCTATTTTTCTATTAATCTATTTCAGAGTCAATTCTAAGAATGATTTCCTTATAATTATTAAATATATTGTAATCAAACCATCTCCTTAATTAATCAATACTAATACCAATAATATCTAAAATGGTGAAATTAATCTTATAGCAATAACAAAACCCAATGACAATAACAATATGTTTCTTTGATAGTAGTATTATAACATTAATTCCTAACCTTTAAGTTCAACCTTACATATGACCCTCCTGCATTAAGTAATTATATGTATGCTGAGTCCCCTTGGTCCATTAAATCTTCTTTCTCTCTCTCTCTGATCGTTTCTTTCAATAATGTCCAAAGATTAACATCAATGTTCTCCAATAGTCAGGTCTCTGTTATCCAAGGGATATAGTCACCAAAAATTGTTTTATCTTGAGATATACCATGGTGGGGGGGGAATTCCAGATTTCGCTAGATGTCGCTCTTCCACAAGCTATCCAGATACAGACTAACAAGATACAGACTTAACAAAATGCACTGTCATGTTCTTCTTCAGACCTTCAATAGTTAACTCATTTCCCCCTGAAGGCATCCATGTTATCAGTTATTCACAGCTGGCCTTTGTTGTGTTAATTAATTAAGTTTAGAATCGGCTCCTCAGACAGTTCAGAGAAGAGAAGTCTCCAGCCTTCGCTCAGCCTATTCCTCTTGCCGCTACAAAGGGGGGGGGGATAGGAGGAAAGATCCACCTCACTCCTTCGTTGAGCCCCTTAGTCTCTTGAGCTGTTTTGGAATAAAATACCTTCCACCAAGATCAGGAATCTGTTAAGCCACTCGTGACTCCTGCAGCTTCTCTTTAATAAATCCTCGCTTACTTTGAACTGCTGTCAGCACTCTGGGATGGCCATTACCGATCGCCCTCTTCCACACCCGGGGTTATGAAGGAAATTTCAAGCGCATACCATGAACTGCCATCCTATGGTCATGCCAAACCAACCTTCTCTTCAGTCTTCCCTTCAGGGAATCATTGGTTTACAGAAGTCTTTCAAGAAACCTCTCCGGAAGCCAGATCCAGCTGCTTTTCACGGAGCTCTCTGTTCAACTAGCCATTTGTGCTGGCAGCTAGCCCCGCCTCCCAGAGGTGGCTCTTTTTTGTTGTTGTTAAGCACACATACAAAAATTTAAAATTAAAACCATCCCCCCTCCCCTTCCAACTAATTTTTATTGGGTTGTGGTCTGCCCATAAATTTGGTTCAATTTCAATCTCTTGTACATTTTGGAACACATCGAAACCAGAAGCGTCACGGCGAGACCAGTTGGAAAATAGCGGGCTCCAATTAGCACCATGAAAATCCAACCAGACAAACCGCTGCCAGGGGGTCTTCAGACCGGAACTATCTTGAAGAGATGGGGAAGGAGGAGAGGCGTCTTGGACAACCAAGAGGAACAGGCAAGTTCCTCGGTAGGTCGGAGAAAAGATCTTTAAACTGACAGCCGGGGGGGGGGGGGCTGCCACATTCAAATAACCGTTTTAAAGCTGGGGCAACCGGACTAAGTTTTTTGAGTAGAAGTGGTGTCGGAACAGAGTGTTGGAACCAGGTGAGTGATTGTCCAACTCACAGGTAAAAAGAAACTTTGAATCTGGACTTAAAAAGGGTCCTGGAGCTGAATTAGCAGCTAATTGGCATTTGGGAAATTTCATGGAGGAAGAAGAATAAAGCGGAGGTTAAAGTACTAAAGCCTTAGAAGATTCTTGTTTGTATATTTGGATTTGAAGACATTAAAAATAACAAAAGGAAAGAACCCGGGGGTAAAGTTCCTTTTTTTTTTTTTTTGTGGATTTAAAGTGGCTTTTGACAGTTTTTGACAATCAGCTGGTCAGAGTGTATTGCAGAGACAGAGCCATCTGCTGGTGAGAAGGGAATACTACAATACTGGCTAGACAAGAAGGAAGGAAAAGCGGGGATATATTACTAGTTTAAAGGGAATTGTATTACTATAGTTAATGGTATGTAGCCAATTAAGATATAAGGGAATTATAGTCAAAGCTAAAAACAAAATGGCCAAAGTATCAGATTTATGTTGCAGAATTGGATCCTTTTCGTAAGCATTATCCATTGGCTTTGGTAAATCATTATATGGATGATATTTTAATTGGAGCCCCAAAGATACAACCTAATTGGATTTCAGAAATTAAAAAAAAATGATTTAAGTGTTTATGAATTGCAGATTGCTCCAGAAAAAGTACATCTTCATGAAATGTTGCAATCTCTTCTTGCTCCAGTTTTTTCTTTGTTTAAATGTATACGAAGGTATTTTGCTAATTAATTTACAGCAGTCCTGGGACCCTTGCTGGTACATTTATTTGATTTATTGACCAAAGGAAAACAGTCCGGCGATCTCATTGCGATGTTTTTTCTTTTTTGCAGCCCTTGCCACAGTTGAAAAGATTAATGAGATTTTGAGCATTCCATTTGTGAATCATATAAATTGTCAGCTAACTCTTTTGATGTTTTTTAAGACAAAAAGACTCCGTTTCAAAATGTTTTGCCATTTTTTCAGGCAGTTGTTGAATTAATAACCTTGGGTTTGTAGTAGAAATTGGACTGACTTAATTAATATTATTTTTCCTCTTCCAAAATCTGATTTTAACTTTTATTTTCAGAATAATTTATCTCTTCAGTGTACTTTAACTGACTAACTGACTACGTGGGCTGTATTTCATATAATTTGCCTAAAGATCTTCGGGTTGCATGTTTAATGACTTTTCTTTTCCTATTCGTCTTTTGCTTTCATTTCTCTGCTTTCGCAAGATTGTTTTTTCAGATGGAGGGCGAACGAGAGGAGTAATTGCTTACAAGGACTCTCATGAAAGTTTCCTACCCTGCAATACAGTTGTTCCTGCAACACTTAGAATTGTTTGCTGCTAGTTTAGCTTTCTAAATCTTCTCTCAACAGCTTTTTAACTAAATTTCTGACTTTTATTATGTGTGTCAACTTATTTTTAATCTTCCATGTGCTTACATCACACCCAGGATTGATTCTAATCTGATGGCTTTGTTTTGGACTTTGCAGCAATTATTATAAAACTGAAAGCATTTATATTTTGTCTCTCATATACATAGTCATTTGTCTCTTTCCGGACCTCTTTCTGAAGGTTCCATTTAAGCACATGTTGTTGTTCATGTTTTATCTATTCTCTTTTCAGACCCATTTTTTTAATTATTATTTTTTCATTATGTTAGGGATGTAAACCTAGGCTTGGCTTGGCAATGTATATAAGCTATGATTGTAACAAATATATCTGTTACTTTAAATGCTAGAGAGATGCAATTGGCTTGTTACGTCAAGCAGCCATAAGAGGGAGCCAGAATGACTGTTAGCTCTCTGTTTGTTAGACGCTGATCGGTGTATTGTGAGGTACTGTGGTTTGTTACTGTTAGCTGTTTTGTGTGCTAGACTGACTATTTGATAACTGAATGACTGAACCGTGTATGACCTTGGACTGTTAACTGGACTCTGAATACCTCTATATTTCCACATAGTAAACTACTATATTTTATACTATTCAGTGTCCCTGTATGCTGGTTTGTGCGTGTTCATTCATACCACTCTCATTATGCTTCTCTGCACACTCGGTCTCCTAACGGGGAGCTTACTTACTTAACACATTAGAATGTCAGAGGGCTGGCACAAACTTGCCATATTCCATTCGACCAGGCCAAGCAGATTGCTTCATCTTGTCCCCAATATTCTGGGGCACCCCCTCTGGGGACACGGAAGTTAATCCCCGTGGTTTGGCCCCTAATCAACTATGGCAAATGGATGTCACCTATGTTCCCTCTCTGGCTCTCTGAAAGTATATTCATTTATCTATTGTTACCTATTCAGGAGTGCTGTGGGCCTCATCTTAACGAGGAGAAACAACTAATCATGTTATTTCTCTTTTTTTTTTCAGCCATTACTGCCTTGGGCAAATCTTTCTCTTTAAAAACTGATAACGGCCTATTTTTCATTGGCCTTTTTGCAATTTTGTATAACTTGGAACATTGTTTTAATTTTGGGGCTTTTTTATAATTCCACAGGTCAAGCCATTGTGGAACGTGGTAATTGGTCCTTTAAGGTGTCAGGCCTGTAGTTATGTTTCTTTTAGGATCTTTGGCCTGCCACACTTTCTATTATTTTCCTATGCTGTTTCATTAGTGTAGTAGTTGGGAGTGGGGAATAGAAAGGAGTAGGATTGTGGAATGTATTGTTGTGATTCTTTCTAGAAGCTCAAGGTCATCTTTTGTCTCCGCACCTCGACACCTGACCAGAAGCAGATGGGTGTAGATGCCAGTGTGGAAAAAAAGGATTGGACGTGATGGATTGTGGGTGTGGGGATAGGATGAGAATCAGAGTTGGAATTCCATAGCACAATGCCAACATGTCTGTCTTATTAAATTGGAACTTTAAGGAAAGTTTTGCCTTTGATTCTGATTTAATTCTGCATGATATTTGGAACGCTGACATTATTCCAACTCTCTCTTTAAAATAAATCACTAGCACCCCCCCTCGCACGGGGGGGGCGGCTGGTGAGGGGGGTGCTGAATTCCCAACACTGACCGGGACAATGTAAAATATCAGCGAACAATTATGAGAAAGCTTTTGGAGATAAGAAGCTGAAATGAGACGCTTCTCTGCTAACTTCAAAGGCAAAGGACTTTCTGCTTCAAGATTTATTGCATCTGGCAAGAAGCAGCAGCCTAAAGGGGATGAAATGGAGGGGCTGGAAAGGCTTTTCCTACCCACGACTAGAAGATGAAATGAATGGAGATCCCAGCCACCCTCACACGATCATCTCTGATGGGCTTCCCGGACCAGCTTGGACAACTAAACATGAGTGTATGCTCCCCCTCCTTCCCCCCAGCTTGGAAGCAAGGCTTGGAAAAAAACCTGGAGTGGAGGTTTTGACTCCTTCCAGACAGCGATAAATGAAATGACTTATTACCCTGCAACTGAGTGGGAGACAGATTCCCTATCAAAATGGGAATTTCAACCCAGACAGCAAGAAGGGATTTGGCCTGCATCTTTCACTTGCCAGCCACAAATTGGGCTGCAACCAGTGAATGAAGCACCACCAGATTGGGTTTTCTTCCCAGAGTATGGATGGATAAGATACCACTGGGCACCTCCTTTGCCATCAACATGGGAAAACGCTCCAAGCCAGCAGAGGGAACCTACTTGGCCCATAACTCCTCCAAGCCAATAGAAGGGTCCTTGGCACATAAACCCCCCTAGCCAGCCATTGTTGGTTGAGCTGAAACCTGTGAAGCAGCAACCCCGGGATGGGTCTTAACCCCAGGTCATGGATGGGAGGAATGCCAGTGGGCACCTGCCCTCCCTCAGCAGATGGCACCAGAGGAGGATCCCCAACTTAAGGTGACAAAGAGTCCTACCAAGGGGGAGGCCTCAGAGGGGGAAAAGCCCAAACGACCTCTGGAAGAGGATCCCCAGCTTAAGGTGACAAAAAGTCCTACCAAGGGGGAGGCCTCGGAGGAGGGAATTGCCGAAGAACAAACGTGTGTACCAATCGCCACGGTGGTAAAGAGAGGGCCCCAGATGCCACCACAGAAGAGTCATCTGGGCCAACAACCTCTGGAAGAGGATCCCCAACTTAAGGTGACGAAGTGTCCTACCAAGGGGAGGCCTCGGAGGAGGAAAAGGGCAAACAATCTCCGGAGGAGGATCCCCAACTTCAGGTGACAAAGAGTCCTACCAAGGGGGAGGCCTTGGAGGGGGAAAAGCCCAAACAACCTCTGGAAGACGATCCCCAACTTCAGGTGATGAAGAGTCCTACCAAGGGGTAGGCCTCGGAGGGGGAAAAGCCCAAACGACCTCTGGAAGAGGATCCCCAACTTCAGGTGACGAAGAGTCCTACCACGGGGTAGGCCTCGGAGGAGGAAAAGGGCCAGCCGTGGATGATTGAATCCAAGAGCCCAGAACCTACAGCACCTGCAGCAGAGAGCCCTAACCGACCATGGGAAGAGGTCGCAATGGACTTCATCGTGGAACTCCCAGACAGCAGTGGGCATAAAGTAATTTGGACAGTTATTGATTTGGTTTCTAAGCAGGCACACTTCATTGCTTGCTCAGGATTGCCATCCGCAAACGAATTAGCGAAAATGTTTTTGAAACACATTTATCGCCTGCACAGAGTAACCAAGAGGATCATTTCAGACCGCGGAGTCCAGTTCACAGCCAAGTTCTGGAGAGAGGTCCTGAGATCCATTGGGTCCACACAAGAACTGAGCTCAGAGGTTCATCCCAGCATGAACTGCGCAGCAGAGAGAGCCAATGCGGTGGTGGAACAATACATCTGGTGTTTTGTGGACTATCAACAAGACAAGTGGTCGGACTTGCTACCCTTCGCCGAAGTGGCATACAACGATGCGGTCCACAGCAGCACAGGATTAACGGGTTTCCAGATTACCAGTGGCATGGAATTTGTTGCCATGCCTGAGTTGCCTAGAGAACCTCCTTCCTCCATGTCTTTGAATGAATGGATGGACACGCTAAGGAAAGCATGGGAGAATACGAAGAAGGCTCTAGCAGTTGCGGCAGAAGCCTACAAGAAGCAAGCTGATAAACATCGCTCACTCCAAAACCCCTTCGGTGTGGGGGACAAAGTTTTTGTATCTACCAAATACATAAGATTAGGAATGCCTAGTAAGGAATTGGGTCCAAAATTTCTAGGTCCATTCCCAATAGTGAAGATAGTTAACCCAGTTACAGTTTGACTCAGTCTACCCAGAAGTCTAGGGAAAATTGACCCAGAATTTCATTGTAGCTTGTTGAAACCAGTAATTGGATCTAACATAAGAGCATCCACCCAAGCTCACACTCCACCTGTAGTAATAGGAGGGGAAGCACAATTTGAGGTTGAAAAAATTGTAGACTCCAGGCTGAATAGGGGTCGCTTACAGTACTTAGTGCACTGGAAGGGTTACCCTTTGTCTGAAGCTACTTGGGTGAACAGTGGGAACCTAAAAGTGGAGAAGTTAGTAGAACAATTCCATGATAAGTTTCCCGATAAGTCAAAGGGTCCCCCTGGGGGGAGGAGAGGTGGTTAATTTTGTTATGTTAACTTTTATGTTATTCTCTTTTCAGGAAACGTTTTTCTTCTGAGAGGCCGCCTGTCAGGCCTGTAGTTATGTTTCTTTTAGGATCTTTGGCCTGCCACACTTTCTATTATTTTCCTATGCTGTTTCATTAGTGTAGTAGTTGGGAGGGGGGAATAGAAAGGTGTAGGATTGTGGAATGTATTTTTGTGATTCTTTCTAGAAGCTCAAGGTCATCTTTTGTCTCCGCACCTCGACACCTGACCGGAAGCAGAGGGGTGTAGATGCCAGCAAGGAAGAAAAGGATTGGACCATGTGATGGATTGTGGGTGTGGGGATAGGATCATGAACTTTCAACTGGGTGGAATTCCAGGATGAGAATCAGAGTTGGAATTCCATAGCACAATGCCAACATGTCTGTCTTATTAAATTCGAACTTTAAGAAAAGTTTTGCCTCTGATTCTGATTTAATTCTGCATGATATTTGGAATGCTGACATAAGGACTGTCTTCACAAACAAATAAAAAAGGAGGGATCTCGGGTACCCAACAATTTGGCATACCCCAATTTGGCTAATTTGGCATGGGTAACACAACAGGTTAAAGAAGTTGGTTTGCCTCCCCCTCTAGGGGGACGAGGATATGCTGTGCTTGCCTCTACAGGTCTTTGTGCATTTTAGCATGTGGTGTTCGTCCAGCTAAGGATATCGTGGTACCAGCCCCTGAATCCAGTTTTAGAGATGATCAAGGTGACTCTACAGACAGCACAGTGGCCAATACGATCTTGTCAGACCAGCTGTCCAGTGATGTGAAAAACCCTGACCACCAAAGCGCAAGCAGTGCTGCAACAACGACACATGGAACAAATCCCCAAGAACTTATGCGCTGCCATTTTTGCGGTTTTCACTGCCAATTCCTTAGTCATCATTTGTTTATGTTTAATTGTTGTTTCCCTTTAGCGATAGCTGCTGTCATCTCACCTCAAAACTCACTTGAACAGAGACTGAAGCAAAAATCTATGGGTGCAGCTAGCATCACACACACACTGATGTCTCTTGCTTATCTGAATTGTACATGGAACATTTTCTTTCTACATGCTTGGTTCCTGTTTGTATCCTGCCTGCAGTATATCAACACTTCACTGGTTTGATGAAAACTTTAACTATAAGACTATATCTAGTTGGGGGTTGATTGCCTATGATCCGCCCCTGATGCAATTGCTTTATATACTCCAATAGTAGCAGTCCTTGAGAATACAACATGCGCAAAAGAAGTTAATTGTACAACTTCAAGTAAAAAAACCCTCAGTTTTCATATTAGTTCACCTGCTTTAAACTGTACAGCTTTGAGATTTCTTTTCACTTTGCTCACGTTTGGTTCCCGCAAGGATGATTTTTTATATATAGTCAAGAAACTTAACATTCCTGCTAATATTAGTGAAGCACAATGTTGCCTTAGCTGGTTAATTCCTGTTTTGCTTTCCAAACAGCAACTTCATTGCAGCCGTTTTCGACGTGGAGTCACGCTAGACATCACTTGTGACTCTGAGACAGCTTTGCTTAATAAAGTAGAATATGTAGCATTGTCTGCATTTATAGTGGGTGTGCCAGAGGCATCATTTGTGCTACTTTGATTGGTAGGTGCAGTTTTATTCAATGTCTTCCCTCCCTTTGCAAAATATGTGTATCACAGCTTTTTGCCCTAAACCCTCTTCTGCATTGCCTCAGGGTCAAGTATATGCCCTGTATAAACAATTGCAAGGATGTTCCTCTCCTGATTATGACCCTTTTATTAACCTCTCTTACGATGCCTTGTCAAACAAAACAAAAAAGTGTGAGATGTAGGAATGAGAGGAAACATTACATAAAGACATGCACAGCAAACTGCCATGATCTCAGTGGCTTTTACCTTTTAACCTATGATCTCACCTAGCAGAGACAGGCCGTACCAGGGAGTTATGTGAAGCCTCTACTCTGGCTCACATTTATGATGGTTGTAGTCTCCCAGGGTCATGTGATCTCCTTTTCCAACCTTCTGACTGTCAGGTTTCCAAAAATTGCCCTAATTGATTCATGAATCCTGAACCAAATTTCAAAAGAAAATTAATCATTTATTAGGAGCATTTATTTTGGCAAGACCTTTTTGCAGTCAGATCTGAGCATTATTTGAATTATAGCTGAACTTTACCCGTTCCTTCCCTCCCCTCAGTCTGTGTCATAAATCACATTCCCCAATGAGGTGTACCCCTCCCAAGTCTGCTGCGGTAATCTGAGATCCGACTCTAGCCAAAAGTTTACATGGAATGTGCTCCCAACCCCCTTTCCTCACCATGGCAACTTTAGGAGTTGACACTGACAAGCAAAGTCAATGGGGATGCCAGATTCACTTAACAGCCATGTTACTAACTTAACAACTGCAGTGATTCACTTAACAAATGTGGCAAGAAAAGCCGTGAAATGGGGCAAAATTCACTTAACAAATTTCTCACTTAACAACATAAATTTTGGGCTCAATTTCAAAAGTGAATTTTATTCAAGGAATTAAAGCGTGTCACAGAATGCAAAAATTGTCATCAATGGTGATTTAACTAATTCATGTGAAATTCAAAAGTGTACAAGACAAGGATGTTCTTTGTCCCCTTGGTTGTTTATTTTGGTTTTATAAGTCTTGAATAGAGATATTAGACAGGATGATAAAATATGGCATATAAATATTAAGAAAGAAGTTAATAAATTGAGAGTCTTTGCGGATGATTTCATTATATTTCTACAGGACCCAAAAAATAATATAGAACATTTGATGAGGAAATTGAATGAGTTTGGGGCCCTGGCAGGTTTTAAAATAAATAAACAGAAAACAACAATGTTGATTAACAATATGTCTTTTCAGGACAATGATATATTGAATAAAAAGTCGGGTTTTAGGGTTGAGAAAAATGTGAACTAACTAGGGGTTATGCTGACAAACACAAACATAAAACCATTTGAAAATAACTATGTCTCCTTGTGGAGGGATATTAAACAGGATTCTACAAAGATGGGAAAAATTGCATTATCACTGCTGGGAAGAATCTCCGTAATTAAGATGAGTATTTTACCAAAGGTGTTCTTTAAATTTCAGATGTTACCAATACTCACATCTGACAACACGTTTAAACAATGGCAGAAGGATATCTCTAAGTTTATATGGCAAGGGGAAAAACCAAGAATTAGATATAAGCTATTGCAAGATGCCAAGGAAAGAGGGGGGTTGGGTTTACCAGATATGAAATTGTATTTTGATGCTTGCTGCTTGACCTGGGCAAAAGAATGGGTGAGTCTCCAAAACAAGAGGTTACTTGAATTAGAGGGCCATGAATTCTGGTTTGGATAGCATGGCTACCTATGGTATGACAAAAATAAAGTTAATGTTGATTTCAGTAACCATTTTGTTAGACGTGCCATACTAAGAGTTTGGAATAAACATAAAACAAAACTCTCCATGAAAGCCAGATTGGCTGACGTATGGTAAAATTTTATCTTTCAATTCCAGTGACCAAAGAGGGAAGAAATTGAATCAGAAGGTTATGTTTCCAATTGGTTTACTTATCAGCAATTGAAAGAAAGGTTCAAATTGGATAAAAAGTGCTATGGATTTGACTTCATTAAAAATGAATTGGAAACTTCACTATATGGTTAACGATGAACACATTATCGCTAAGATTTATAAAATGCTACTGAAATTGAATTTGGAAAATGAACATGTGAAACATTGTATGATTCAGTGGGCAAGGAACTTTGGATATAATTTGCTTGAACGATGGAAAAATATGTGGAGGGGTCTAAAATTTACATTAAATTATAATTTAAAATAGAATTTTTACACAATGATGTATCATTGGTATTTAACACCAGATAAGCTATCTAAGATGCATAAAAGGTATGTCAAATGTATGTTGGAAGTGTAAAACAAAGAAGGGACCATCTATGGTGGACACATGATAAAGCAAAAAAAAAAATTGGACTATGATTCATATTTTAATACAAGAAATCCTGAAAATGGAGATAAATATGAAACCAGAACTTTTCCTCTTGGGTCTAATGGAAAAAGAATTGGAGAAAAAGTTTGGAATTTTGTTACTATATATGTTGACAGCAGCAAGATTATTGTATGCGCAAAAATGGAAGGACACTTCAATTCCTACTATAGAAGAATGGTTGCAGAAGTTAATGGAGTTGGCTATAATGGCAAAATTGACTACTCTGCTCAAAGAAAAGAATATTTGTTTCCACATGGAGACCGCTTCTGAACTTCGTGCTTGATGTGGAAAAGAATGAAACTTTGATTTTGGGTTTCACAGATTGACTGATAGACTTTTGTAGAAATGACTGGTTCATACCATTTGAACTGAGGCTGGTGGGTGGAGCTATTGGCTGCGAGAGGGGAGTCAAAGAGAACCAGAGGACTATGGTAGAGTACATTTGGCTATATTCATATATCTATAAACCAAAAATAGCAATAATACATTCTGGGTTAGTGTGCTTGAGATTGTGATTTTATTTTATTTCAAAATGACTGGCTTAGTTCAATGTAATAGTTCTTTTGCAACTGTCTTTCACAGTACTCTTTTCAAATTTGGATACTGTCTATCTTGTAAACGAATTACTAGACTACATAGACACATTACCTATCTAGAATCTCTAATCTGTGCTCTCCAAGCAGAAATTAGGTGCCCAATTCGGCCATTCCACTCCATGGAGATGCCACACTACCAGCTCCCTCTACCGCAAAGATCCTGAAGGAGAAGAGCAGTCTGGACAACTGTGGGATCTGGCAGGATGAGAGCTGTGAACCATAAACACAAAGCTTTTGCTGTGTCCCAGCATAACAGATATAGGTCCCTTGCTGACCTTAATGGGGACACTAAAGTGACAGATCAAGGTAGTTGTGACAATGATGACTCAAAAAAGCAGGGGATCATGGTCCAAAATGAAGAACTTACTTCAGAAAGGTGAAAGTGTGAATCAGGTATCATACATCAGTTGCACAAGAAGAGCAAGGTATCCAAAAAGAGAAGTCACCTTCTGGTTGGTGATTCAATCGTAAGGGATGTAAATTTAGGAAAGAATATGGAGGTTTTGAAAGAGGTCAGGTGTCTGCCAGGTGCTACTGCCAGCAGAGACAAGAGGTGTATTCTTAAGATAGTCAAGAATGCAAGTAACGACTGTGATGTTGATGCTATTATGCATCTTGGCACAAATGATCTGTCCAAAAAAGATGGACTTTCTGTGCAGAATGATTTCCAGAGCTTGGGGTATGAACTTAGTAGTATAGGTTGTAGGCTTATCTTCTCAGAGGTTATGCCAGTATATAAGGAACAAAAAGGGAAGGGCCAGCGTGTAGCAGAGTTTAATGTGTGGCTAAAGGAGTGGTGTAAAAGGGAAGGCTTTGGTTTTATTAGTCATGATGTCTGCAGCTGGTCCAATGAAAAACTGTACAAAAGAGATGGTTTGCACCCATCCAAGAAAGGGACTGAGTTACTTGGCATTAAATTCACAGATTTTCTGGATAAACATTTAAACTGAACAGCGGGGACAGAGAATTAATTGATACAGAACATTTCTGTCCCCAGCAATCTAAATTTTATAGAGTTATCAGCGCATGTAACATAGATGTTTGTGCGGGTAAGATTATCGGTCCTGCTTTCAAGCAAAACCAAGCATTTAATAGTGAGTGCCATACCATGTGCACAAATCATACAAGTGGCAAGAAAATAAGGGCAGTCAGACATAACACAGGTTATGTAGACAGTAAACACAGGGTCAATCAAAATGGACTCAAATGTCTATACACCAATGTACAGATTATGAGGAATAAACAGGGTGAATTAGAAATCCAAGTAAATGAGGGCAGATATGATACTGTTGCCATTACAGGAACTTGGTGGGATGAAACCCACAATTGGAACATGCAGCTAGAAGGATTTAAATTATTTAAAAGAAATAGACCAAATAAAAGAGGAGGTGGAGTTGCACTATATATAAGAAATAACTACATCTCTACAGAAATAGAGCACAACAATGATGAGAACTATCTTGAATGCATTTGAGTCAATATTAAAGGGGGGGGGGGGATGACATTGCCATAGGTTTATACAATACAATACAGTAACAGAGTTGGAAGGGACCTTGGAGGTCTTCTAGTCCAACCCCCTGCCTAGGCAGGAAACCCTATACCGTTTCAGACAAATGGCTATCCAACATCTTCTTAAAGACTTCCAGTGTTGGGGCATTCACAACTTCTGGAGGCAAGCTGTTCCACTGATTAATTGTTCTAACTGTCAGGAAGTTTCTCCTCAGTTCTAAGTTGCTTCTCTCCTTGATTAGTTTCCACCCATTGCTTGTTCTACCCTCAGGTGCCTTGGAAAATAGTTTGACTTCCTCTTCTTTGTGGCAACCCCTGAGATATTGGAACACTGCTATCATGTCTCCCCTAGTCCTTCTTTCTATTCTATTCCTCGCACAGAGAGGGACTTCTCCAGGTGCCGTCTACCAAACAGTGTCGGGGGGCGACGCCTAGGAGCAGAGCCTTCTCTGTGACGGGCCCAGCCCTGTGGAATGACCTCCCCCCTGATATCAGGACTACCTCTGACCTCCGCTCCTTCCGTGCAAAGCTCAAGACCCACCTCTTCCAATTAGCTGGCCTGGCTCAACCATAGTTTTACCTTATCGCTCCTGACGGGTTTTTAAATCTTGTAATTTAATTGAGGGTGTTTTAAATTGTCAATTTTAAATTCTATTTTATATATTTGTTACCTCCTCCATGTATATGTGTACGTACGTGTATGTGTTTATTTTTATCTGTATATGTATTGTTCATTTGTATATTTTATGTCCTTTTATTGTACGCCGCCCCGAGTCCTTTAGGAGAGGGTGCGGCTAACAAATAAAATTTTTTTATTATTATTATTCTTATTATTCTTATTATTCTTCTTCTTCTTATTATTATTATTAAACTAGACATAACCAGTTCCTGCAACCGTTCTTCATATGTTTTAGTCTCCAGTCCCCTAATCATCTTTGTTGATCTTCTCTGCACTCTTTCTAGAGTCTCCACATCTTTTCTACATCGTGGTGACCAAAACTTAATGCAGTATTCCAAGTGTGGCCTTACCAAGGCATTATAAAGTGGTATGAACACTTCACGTGATCTTGATTCTATCCCCCTGTTTATGCAGCCTAGAACTGTGTTGGCTTTTTTGGCAGCTGCTGCGCACTGCTGGCTCATATTTAAATGGTTGTCCACTAGGACTCCAAGATCCCTTTCACAGTTACTACTGTTGAGCAAGGTACCATCTATACTGTACCTGTGCATTTCGTTTTTGTTGCCTAAATGTAGAACCTTACTCTTTTCACCATTGAATTTCATTTTGTTAGATAGCGCCCAATGTTCAAGTTTGTCAAGATCCTTCTGTATCTTAAGCCTATGTTCTGGAGTGTTGGCTACTCCTGCCAGCTTGGTGTCATCTACAAATTTGATGAGTTTCCCATCCAAATCATTGATGAAGATGTTGAAGAGCACTGGGCCCAAAACAGAGCCTTGGGGTACTCCAGTGCATACCTCCCTCCATGTAGATATGGTTCCATTGAGGACTACACGTTGAGTGCGGTTGGTCAGCCGGTTACTAATCCATCTGGTGGTGATGCTGTCTAACCCACATTCTTGTTAGGGGGGAGTTCCACCCTGAATTAACAAAGGGTGGATCGTGGCTTTTCCTGGTAGCATACTTTTGAAGACAAGCAAAAAAAAAAACCCGAAGCAAGATCTAATAAAAACATTTTTAATATAAAAGAAAATAAAAATACAAAAGTGCTAACTCAATTAACTACATTTTGGCAAGAGCTATGTGCCTGCCACCTTCTTGGCAGGCGAACAGAAGATCAGAAGAGAAAGTAAAGGAATGTGAATGAGCATGCGTACTAAATCACTTGCAGATAAGAACTGGAGCATGCACAATAAATTTTCAGCAAAGCTAAGCAAACCAATTAACGCAGTGACAATTCTTCTACTTTATCTAGTAGTAGGTTATGGTCTACCTTATTAAATGCCTTACTGAAGTCCAAGTAAACTATATTGACGGCATTCCTCTGGTCCACTAATTTTGTCACTTTGTCAAAGAATGCAATAAGATTAGTCTGGCATGATCTGTTTTTGACAAACCCATGTTGGCTTTTGGCTATTACTTTGTTTGCTTCTACGTGTTCGCTAATTCGTTGCTTGATTATCTTTTCCAGAATCTTTCCTGGTATTGAGGTCAGGCTGATAGGTCTATAGTTTCCTGGATCTGTTTTTTCCCCCTTTTTTGAAGATGGGAACCACATCAACTCTTTTCCAGTCCTCTGGTAGTTCCCCGGTGCTCCAGGATCTCTGAAAGATATAGTTCAGTGGTTCTGAGATCTCGTTTGCCAGTTCCTTCAGAATCCTGGGGTGTAATCCATCCGGTCCTGATGATTTGAACTCGTCTAGGGTAGACAGGTGCTCACTTATCATTTTCTTCCCTATTTCAACTTGTGTTCCTAATCTGATTTTTGTGGTGCTGTTTTTGATAGGTTGGACTGTTTTATCCCTTTGTGTAAAGACAGATGCAAAACATGAGTTAAATAGTTCTGCTTTCTCCCTGTTGCTTGTCACCTTCTTGCCACTTTCTCCCAGCAATGGACCAATTGTTTCCTTAACTTTTTTCTTGTTTTTAACATGTTGGAAGAAGCTTTTTTTGTTATTTTTTTCTTTTGTCGCAAGCCTTTCTTCATTGTGAGCCTTAGCTTTCCTCACTTCATCTTTACAGGCTCGGGCTATTTACTGATATTCTGCCTTAGTTATGTCCCCCTCTTTCCACTTTTTATATTTATCCTTTTTGTCTTTCAATTTTTCAGAGAGTTCTTTATGCCGCCATGCTGGTTTCTTTTGGGAGCTGTTATTTTTCTTCTTCATTGGTATTGTGCTAGACTGGGCTTTTATAATCTCGTTTTTTCAAAATTTCCCAAGCTTGAGTTGTTTTCCCAACATCTTAAGAAACCCCCAAGACAAAATCCAGCTAGAAAACCAAGGAGTCTATGAAATACCATGCAAAATCTGCCCTGCAACATACATAGAACAAATGAACAGGAGAATAAATGCATGCATCGCAGAACACAAGAATGCAGTAAGAAAAAAAGAAAAAACTTCTTTCCTTTTCCAGTACTTTAAAGCTACAGGACATGAAATCAACTTTGAAGGAGCCAGGTTAATCTCCAAAACAGAACACCTCCACAAGAGAATAATCATGGAAGCTATCGAAATACAGAAACACCCCCGCAACATGAATAAATGTGACGATACCTCCCGCCTACCAGACATCTGGAAACCAGCCCTGGCAAACAAACGAGCCCCACCCACCACCCAGGCCGTTACAACACGAAACAACGGACACACAGCCAGCACCAATCAGCACCAATCTACCAATCATGATACAACCACACAGCCAATCAATCCACTTACTGAAACAAAGCCAGCACTCCACACATCCCCACCAAGATTTATAGAAAGACGGCAGCTCCGACCACGCTTTAAGCCAAAAACACCAGCCTGAAGATGGCGAGTGAGACCTCACCGAAATGTTGCCAAGACAATCTCAATCTTACATGGGAAAAGACCCGAATTGTTGTATTCGGGTCTTTTCCCGTGTAAGGTTGAGATTGTCTTTGCAACGTTTCGGCAGGATCTCACCTGCCATCTTCAAGCGTGGGCTCAAAATGGGAACGGAGTTGCCGTCTTTCTGTAAGTCTTGGTGGGAGGGGATGGGGTGCTGGCTTTGTTTCAGTAAGTGGAATGATTGGTTGTGTGGTTGTATCATGATTGGTAGATTGGTGCTGATTGGTGCAGGCTGTGTGTGCATTGTTGTTTTGTATTGTAATGGCTTGGGTGGTGGGTGGTGTTCGTTTGTTGGCGAGGGCTGGTTTCCAGATGTTTGGTAGGCGGGAGGTATCATCACGTTTGTTCATGCTGTGGGGGTGTTTCTCTATTTCAATGGCTTCCATGATTATTCTCTTGTGGAGGTGTTCTGTTTTGGAGATTAACCTGGCTCCTTCAAAGTTGATTTCATGTCCTGTAGCTTTAAGGTGCTGGAAAAGGGAAGAAGTTTTTTCTTTTTTTCTTACTGCGTTCTTGTGTTCTGTGATGCGTGCATTTATCCTCCTGTTTGTTTGTCCTATGTATATTGCTGGGCAGATTTTGCATGGGATTTTGTAGACTCCTTGGTTTTCTAGCTGGATTTTGTCTTTGGGGTTTCTTAAGATGTTGGCTATTTTTTGGTCAGTGGTGAAGGCTGTCCTGATATTGTGCTTGTGGAGAATTTTGCTGATTTTATCTGTGGTGCCTTTGATGAAAGGGAGGAGGGCGATGCCATTGTCCTGTTCTGTGTCTTGGTTTTTTGGGGGAGTCTCTTTTTGGATTAGGTTGGTGATTGCTTTTCTTTGGAATCCATTGGAGATTAATACATTTGTGAGTTTGTGTAATTCAGTTTTCAGGTGGTCTTTGTCGGCTAGGCGTTTGGTTCTGGAGATGAGGCTACAGAGTTGATCTGTGCAGGGTGGTGATGGGATTGTGCATTTAAGTAGCGGTTGGTGTGTGTTTTTTTCTGGTAGATGGTGTGTCCTAGGGAGCCATTGGGTTTTTTGTAGATTAGGACATCCAGAAAGGGAAGTTGGTTGTTTGCTTCTATTTCCATGGTGAATTGTATTTTGGGGTGTAGGCTGTTGAGATGTGTGAGGAAGTTGTCCAGTTTTTCTTTTCCGTGTGGCCAAATCACGAAAGTGTCATCAACATATCTAAGCCAGAGTTTGGGTTTGTGTTCAGATTTGTCTAAGGCGTTGGTTTCAAAATGTTCTATGTATAAGTTTGCAATGACAGGTGAGAGGGGTGATCCCATGGGTGCTCCTTCTATCTGTTTGTATCTTTGTCCATTATGGATGAAGTATGTGTTGGTTAGGCAGTGGTTGGTCAGGTCCAGGATGTGTTTAGGGGGGTTGTGTTTTTTCTGGATGGCTGTCAAGGCTTCTTTTATGGGCACTTGGGTGAAGAGGGATATGACATCGAAACTCACAAGTAGGTCGCTGGGTTGTAAGTTTTGTTTCTTTATTGTTTCTATGAAGTGGAGTGAGTTTTGTACATGTGAGGTGATGCATTCTGCGTAGGGTTGGAGTTGTTTGGCGAGGAATTTGGCAAGATTCTGTAGAGGTGAGCCTATGGAGCTGACTATGGGTCTGAGTGGTGTTCCTTCTTTGTGTATCTTGGGGAGGCCATAGAGTTTGGGGCATCTGGAAGATTTCTCTCTGGGGATGATTCTTTGCTGGATCTCTTCACTGATGGCAGAGGCTTTTATTTTGGATTTGGTGGTTTTTTCCAGGTAGGTGGTGGGGTCTGTGTTTATAGGTTTGTAAGCAGGGTCTTGGAGTAGGTTGGATAGTTTGGCTTGGTAGTCAGATGTGTTCATCACCACTGTGGCATTTCCTTTGTCTGCTGGGAAAATGATTATGTTGTTGTCTTTCCTCAGGTTACGAGAGGTCTACGAAAACAAATATGTATATGAATATAGGAAGGTCCCTAGTCTCTTGAACATGAGATATGTTAATAGGTAAGTTCTTCAGCCTCCTTTCTTATAAATTAATACAGCCATCAAACACTACACTTTTATGGTCTCAGGACTTTAACTTTTAATATTGTATTGCTTATACATAAGAAGTTTCAAAACCAAGATGGGAGAAAATGTGTGAGAATGCCTGGGATCTTGAGGGTTTCAAGCTTTACAAGGACAGCCAAAAGTGGGAATGCATTATATATACACTAAGCCCCCATATAGAAGTAGATGGAAGGTTTGACTTTCTGTCAACAGCTTGTGTAAATGGTATATAAGGCATGCTCTACTGGGATGTTTTCCTGCACACCAATTGAGATACTGTAGACTTTCATACATTTCAATAGGAGAAAACCTTTTGCAGAATAGTGCTACAAATCCTTGATAAAGCCAAGCTAACTTGCAGCCAAATGTTTGTTTTGCTATTATAAATCAAGGCAGCTTGAAATGGCATTCCATTATGATTCACTGTCACTATGGATTAAGCATGACAGCAGCATTATGATCAACATTATAAACATAACAGCACTTTACACTATATAGTGAATATAACAGGTCAAAGATAACAAAGTTTGCAAGTGCATTTTTTGAAAGTTGTTACTTTTTTTAAAAAAGAATTTTATTGGTTTTTAAACATTTATGGGGAAAGGTAAAAGGGTACATAGAAAATTTTGGCAGCTCCCATGCTAGTGGTAGAAATCCCTCCAAATCTCACAATTTTTACAATGTTAAAGACAACGTATAAAAGATAAGTAAAAACAGAATCTTGTTCTACATTATATCAACCATGTGTTCAATCATCTATTTTTTGTCACTTTCTAGTATATCAACAATTACAATAATATTTCAAATGCATTTATTTTTGTGACCTGAGCCTTTTCGATATCGCTCCCTCCACCCTGTCCCCAGATGGAGCCACAGCCCCTCCCTCCTTCATATCTTGTACATTACTACCTTTTTCACTACCTCCCATATTTTCGTCCTCTAGCAGAGAGCTGTGTTTTTTAATGAAGGCTTCTGCCTCCCCCACTGTATTAATTCTAATTCTATTTCCCTCCCAAAAGATCAACATTCCCTCTGGCAATAACCATCTAAACCAAACTCCTTTATTATATAATTTCTTTGATAAGGAGGAGTACTTCCTCCTTTTCTCTCTTATTTTTTTTGGAATTTGCTTAAGAATGGTAATTTCTTTGTCTTTATATTTTAGTGGTCCCCCCCTTTGAGCCCCTAGCACCTCATCCCTCATGGTCCTCCTAAGAAATTTAACATGTACCTCCCTTGGAACATTATGTGTTCTAGCGTATGTTGAATTAATCCTGTAAACCAGATCCATATCCCATCACAACTGTTCTTTGTCTCTCTTAATATATTCTGCTAAAATTGTACTCATAATATCCTTAAGATCTTCATTTTCTGTCTCTGGTAGGTTCTGGAATCTGAGAAAAAAGGACATTCTTTCAAGTTCTACCTTTGCCATAAAATTTTCCAATTCTAAATTCCCCTTCTGGACTGCCTTAACCTCCCCCCCAGCACAACCGCCCCCTCCTCCAACACCTTAACTTTTTGTTTGTTTTCTGTTATATGGTGTTGTACACCTCTGAGTTCTTCTTTGAGATCTGTCACCTCCTTTTTCAGCTCACTTTGACCCCTCATAATTTCCTGAAACGTTTGGGTAATGGATAAGTCTTTTGAGCTCTCTCCAGACCCTTCTTGTTGTAACAATGAAGTAATTTTCGTCTGATGCATACTTGGGCTGGAGGTGGCAGATGTGGGAGCCAAGAATGACTTGCCCATTGGTGGTTTTTTGGGCCCCATTTCTCTGAGTTCAGAGATGGTATAAATCTTTTACAAAAGAAATGGCGTCAGTGGAGTGTGCAGCTGTGCCGATCCAAGGAGGCAGGCAAATCCGAAAGTGAAAATTTAGTTCTCCATCACAGTTCCAAGACACGGAGGTACACCAGAAAGGGGAAAATCAAATAATCAAGATCCAGGAAGACCATATAACAGAAGAGGTCCAGGGGTCCTTCGGGGGGGGGGGGTAATAATACAATGCCAGATATTTTTTCAAAGGTAGTTTCAAAAGGCAGACTTCATTTGTAAGTACAAAAACGAAGACGGAGGGGAGCCATCTTGGCTCCTCCTTTCACAGGGAGAAGAACAAAGATTTCCATAAAGTTTTTTTTCCTTTAAGAAAACAGCTCAGCAATCACCTCTTGCAGTTGTGATATGAATCTTTCTCACATAGTTAATGCAGGTGACACGTCAGCCTTTATTCTCTCTCCATTCCGATATAGAGAGAGATAATTCAAATGCCGCTTTATCCAAGGGGGGTAAAGAGAAAAAGGAACCCCCCTCTAATCTTCCAGCTTCAAACAGATTGAACACGAATTTACAATAGTCTGCTGCTTATCCATCAACGATAATTAAGGAGATTAGGACGGATCTCTCACCACCCGCATTCCAGCCGCTCCTCCTTAATTAACTCCTTCCTCCCGGAGCCCATTCAGCGAAAGGGCGGACAGCCAAATGCTGTTCCATGGCCCCCCTCCGTTCCCCGGCTCCTGGGGCGAGGCTGGAAACACCCCCGCCGGCTGCCGCTGCATCCGGGGGGTTTCCAGCAAGCCGCCCTGCGGCAGGTGGCCCCTCCGAGACCCCCTGTGCTCCTGAAAGGAGCCCACCAGAGAGACGAACAGCGGACAACAACGTCCGTCGCCTTCAGTGACCGGAAGTGATCTCGAAAGTTGTTACTTTTTGATGAAGGGAGTGAGGGGGTAATGAAAGACATATTAAAATCAAAACATTCTGACCAACTTTTTATATCTGCATGACAAAACAATCTGAGCATGAAAATGCCTTTGGACAGTGTTTAATGCGTAAAAATACTTCCCTATTACATCTTTATTGTTAACAAGCCACCTAAACAACTCATTTTTCCATTCTCTCCTCTTAAAAGAAAAATAATCCTTTGTTCCCAAATTATGGTTGGGTGTGATTCTGACATTTCAATTCATCAAGAGATGGATGGTTCTCCCCCAACCTACCACACCCTTTTAGGCAAGCTACATGCAGCGTAGACAAGTTACAGCATTAATTAAAAACAAGAATGATTTGCCATTTAAAGAAACATACTTCAACAGTTACAACTAAAAAACAAAGTGGATTTTTGTTTAAAAGCTCAAAACAAATGTCATATTTTTGAAACAATTAAACACTTAAGTGTATTATATAGTCTATGACACAACATACATTATAATACACAAAAGGAGCTTTATCAGATATAAAAAAGGGGAGGGGGAGAATCCAGTGAAGTAAACATAATATAAAAATAGGGAAAGACTGAGAATATTCCATTGTTTGAAAAGGGTCCTTGCATTTCAGCCACCATGTCCTTAATGATGTCTAATAGAGCTTGATAGTACAAATCTGCATTGGACTGTAATTCTAATTCATCTGTGTAATCAAACAATGCAGAATTGCAGATTGCTCTAGATCAGGGGTGTCAAACTCGCGGCATCACAGCAGCGTCACGTGACATATCACAACTTTTTTCCCCTTCGCTAAACCAGGTGTGGGTGTGGCTAGCACGTGATGCATCCGGCCCACAGGCTGTGAGTTTGACAGCCCTGCCCTAGATTTTCCATATGGCTCATACATTGCATTTTGTCTGCACTTTTTGTCTACATCAGAATATATGGCTACAATCCCACAGCTCTGCTACATATATACATGAGTGCCTCTTCATATATGAACATCTTCCACTTCCTTGAACAAAGTGCTGCTGCTACTACACATACCCTAGAAATCCCTGTTATGTATGCAGAGCACACCTAGTTTGTAGACCACCATCAGATCATAGAACTGCTTTTTGATAGGGATTTTAGGCTGTGCCTGCACTGTTAGGTAGGGCAAAGGATTGTTTTGTTTATAAAGAAATTATCAAATTTAAAAAATGTTTACAATACCTAATTTGCAACTGGGGAAAATATAAGACAACATTCTTTGTAGAAAAAACATGAAGCTTAAGGGTGTGTGTGTCTGTGTTTCTAAGTCTACATTTTAAAATAAAAAGTAGGAATGTGCCAGGTGGACAGAGTCTCATTTTGGATGATTTCCCTGCCTCTCATTCAAAAGCTTCACAACTACAGTGGGAAGAGGAACCAAAATTACAAGTGGGGTATATTTTCAATGGTACTATTCTCAAACCCATAAGGAGTTCCTTTGGTGCAGCAGAGGACAACACTGGCTCTGCAAGCTCCTGAGGAAGATGCATGAATGAGTTTTGCCTTGCTTTTCCAGGTCTGCTAATGGACTTGTGCTGATGATAGCTTATTTGGAGATGGAGTTGCTCCTCCATCTGAGGTTCAAGCCTTGAAGTCTGATGCATTCTCCAAGAAGTTCCAAAGGAATGTGCCAGTGTGAAGGCAGTTTGATTGAAGGAGCAGCAGCCACTACATTTTTCCTTGGGCAGATATGGCTGGGAAATCTTTCATACAGCCAGGACAATTATTTGGGCATTTTTTCTGTCCTTCACAGAGAACATCTCTCATGATGAGGGGTGAAAAACCTCTCATCACCCTACAGTTTCCTCACTTTTCCTGCTTGCATCCAGCCCTACAAGTTCTTAGTGACCAAGTGGGTTTTATAGTGCTTTGTCAGATGATCACTCCTAATGAAGCGCTTTTGGCACTGGGCACACTCAAAACGTTTGTCACCTGGCCAGAGAAAGGAAGAACAGTGAGCACACATGAAAAGGGCCATGCACATGAAAGTCACTGACAAAATACAGTGGATATAGAAAGTCTACATACCCCTGTTAAAATGCCAGATTTTTGAGATGTAAAAAAATCAGACCAAGATAGAATAAAATAGAATAACAGCGTTTGAAGGGACCTTGGAGGTCTTCTAGTCCAAACCCCTGCTTAGGCAGGAAATCCTATACCATTTCAGACAAATGGTTATCCAATCTCTTCTTAAAAACTTCCAGTGTTGGAGCATTTACATCACTTATAAATCACTTCAGAATGTTTTCCACCTATAACATAACATATAAACTGTACAATTCAATTGGAAAACTGAAATCTTTTAGGAGGGAAATTAACAATAAAAAGTACAATAATGTGCATTGTACCCCATGTCATGTACAAGTGTGACCAAGGCTATCTCTGTACTAAATCTTGTCTTAAAACCCAACTGAAATGGGTCTAGATGCTCTGGTTCCTCCAGGGTCCTCTGCAACTGCAGTCCACCATTTCACCAACCTTCCTTAAAAAGGGAAGATTGGAGACAAGACGATAGCTATCTTAATTGTTGGGTCCAAGGCTAGCTTCTTGAGGAGGGGAACACACCATTGCCCAATTCAAGGCTGAAGGTACCACCCCCAGCCTCAAAGAAGTTGTTATAGAATGGACTCAACTACAAGTCACCTGCCTGGCCTCTTTAACGAGGAAGAACCTGGTTCTAACAAACAACTGGTTGAACTAACAGCATGGAAACCCCTTGCATCATACCAGTCCACAAGGGATATCTCATACTGATGCGCCCCTCCACACAAAAAATGCAAATCCCAACACAACAAAAGTAAACATGGAAGACTAATCTGGTATATCACTTCCTACATGGAAGGAACATTTAAAAATTATTGGGAAAATACTAATTACATTATTAAAAAGTATGGTATGCCATTGTTAGACCTGCACTCTGTAAGGTGCAATAGCTTCTAGTGTGCTTCCAAGTACAATTCAAGGTGCTGATTATAAAGCCCTTCATGGCATAGGACAATATTTGCAAGACTGCCTCTGGTTATTTCTACCCACCCCCATTAGAATAATAGAAGGGGCACGCTCCAGGTCCTGTTTATTACAGAATGTCATTGAATGAGACCAGGAAGCAGGCATTTTTGGTACAACACCTGCCCCATGGAACATCACACTTTCCAAGATCCAACTCTGCTAGTATCCCTTAAAAATATGGCTATTTTCCCAGATGGGGAGGTCAAAAGGTTAAGGGGCCCATGGGATGGATGCAATTGTTGCTCTTGATTTTATGTATATTATGATGACTGGTTGTTTTTATTGTACTTTCAATTCTGTTAACTACCCATAATCGCTGTTTGACGGAGAAGTGGCCATATAAATTGACTTACATAAATTAAATTTCTTCCTGTTTTGAAATCAAGTCTTTCAACATTAAATCAACCCCAACATAACTTTATTGTAAAGATGACTGAGATAAGATAAAATGCCCTTTTCATATTTAGTATTTACCATTTTTTCTATGCATTATATTGGGAGAACTACAGCTGGGATGCAGCAGAAGGGAGAAGAAGAGAAATGACTTGACAGACCTGTATGTGTTCGGGCATGCCTTTGCAGCTCATCACTGCGTGTGAATCTCTTTCCACAAAAGACCCAGTTGCAGACAAAAGGTCTCTCGCCTGTGTGTAGACGTACATGGGCCCGCAGAAGGGAAGTCTTACGGAAGGTCTTCCCACATTCAGGTACATGACAGATGTGTCTCTTCTTCCCTTGATCCCCCAACCTACAAAGAATGAAAAAGGGAAAAGGGAGGTTCTTAGTCTAGATTAATAAAGGTATGGATGCCTTCGTGGATTTTACTGTGGTGACATCTCAGGGATCAGATCAATTACTGTATCCTCCACTGATAATTTAAGAAGTAGCTCCATTCCAAATTGTTCAAAACAGCAAACTAATTTCATATTGACTACCCCATATGGTTTCTAGAAAAGGATCCAACAAGGATTCACAAGTACTTTTTATAAAAATACAGCAGACATTGGCTATACTGGCATTTACCAAGAATCCTCTTCACTATCCCAAGCAGAGACCCAAGCCTGTTTGAGTAATTCAACCCCATCCCATATCCCCAGTTCATTAACCTTTCAACAGTTCCAGACCTGCTGCCTAGTATAGCAAGGAAGATGCAGCCTTTTCAGCCCTGAGGGTCACAGCAATTGTTAGTACTGCACATGTGCATATGGATGCAAATTTACACCTATTCAAACATCACCCACAGAAAGAATCACAGAATTTCTGAAGGCACTTTCATTCCTCTCAATTCAACCTGCTCAAGATTGCTACCAAGAGCAGTGAGAAAGGAACAATTTATTTTCTGCCACTGAGATGATCCTTTTTAATAAGCTGATCAGCTTGGTTATAAGAAAAAGCAAAGCTCCAAGCCTTCCTGTTCAATAAAAAAAATGTCCAAAGCCTTTATGAATTGCCCAACCATGAAGGTGAGTATCTCTGGACTGCTCTGAGCAACAATTCAATACTGTTTCAATTTTCTCAGAGATCAGTAACTTGGGAACAATCCTGTCTCTTCACGCAGTTTTATTTGTTCATGCTAAAAACACAGTGCAAAAAGTATTATAGGAAACAACATACATATATTCAAATATCAATGCTCTATGTCTAAAAGAATGAAGACACTGTATGAACTCTTGTTTTTAAAAATGGTTTTATAAGCTCAACAGCTCCAACTAAACATGCACTTATTTGTTGTATGTGGCCACTTTTAATAAACTTGTGACCAGAAAAAAAAACACCAAAAATCAAAACATTTTTTGGACAAGAGAACAAGGATACCTTTTCCTGTTAAAAGCTCAGGGATGGGTTGTTGGGTGTTAATTCATAAAGGGTATGAATTAATTATTTAGACAAAGCAGCAACTGAAGCTGTTGGCAGCTTTAAGGCTTTAACCTTCTTTTTTGCTCCCAATCCCCATACTTTACCTTTTCTCCCCATCCTTGCAATTAGGACAGGTGCAAGCCATCCGCCGTCTTTTTTCCCCAGGCTGCAGGTCCCCCAAGAGTGCTTGTTCCATTTGTAATTGGATTTGGGTAGGGCTCAGGCCTGAAACATTCTGCAATGTTAACTGCTGTTGGCCTGCAGAAAGATGAATGCAGAAGATATGGCTTGGGAATTTCCACTGTTAAAATATGGAGACTCAATTATGTCTGTAAAACTCCATGCAAACTCAGGCTGAAATATCATGTACGGTAATATGAGTTCCATTTTCTCCCCTTGCCTTTTTGGATGTCAGAATTGCACAAGGCTTGAAATAACACCCAAGTTCAAGGTTCCACAATTTCATTCCTGCTTGGTCCAGGCACCTAATTTCTCCTCTCATCTTACTTACATTTATATTGCTCCTATAGTTTCAAGCCCTCATTGCTCCTGTTTATAATATTACTATCCAACTCCAGTGCACATTTTCATATTTTGCTACATTATGAAAATTAAGGCTTTCATACCTTTTCCAGCCTCATGAAGATAGGAAGCATGGAATCCTTTACTGCCATCTCCCCCACGACATACAGAACAGAAAGAATGCAATGCTTATAGCTACACATTCTAATTGGAGTCAGCCTCTGAAAGCCAGGAAGCCATATACCAAGCCATGATAGCATAACAATATAAATATGCCATTATATTTAGGTATCCACACCTATTACTAGAATAAAGCAAGACTAAAATGGCCTTTGGGGAGTGCAAAATTAAAATGAACATAAAATGCTTTTTTTCCTTAGGTGTGTCCATTCCCCAAGACATGACTCTTTCCTCAAATTCCTTAGCACTGGGCTAAGATGGAAGTTGAACTGGGAGGTTGTTTGCTCTAGCACCTGTAGGGCAGGGTACTTCTGTTTTTATCTGTTTTTTATTGTTAGACTTATGAGATACATGACCATATAATTCCTGTAAATACATACATAACCCTACTTAAGTATATTTTTCTGTGCTACTGATAATATTCCAATTTTAAAAACCAGGATACTGTATCACAAATTGAAATATTGCACATCACAGGAACATTGCATCATATATCCCACCTCCAGTACTGGTGATGGTAACAGGAACACCTTGAACTTGCACACCATTGATACTAATTGTTTGCATTGCCTGAGCAGCGGCAGCAAGTTGCGCTGCATTGAGGTTGATGCCTCCAGCAGGGGCAATCTTTGGCAGAGCACGCTCTTTACAAGCCCCTGTCTTTTTGGTACTTCCTCCTGACTGGGAACTGCAGGGTACAGAGCTGCTGCAGGTTGTGGCTGAGGCAACCGCAAGGGAAGGGGCCAGAGTTACGCTTGGGGCTTCTTGGAGTAGTACTGTCTGTAGCTCACCAGAAGAAGTCTTGAAATAGACCTAAAAAAATGACACAAAAATGAATCACAGGATGAACCTTAGTGTGGAAGCAATGTAGAACTTAACCTCCAAGTAGTCCCCCATCCACGAGGTTTTCATAGATGATTATAAATCACATAATCAGAATAGATGCATGCCAAATTGTTTATACCTCATGAATGCTTTTATAGGAAACTGGTACTTAAATAACGTATTTATATGAAAGCAATCAGACAGGCATTTTTTTCTATTAGAAGAACTGGAGTTTTTTCCTAGCCTCTTTGCACCCAAGAATTCTAGTCATTATGTATTTCTTGGTGACTCCAAACTGAGGTTCTTTTGTCAATGATAGTTTGAATTGATAAAAATATTTGTAAAACAAAAGCAAAAAAAAAAAAAACCGGGGGGGTGGGGGGTGGCGTTCAGTGAAATACCTGAGTGGGAATTGGCTCCGTTGTCTGTATCTGAAAGTTTTGTTGGGACTTTTGGGGAACTGTAGGGAGTGTGGCTGAGGCTGCCTGGACCACCCGTAGGGCTTGCTGAGGTATCCGAACTGCGTGTTGCTCTTGTTTGGGCTGAACGACTTGCACCTGTTGGACCACAGCTGGCTGCCCAGAGCCAGGACTCTGTACAATCAACAGATTGCTCCCTGCCTGGATGATGTTGTCAGCTGTAGTCTCTATTAAGACTGCTTCAACTTGCTCTGTCACAGCCATTGCAGTTGTTTGAGCTTGTGGTACCATTTTCTTTCGAGCTTTTCTGCTTGGCTTAGAGGGGCTGCCAGGTACAATTTGAGTCTGAGTACTAGTCTCCCCAGCAGTTACAAGATTGTTCACTGGAAGCGTAAGTGTAACATTGCCACTGGTGTCAGTTAACTTGACAACACTGCTTGTGTTGTGGAGAGCAGCTACTGATGACTTATGAGCTGGAGCTGGCTTTATTGGCACAGGCCTATGAGCTGATGAAGAGGAAGAAGGGGTGATATTGCTGGGAATCTGTATTTGATTGCCCAAATTTTGCTGCACCTGAATCATCTGTCCTGATGTTGTTTGGTTCTGTGGTACCGCCCTATACTGAATATTGGCAGGAGAGAGGGCTCCTTTGCTGCTTACAGCTGGGTTCTGGATTGTAAATACCAGCTGTCCACCAGGATATGAGGTGCCCAGTTGAGACCCTTGAATTTGGAAGAGGTTTCCTTTTGATAAGATTCCAATGTTGTTCTTGTTAGAACCTAGTGGGAGTGGAGCAGGCTTAATAGGAATCAATTTCCGAGGGGCAGGTTGAGGAGGAGCAGAAGAAAGAATAGCTGCTTCTATAGCTGGAGGGCCAATCTTGCTACATGTGGCTGCAAGCAGGGCTAGTGGAGATGGCTGAGAATCCTATAGAAATGGAAGAGAAAAAGCTTGTGTCAAAGGCAGTGGAGACAAGTAGTGTGTTCCAGAGATAATATAACACAGCTGAAGAATTAGAAAATCCCAGATTTTTATAACACAGAGTTTGGGCGTTGTATTAAGTTAGTACAACATCAGATTCTCAAATCAGAAAGTATCAATAGAGTTGTATCCAGACTTAATGAGAAGTGCTTCAGGCTCATGAAGTGAAAAGAACAAAAACCTGACTAATTTAGGATCTATTCCAATGAATTTTAGTTCAGCAACCATTCCAGCTAACATATACCATATTTTTCGGAGTATAAGATGCACTGGAGTATAAGACGCACCAAGGTTTTGAAGAGGCATTTTTTTAAAAAAAGTAGGTAGGTAGATAGAGGGATAGAGAGGGAGAGAAAGAGAGAAATACAGTAGGTAGGTAGGGAGAGAGAGTATAGGTAGGTGTTCTGACCCCCCTTCCTCCGTTGCCCACACAGAACACACTCCGGAACAGTACAAGGGAACAAGGTTTATTGCACAAACAAACAAGAGGTTCCGTGGCAGCAAGCCACCAAGACAAAACTCACAGGAACAGAACACAAAAGCAGCTATCCAGCTTGCTAGAATTCCAGACTAGAACTTCTGGCATAAGTCTTCTGTTGACTGCTGCAAAGGGCGTATGCACAGTCAACCCTTTTTATAACCTGGAAAGGAGCCTCCCAAACAGCAGCTGAGAGCTCTCACCGCCGGTAATTACGCCCATGCTCCTTGCGTCTATGGGCGCGGCGATAACGAGCGTCCAGAAACTCCCTGCTGAGTTCTGACTCACTGTCTCGTGACTCTTCCCCGCTGCTCCAAGGCATGGCATCGGGAGCCCCCCTCCTCTGGCTCTCCCCGTTGCTCCATGCCTCAGGCGCCTTCTTGTGGCCGTCCAGACTCTCGGATCCCTGCTAAGCGTCCGAACCCTGTCCAGGGTCCCCCATCTCCTCTGGAGCTGACTCGTAGGGACCCTCACTCTCAGAGTATGGTGGCAGCGGCAATGGCTGGGCCACAACAGGTAGGTAGGTAGATAAAGGGAGAGAGAGAGAGAGTGAGAGAGAGAGAGAGAAATAGAGAGAGTGTGTGTGTAGGTAGGTAGGTAGAGGGATAGAGAGAAATAGAGAGAGAGAGAAATACAGTAGATAGGTAGGGAGAGAGAGGAGTTAGGTAGGTAGGTACATAGAGAAAGGGATAGAGAGAGAGAGAAATAGAGAGAAATACAGTAGGTAGGTAGGGAGAGAGAGAGTGAGGGTAGGTAGGTAGGTAGAGAAAGGTATAGAGAGAGAGAGAAATATATATATATAGAGAAATAAAGTAGGTAGGTAGGGGGAGAGAGAGTGAGGGTAGGTAGGTAGGTAGAGAAAGGTATATATATATATATATATATATATAGATAGATAGATAGATAGATAGATAGATAGATAGATGATAGATAGATAGATAGATAGAGATAGAGAGAGAGAGAGAGAGAGAAATAGAGAGAGAGAGAGAAAATACAGTAGGTAGGTAGGGAGAGAGAGAGTGTGTAGGTAGGTAGGTAGAGGGATAGAGAGAGAGAAATAGAGAGAGAGAGAAATACAGTAGATAGGTAGGGAGAGAGAGAGAGTAGGTAGGTAGGTAGATAAAGGGATAGAGAGAGAAATAGAGATAGAGATACAGAAATACAGTAGGTAGGAAGAGAGAGAGTGTGTGTAGGTAGGTAGGTAGGTAGGTAGGTAGGTAGGTAGGTAGGTAGAGGGATAGAGAGAGAGAAATAGAGATAGAGAGAAATACAGTAGATAGGTAGGTGTTTCTGCTGGCACAGCACTTGATCAATGTAATTCTCATCAATCAGTTAAAGAGCTTTTCAAAAGGCACTCTGCAAACCTCCCAAAAACAGCCCGTTTTTCATGAAATTGGGCCCGTGTATTTTTCAAAAAAAGGCATGAATAGCCTTGGGGGGGCTTTCAGAGTGCTCCGGGGGGGGGGCAAAAATGAGCAAAAAGCCATTTTTTTGTGAAAACGGGCCCATTTTTTGTAAAAGAATTTGCATGCATAGCCTTATGGAGGCTTATAGAGTGCTGCTGGGGCTGGGGGGGGCAAGAAATGGCCCTTTTTTCACTCATTTCTGCCCTCCCCAGCCCCAGGTGTGGATGGAATGGACATGAGAGTGACAATTGTGAATGACAATTAAGGCAAATTGCTCATTTCCTGTCTCTCTCACTGAAGAGGGAGTGGGAGGGGGGGGGTTGCTGCGTCAGACAAAAGTTTTAAACTGATTTTACTTTTCTCTGCAGAAGGAGGGGGGTCGCGGGGGAGCTGCCTCACATAAAACTGTTCTTTTATTCTGCTCTGCAATAGTAAGGGGGGGGGGGGCTGCACATTAACAGGGAGATAGAAGTTAGCACCTTAAAACCACTAGCCAGGATATTAGGAACAAGAATAGCTGCTTATAAGAAAAAACGAAAAACCCACATAGCTGTCACACTTTGCAAGATACCCATGACCTGGGGTGAAAAACAGCTGACGTGACATTTAGCTATTTAACATAACAAGCGTAAGGGTTTAGGGGGGCTGAAATCCAAATAACCAATCGATATCTGTTATGCATGCATTATTAGGGGAAGGGTAAAGGGTTGAATGCGACCATCCCTTGACTATAAAAACTGCTGTAAGATTCTAATCTTGGCCCTTGTAAAGTAGAATAAAATATGGATATAGTATGGATTAAAATATAAGAATGAAGCCGTGGCATAAAAGGGACAGTTAGAAGCTTGCTTAAAGGGACAGGGAAATGTCATCAGCCTTCAACCACAACATGTTCCAGCAAATGTCCCTCTGTCAAAAGTCCAAAACCACAAGGTTCAATTAAAGTTCGTTAATGGCACGTAGTCCATACCTGTAACAAAAGGAGAAGTAAGACCCCCATCTCCTTATAAGGCTTTTTCCTCAAGGTAACCAATAAGAAATGAGTTAAGTGTTTCCGTGTTATGCTGTCTTTGAGAATGTATAAGAATGCGTGCTTCGATAATGAAGGTCGTTCAGAAATTCGCAACCTTAGCCATGGGCTAACTTTCTGAACCTGGCTGCAAAATAAACTCCTCCTGTATCCTGAGAAGTCTAAAGCCTGTCATTTTCTGCAACAATTCTGGCGACCGTGGGCAGGTTTTAGAGTGATATTTTGCTGAGGACAGAACGGACCAACGGAGACCTTTCTCTGGAAGAGGGCTGATGACCTCTCTTGGGCATCCGGAGGACACCACCGATCCAAGAATCTGACCAGGATCAGGACAAGTTAATAAAAATTACGCCGGCTGAGAAAGAAGACGCCTGCAGGCAAGCATCAAAAGAATTGTAGACCCACTCAGTTAGGACTGGAAGAGGGGGCCCGATCACCCCCCTGAGCCCGGGATAGCGCCCCTTCCAAATGGAACCGGCGTATCCTAATGAGGCTCTAGGTTTGTGTGAGTGGTTACGTCACTGCAGTTCCTGAAGGCGACCGTGATACTCCGGCACCCCAGGTCGGTGACATTGTGTTAGAAATAGAACATGGGAAGGTGGGGAGCGTTCCTCGAACGCCTCTCCAATGCATGTCCAATGCATGTTGAATGTTTAGTAAAGTCTCTGGCAGAGAAATTATCCTCACCCCTATTGTACAAGCCTCAAGGAGGAAAGAAAAAGAAAAAGAGTGTCTCAACGAAACATTTACTTCCTCTCGGTTTTAACTTGCATGGTTGTCCTTGATGATGTGTTTAAGTGTTTTTTTGTTTTGTTAAAAAAGAAAGAACAAACGGTCCTATTAGGTGGGGCCAGGAGAAAGAAAACCAAAAAGGTTATCAAAGGGACAGATCAAGTGCACCACAAACCTGGTCCAAGGGAGCAGTTGAGATAAAAACTCAAATTGCCCCTAAGGGAATTTTATTGGCAGAAGCTGAGGGGGAGCTACGTAAGATGTGGATATATGCTCCATTCTCAATGGCTGATTTATATAATTGGAAAGATCAAATTCCTGCTTATAGAGAATGTCACTGCGTTTTTTGTTTGCCAGCTGTGCTTAAACTCTAAGACATACGGTAGACTGATCTGACTCATATCACTAAGCTCACTACGCATGTCCACATTCTTTCTTTTTATTTTTTTTGTTCACCTGCCAAGAAGGTAGGCAGGAACACTGCCTAAATGTAATCATTAGCTAGTAAGTTTTGTTTTCATTTTCTTTACAATAAAATGTGTTTTCTTAGAATATATCTCGTTTATTTTTCTTAATTTTGAAGTATACTTCAAGGAAAAACCACGGTTCATCCCTCATTAAATACAATTACCCCAGGAGGGGAACAGGGCTGAAATTCCACCCTGACACGTGGTAGCAGAGGATGGTTTGGAATTATGGCTATTTTGGATTGATTTATGGTTTTTCCTTGCTTGTTACTTTGATGATAATAGTCTAGGCTAATTAGGCAGATGATTATTTTCGTGACTGTGGAACGCTGATTTAAATCACTTCTAAAATGCCAAAAAAGAAGAAAAAAAATAAGAAAACATTCCACAAAAGATATAAATGTCTCTGGTCTCTCTGATGAAGAAGCAAAAAGTATTTTACACAGGCATTCAACCCTTCAAATGCCGCTTGCTTGAGCAACCAGACTGGATGGAGAAATTGCTGTGGGAGAAGAAATGGAGGAAATGTTCTTACACAGGTTTCAAGAAGAAGAAGAATACAGAAAAGCTGCTCTTAAAGGCGACGTGCTATGACTGAGGTCAGTGACGCCCCCTTCTACTTATGCATGCTCCCAAACAGTTCTTCGAGAACCTTTAGAATTTAAAACACTTGGTGCAAGGCCAAAGTTTTTACAACCGGAAGAGAATTTTTACTCCCACACAGAGAGAGAAACTTATCATTCTCCTCAAAGCTCTAAGCAAGCTATAAAAGGCTATCGTGATCAAATAGAAATTTTTGAACGTGCGCTATCCCAGGCAAAAATGGCCTTATCTATGCTCGACCCAGATAAGAGGGACTCTCCTGTTTTTCAAATTTCTGAAAACGCCATCTTGGCTCCTTCTTCACAGCCTAAGACACCTCCCCCTGAAGGATATTGTGTCAGGCAAATCAGAACAGAGAGCTGTGTACACGTCACAATTGTCACATGACATTCTTTCGTCTCAACGTACACATGCCAAGCAGGCAGAAAGTTTAACTGAGCAGCCTAAAACTGAAATTGCAGCACCATCTGCTGGCAGAAGTAATTTACTAGAGAAAGCCGACATGCATTGCAAATTCCAGGAGCAATTACAGATATTGCAACAGACTTTACCAAACATGTCCTTAACTCACTCAGATATTCAGGCTGCAATGCAACAAGTGTCTCCACAGGACCAATCTTCAGCAACCCATGGTGGTGCTGGTGTCTTCTTAGATGGAGCACAACAATAATTAATGCAGCAATGGCAAATGGCTGCGTCTCCAGCAGGCCATGTTAATATTGCAGCTCAAGCACCGGCCGCAGCTGTAGTACAGCAACCTCAGGTTCGAGTACAGCAACCACAGGGTCAACAAGAAGTATATTTACCTTCACAGCCAGCATTTCAAATGCACATTCCTCAACAGGCATTTTCTGTTGCTCCATTGACTGGTGAGTCAAAATTAAAAATGTCAGGACAGAATTATAAGGCCTGGGTCAGTGAGGTTGCACTTTTGCTTCGCAGAGAAGGTACCCATTGTATGGTGTTTAATCAACCTGTCCAGCCATGGACTCCTGCAATAAGAGACTTAGAGACTAAGGCTTGCACAACATTATTGATGTCCATGGATACTGAATTGCAGGTTCCTTTTCCGCCTGATGCAACAGCCCAACAAATTTGGGTCCAATTGGAAAATTGCTACAGGCCCGTTTCAATCGAATCTTCATGTTTGCTCATGTCTGAGTTCCATGGTTCGAGGGTGAAACCTGGTGAACAAATTGGAGGACATTTAACCAAACTGAAAGGAATGAGAAAAGAATTGAGAGAAAGAGGCCATTTTATTGATGATATTCAAATGATTAGCATTATCATTAACTCATTGAATTATGAATGGAAAGATACCATTGCAAAGATTAACCAAGTGCCTATTGCTCAACGCACAGTGGACAATGTTTGCAGACTTTTAATTGAAGAAGAAGCACTCATGTTAGCCACACCACATTTGCGATGACCACCCGCATCAAGAGCTCCAGCGAGGCATCCCTTCCGAGGAAGAGCCTACGTTCCAAAGATGCCAAGATGCTACATCTGTAACCGTGTGGGACATGCCACCCGGGATTGTCTCCAACAAGTTCCAGCTCCCGTCACATACCAGCCCAGAGGAACAGATTCCGGAGGCAGAGGCGGAAGACAAGGTCGTCATGGTCCAAGGCGTGATCCACAAGCTCCACTCGCCACATTGGCCTTAACCGACGATCCACAACCTGATCCAGAGTACGACAGACAGCTTTTGTGGACCTTGGACAGTGGCGCAGCGTTGCATGTTACCTACAGAAAGGAATTTTTCACAGAGATGCACGAGCCTGAACCTGAACTACGTGAACTGTATTCTTTCTCCAATCATCCCTGTAAGGTCATGGGAAAAGGAACTGTTTATGTTGAAGAGCTCGATGAATTCATCCCTGATGTTTATTACATACCTACAGCAAATAGTAATTTGCTTAGTCAGAGTCACTTGTCTAGAGTGTTAAAGTTCCAGGTTCACCACCTCGAAAAAGCAAGTTACATAGTTAAAAATGGAGATATTGTTGCTGAAACCATGTTAATTGGTGGTGTTTGTTACATAAGACCAAAGCCTAAACCGCAAACACAGGCAAGTATACAAACTCCAAAAGAGGAGGGCACAGGCCCAGAGAGAGATGTTCCAGTGAGAGATCCTGTAGCTACTTCAAAGGCTCCTAAGGCCAACAAAAAGAAAATAAGGAAACAGGTTGCTCAGAGCAAACCTGCGGTTCCTCACAAAACTGTTAATGTTGAAAATTCACTAATTGGTAAACCTTTGTATTCCAGGTGTATCCACAAGTGGCATAGAAGATTGGGGCATGCCAGTTTCCGTGTTCTTAGGAAAATGCCGGAGTTCGCAAAAGGTTTGGATCTAAAGGGGTGTAAGGGGTTTTTAGATTGTGCTGTCTGCAAGAAGGCCAAATCCAAAGCAGCAGCCGTTCCCAAACACGCTACACGCCTGTCAACACACATGTTTTATTTGGTACACACTGACATAGTGGGTCCTTTTCCGCCAACACTTGGTGGTAAAAAATATTTTCTAACAATTGTTGATAATTACTCTAGATATGCATATGTATATCCTATGAAAGAGAGATCTGAGACCTTTCAGATTTTTAAAGACTTTGCAGCTCTTGTTTCTACCCAATACCAAGTTCGCACCGCCAGAATCCAGAGTGATCGTGGTGCCGAATTCATGTCTCAGCGTTTCCAGGACTGGATGCGTAAGAATGGAATTCTTCATCAGACATCGGCTCCGTACACACCGGCTCATAACGGAGTCACAGAACGAAGACAAGGGGTCCTACAAACCATGATGCGTTGCCTCCTAGAAGACGCCAATCTCAGTAACCCATACTGGGGTGAAGATATCAAATGTGCAAATTACATTGTCAACCACACCTGGATCAGACTCCTTTCTTCATGATGTATGGCTACAAGCCCGATCTTAAGAACCTCCATATTTTTGGTTCATACGCTATTGTGAACATTCCCTTAGCTCAAAGAAGAAAAGGAGGTCCAGCAGCAAAGAGACTGAGATTTATGGGTATTGATGATAATTCAAAATGGAGCAAATTTATTGATTCTACACATGTAATTGTGATTTCCCAATCTGCTAATTTTGAGGAAGATGTTGATTGGACCAGGATTCATTCCAATGATCCTGGAGTTTATTTTCCTAGAGATGATGTTATAGATGCCACACAGCCTGATGACCAAGATTCACAAGCAGATATTCCATCTACTAGTTCTTCTCAACCTGATGTTCCGTCTTCACGAGCCGCGGATGCTGATGGTAGTGACGAATGTGAGGACGAGGACGAAGCAGAAGAAGAATGGACTGTTGTTCCGAGATGTTCCAAGAGGGTCACAAAAGGAATCCCTCCACAGCAATATTCGTGGCAACTGACAAAAACACCCTTGCCTTTGATTTGCAATGTTACACTTCCTCCTGATACATTCACACAAATCAAGCAGCTTCCTGATTCAGAGCAAGACAAATGGTATAAAGCAATGCAGGATGAAATGGACAGTTTAAAGAAACTTAATGTATTTACACCTGCAAAACCTCCAGCAAACAAAACAGTCATTGGCACTCGATGGGTCTACAGAATCAAGAAGAAACCAAATGGTCTGTCATTATACAAAGCCAGACTTGTAGCCCAAGGTTTCGCTCAACGTTATCCTGAGGACTACACAAACACCTACTCACTGACAGTCAGAACTGAGAGTGCAAAAATTGCTTTAGCCACTGCAACTATCCTTGGTTTAGAGGTTTTCCAGTTCGATGTTGAAACGGCTTATCTACATGCTGACCTAGATGAAGAGATCTACGTAAGAGGCCCTCCAGGATTCCAACAGCAAGAAGGGCATACCTGGTTCCTAAACAAAAGTCTTTATGGTCTGAAACAGTCAGGTTTAATGTGGTACTTATGTCTTACTGACAAACTAAATTCAATGGGCTTTAGATAATGAATCGGTGGTTTATATTTCTGAGTCACATTTCACAGGTTCTAGGTCTAGACACATTGACATTCGTTATCAAAACACAAAGCAATTAGTTAAACAAGGTTTTGTTAAATTGCGATATGTATCTACACATGATCAAATTGCTGACATGCTCAACAAACCGCTTCCAGTAGCTCAACACGAGCATCTGCTTAAGAAGATGTGCCTTATTTAGTCGTGAAGGGGTGTCACTGCGTTTTTTGTTTGCCAGCTGTGCTTAAACTCTAAGACATATGGTAGACTGATCTGACTCGTATCACTAAGCTCACTACACATGTCCACATTCTTTCTTTTTAATTTTTTTGTTCGCCTGCCAAGAAGGTAGGCAGGAACACTGCCTAAATGTAATCATTAGCTAGTAAGTTTTTTCATTTTCTTTACAATAAAATGTGTTTTCTTAGAATATATCTCGGGTTTATTTTTCTTAATTTTGAAGTATACTTCAAGGAAAAACCACGGTTCATCCCTCATTAAATACAATTACCCCAGGAGGGGAACAGGGCTGAAATTCCACCCTGACAGAGAAAATCCAGGTGAGATGCATGTCCTTTTTGCATCCATTTTTCTGAAATGCATTTTTCTCACCAGTCTGCTTGGGCTGACATACAAAGTCTGATGGAAATTTTATTAACCCAAGAGAAAAGAAGGCTGGTGAAGGTAACCATGAATAAGCCTTTGCAGACGGATCATGTAAAAAATCCAGACTGGACATGGTTACTGAAGAAACCAGATTAGGAACCTAGTACATTTAGCTGCAAAACTATTGGACCTTAGTTTTGTTAGGATTCAAACAAAAGTTAAGAATTTAGGGAAGGTCTATTAAATTCAACAGAAACAGGATGAAAATCTAGGGGAAATCCTAGAATGCATTTATCAAATCTTTAGGCACTATACCACATTAGATCCTGAGGTTGAACAAAATAAGAGAATGGTCAATATGATCTCCAGAAGATAGGCTAAAGATACAGAAGGTTCTTGACAAACTTGAACATTGGGCACTATCTAATAAAATGAAATTCAATGGTGAAAAGAGTAAGGTTCTACATTTAGGCAACAAAAACGAAATGCACAGGTACAGTATAGATGGTACCTTGCTCAACAGTAGTAACTGTGAAAGGGATCTTGGAGTCCTAGTGGACAACCATTTAAATATGAGCCAGCAGTGCGCAGCAGCTGCCAAAAAAGCCAACACAGTTCTAGGCTGCATCAACAGAGGGATAGACTCAAGATCACGTGAAGTGTTAATACCACTTTATAATGCCTTGGTAAGGCCACACTTGGAATACTGCATTCAGTTTTGGTCACCACGATGTAGAAAAGATGTGGAGACTCTAGAAAGAGTGCAGAGAAGAGCAACAAAGAAGGACTAGGGGAGACATGATAGCAGTGTTCCAATATCTCAGGGGTTGCCACAAAGAAGAGGGAGTCAAACTATTTTCCAAGGCACCTGAGGGTAGAACAAGAAGCAATGGGTGGAAACTAATCAAGGAGAGAAGCAACTTAGAACTGAGGAGAAACTTCCTGACAGTTAGAACAATTAATCAGTGGAACAGCTTGCCTCCAGAAGTTGTGAATGCCCCAACACTGGAAGTCTTTAAGAAGATGTTGGATAGCCATTTGTCTGAAACGGTATAGGGTTTCCTGCCTAGGCAGGGGGTTGGACTAGAAGACCTCCAAGGTGCCTTCCAACTCTACAATTGTATTGTATCTTCATTGGTCACTCTGCAGATGACATTAGGAAAAAAGGGGGTCCAGGAAAGGCATCTCTGAACTTGTGGAATGAGCATACAAAGCGTAGATTAATTAGGGCTCAAAACCTCACAGAAGAAGGAACTTCAAAAGGCAAGAGGAAACACATTTTTTCTCGCCAAGGCTCTTAGATAGAGTGGGAAGCAAGGGGACCTGCCGGAAGAATTGTCGAGGAGGTTGTTTGCGGGGATCGGTAGTTAGAGGCACATATGCTGTTGTTAATCAGGTTGCTGCAGCCTGTCTCTGTTGTGACAAAACAACCCAAAGACAGGATGGAAACTTCCTTTGGAAGTCCTTCTACAGGGCTCCCAGGTGCTGTGTGGCAAATAGATGTCCCCACAATTTTCCCAGAAAGTGGGATTTAGAGATCTCTTGATTTTGTGTGTACTAAAAGACATTGTGCCAAGGTTTGGGGTGCCTTTGAATAGGGCCTCAGATTCTGGCCACCATCAGATGAATCAAGAGCCCCACCCAGATGCAAACGATGTGTTAATGAGTCTCCATACATCTTGATCTTTAAAAACATGGCAGCACGGGCTGGGAGGTTAAGATAGAAGAGTTTGGATCTTTAAAAATTAGCTAGCGTCCCGCTGGCAGATCCAAATTAGAAAAGCAACACCAGGGCAGAGACAGGTATTAACAATCTAGTGCTTAAGGAGATAGAACAACGGGAATAACTTCGAGCAAAAGTAAGAAATTTAGCAGGTAATAAAAAAAAATTGAAGACTTCAAGGGACAGACCCTCCCCCAGGTCTGAAAGTGTTGTTTCAGGGTATTTGTGCATGTAGGTCTGTGTGGATTGAATAAAATGGAAATTGCATGAAAGGTCTTTGTGAAAAGTAGAAGAAAGAAAGAAAGATGATAGGATGCAACGTAAAGCTGAATTGCTGACAGTTGCATTGTCAAATAATTCCAAAGCCCAAAGCAGAGGTCGATGTAATTGGTGTAAGGAAAAAAAAGGCCACTGGCTACAAGAATGTCCCAAGACATGCTTGAATGCCCAGTTCCTCTTTTGGGTCGTGATATCCTATGCAAAATGGGAGCTACACTGTCCTTTGAGGAAGATAAAATGGCCCTAATGATGAGGCACTCCCCCAGATGAGATATGGTGAGTAATGGTGGTTCAAGAATCCACCAGGCCATGTGTATCCTCAGGCACCTATAATTATACAAGTAAAGCTTCTAGCCATGCCTGTTCGCCTACGCCTTCTTCACCATCTCAAATACATAGAGACAACTAAAAACTGTTTGCTTTTGAGTAGGAAAGACCCAGTAACAGGTCAAAAGAGGCAGTTTGCTTGGACTAGGTTTCCCCAAAGATTTAGAAATTCACCTACCTTTTTGGGGAAGCCTTGGCCTCAGACCTAGAAAATTTTCAGCCTTGCAAAGATGGAGATGTGCTACTCCAATATGTAGATAATATCTCAGTAACCGAACAGACGAAGGAGATTTGTTGAAGAAAAAAAAATACCAATCAATTGCTTCATCTGTTAATGGACAAGGGACATCATGCCCCAAGGCAAAAAAGCTCAGCTGGAAAAGAGTCTCCACATCTTTTTTACATCGTGGCGACCAGAACTGAATGCAGTATTCCAAGTGTGGCCTTACCAAGGCATTATAAAGTGGTATTAACACTTCACGTGATCTTGATTCTATCCCTCTGTTGATGCAGCCTAGAACTGTGTTGGCTTTTTTGGCAGCTGCTGCACACTGCTGGCTCATATTTAAATGGCTGTCCACTAGAACTCCAAGATCCCTCTCACAGTTACTACTATTGAGCACGGTACCACCTATACTGTACCTGTGCATTCCATTTTTGTTGCCTAAATGTAGAACCTTACTCTTTTCACCATTGAATTTCATTTTATTAGATAGTGCCCAATGTTCAAGTTTGTCAAGATCCTTCTGTATCTTAAGCCTATCTTCTGGAGTGTTGGCTATTCCTGCCAGCTTGGTATCATCTGCAAATTTGATGAGTTCCCCATTTATTCCCTCATCCAAATCATTGATGAAGATGTTGAAGTGTACTGGGCCTAAAACAGAGCCTTGGGGTACTCCACTGCATACTTCCCTCCATGTAGATGCAGTTCCATTGAGAACTACACGTTGAGTGCGGTTGGTCAGCCAGTTACGAATCCATCTGGTGGTGATGCTGTCTAACCCACATTCTTCTACTTTATCTAGTAGTAGGTTATGGTCTACCTTATCAAAAGCCTTACTGAAATCCAAGTAAACTATATCAACGGCATTCCTCTGGTCCACTAATTTTGTCACATTATCAAAGAATGCAATAAGATTAGTCTGGCATGATCTGTTTTTGACAAATCCATGTTGGCTTTTGGCTATTACTTTGTTTGCTGCTAGGTGTTCGCAAATTCGTTGCTTGATTATTTTTTCCAGAATCTTTCCTGGTATTGAGGTTAGGCTGATAGGTCTATAGTTTCCTGGATCTATTTTTTTCCCTTTTTTGAAGATGGGAACCACATCAGTTCTTTTCCAGTCCTCTGGTAGTTCCCCGGTGTTCCAGGATCTCTGAAAGATATAATTCAGTGGTTCTGAGATCTTGTCTGCTAGTTCCTTCAGAACCCTGGGGTGTAATCCATCCGGTCCTGGTGATTTGAACTCGTCTAGGGTAGACAGGTGCCCACTTACCATTTTCTTCCCTATTTCAATTTGTGTTCCTAATCTGATTTTTGTGGTGCTGCTTTTGATAGGTTGGACTGTTTTATCCGTTTGTGTAAAGACAGATGCAAAACATGAGTTAAATAGTTCTGCTTTCTCCCTGTTGCTTGTCACCTTCTTGCCACTTTCTCCTAGCAATGGACCAATTGTTTCCTTAACTTTTTTCTTGTTTTTAACATGTTGGAAGAAGCTTTTTTTGTTAATTTTTACTTTTGTGGCAAGCCTTTCTTCATTGTGAGCCTTAGCTTTCCTCACTTCATCTTTACAGGCTCGGGCTATTTGCTGATATTCTGCCTTAGTTATGTCCCCCTCCTTCCACTTTTTATACTTACTTTTTTTGTCTTTCAGTTTGTCAGATAGTTGTTTATGCAGCCATGCTGGTTTCTTTTGGGAGCTGTTATTTTTCTTCTTCATTGGTATTGTGCTAGACTGGGCTTTTGTAATCTCATTTTTCAAAATTTCCCAAGCTTCTTGAGTTGTTTTCCCCTCGAGGATTTTCATCCATGGAATTTTCCCCAAGCTCTCTCTAAGTTTATTGAAATTAGCTTTCTTAAAGTCCAAGACTCTAGTTTGACTTTGTTCAACTACTTGTGTTTGGATAATGTTGAATTCCAATATTGCATGGTCACTTGCCCCCAGGGTTCCTATGGCTTCAACACCTTCTATCATTTCCTCTCTGTTAGTGAGAATTAAGTCCAATATGGCTGATCCCCTTGTTTCCTTCTCTACTTTTTGGAAAACAAAGTTGTCTGCTAGGTTTGTTAGGAACCTGTTGGATCTTCCACTTGGTGCAGAGTTTGTTTCCCAGTTGATATTTGTTGTATTGCATATTCATTCCTCAGGAATTGTCCCCTCCAGAGGAAGACAGGTGCTGAGGCTAAGATCATTAATTGTAATCAAGAGGAAAACGAATCATCTGATGACACTTATGTTTGAGGAACCGTGGGAATTGGTTCTTTGCAGTGTAATAGGAGTTTTCAGATTGTGGCTGATATGTTTAGCAAATAAGATTTGGTTTTGTGGATTGCCCAAAGCTGATATTGCCATTCCTTAAACTATATATAACCCCTCCCTGATGCAGTGATTCAGTAGGATAAAAGAATTGTGTTAGGAGAAGTTTTGTGTGAGGGACGATTATGAGCCTTTTGTGGCTCTGGCTGTTATTGGCAATAAGCTTGTTAAGTGATAACGTCTTGAATGTTGCGAAAATACCCGAGCAACCCCCCTTGCTCTTCAAGAAAGATCCGAGGATGTTAAAAAAATCCTGCAGAACAGGGTGGAATCAAGTTACAGGATGCGGAACAGGTCCGCTCCCGCCAACGGCGCAACATTTATGCTTGGGGACGGAACTGTAAGCCAATCCCAACACCTAAAGTCAATTATCTGACAAACCCTGTAAGAAAAAGGGCAAAGCATAGGGAAAACAGACCCCTGCAACAATTGAGAAAAGGGGACTATATGTTAAGAGTGCTGGAGTTAGGTCAAAGCTTAATCAATCAGTCTGGCCCTGCCCTGGGTCAAAAATACTGGTTGTGTCTGTCTGCTGGACTGTCACCTCCTTATCATGCTGTTTCAGTTGAGCCAGATCTTTGGGGGGGGGGGGGGGAAGCTACAATAGTCTTTGACAAAGGAGGTAGATGGGGAACCAAAACGGCAGAAGCCCAGCTACATGGCGATCTATATGACGCACTTAAAAGACTGGGGATGAGCCGTCTCCCCATCATTGGCCCCATAGCAGTTGGTGTAGAAATTATAGGGTCACCCTCCTTGTGCATCAAATGATATCAGGAGCCTGGTATTCCTGTGGGGTCACTATCAGAGGAACAATGCCCATCTGAAATGTACCTTGCCCCCAGGAAAACCCTTGTAGATGTGAAATTAACTCGCAGCATGTCTCCCTCTGCTCACAAGCTCTTCCAACAGAAAGTCACTTTCTCGCTCCCACCTCCACTCGTTTTTAAGCGATGGGAGGGGAATCTGACTACTGGAAGGTGCCCAAGGCCATTCCAACCACCCCGACTTCCCATTTGGCTTTCAATACAATCCACTATGGGAGTCTGTGTTTACTTTCCCCCTGGAAACGCCAGTTCTCAATATCTCTTTGAAGGACCAGTCCTTAGGAATAAGCTAATGGATGCTAATCAAGAAGTTCCATTACAGCCCCTGACTGGTATGTTCCTAGCAGGAACCTTACAAGTCTGGACTAATGAAAGGAACCTCCGAGCCCATGCCTTCTCCATGAACATCGGCGTATGTGTAGGAGAAAATGGAGTTTTCTTTCTATGTGAAAGACATGCCTATCTGTGCTTGCCCACTAATTGGACTGGCACATGCACCCTAGTACACCTCCTCCCCCAAATGGGGGTGGTAAGTGGGGAACAGGCCCTCATGGGACATGTCCAGAAAAGAGTGCCGCTCCTACTTCCACTATTAGCAATCTTGGGAATAGGGACAGCAGTTGGAACGGGTGTAGGTGGAATGACCCGTTCCATTACACAGTTCAGGCAACAGTCGGAAGAATTCCAAGAAAGCCTGAACCAAATTGCTGGCACCTTGGTCCAGGACCAGATAAATTCCTTGGCAGCCGTAGTGTTACAGAACTGGTGTGCCATAGATCTTTTAACTGCTGAAAAAGGTAGGCTATGTGTATTCCTGGAAGAATGTTGTTTCTATATGAATAGATCAGGAGCAGTTCGGGGGGTGGGCCAAGAACCACGAGATAGAGCTTCCTCTATTGGTCAAAAAGTACAAGGAACAGATGTGTGGTTCTCTTGGCTACCGGGAACAGGTTGGATCAAGCAAATGCTATTTCTTTTATTATGTGGAATTGCAAGTTTAGCCTTCCTCCCTTGCATAATACCTTTGCTTAAACAACTCGTTATGAGGTCTGTAAAAGAACCACGGGCTGAAAAGGAATTAATGTTAATGGAAAGCCTAATCACACATACCCTCAAGGAAGATGATATTCAAATTGCACTCTTAGAAGTAGACAAAGTGATTTTGGAAGATAAGCCCTAAGATGTATATTGCTTGTATCCTTGCTTTTTCGCTATTCTGTATCCTGCATGCTTATATTGTTAATCTAACAGGCTAGACTCAATTGTGGGTATTAATAGAGTCTAGAAGGGGGGAAATAAAGTAGAATAAAATATGGATTAAAATATAAGAATGAAGACGTGGCATAAAAGGGACAGTTAGAAGCTTGCTTAAAGGGACAGGGAAATGTCATCAGCCTTCAACCACAACATGTTCCAGCAAATGTCCCTATGTCAAAAGTCCAAAACCACAAGGTTCAATTAAAGTTTGTTAATGGCACATGGTCCATACCTGTAACAAAAGGAGAAGTAAGACCCCCATCTCCTAATCAGGCTTTTTCCTCAAGGTAACCAATAAGAAATGAGTTAAGTGTTTCCGTGTTACGCTGTCTTTGAGAATGTATAAGAATGCATGCTTCGATAATCAAGGTCCTTCAGAAATTCGCAACGTTAGCCATGGACTAACTTTCTGAACCTGGCTGCCAAATAAACTCCTCCTGTATCCTGAGAAGTCTAAAGCCTGTCATTTTCTGCAACAATTCGTTAGCTTTTTAAACCGGGGTCCTTATATCTTGGTACCAAAATAAAAGTATAATTCTGTATCACACCTTGTGTCTGGTGACTTATCGGCTTTGACACCAAGCAAGTGCCCAGGTTTGGGGACAACATAAGGTTCAAATTGTCCCCATTAAAAATCAAATTGCCCCCCTGTGGGGCCCCACGTTGGGAACCACTGCTGTAGACCAATAAATAAAATCAGCAAATATGTTTGTAGGCTAGTAGGAGTCTTCTCTACAGTAAACACCTTCACCAGAAAGCTTTCAACAGTGCAAGATTCCAGGCCAAACACACAAACTTTTATGCAGTAATACCATCAACAGAAACAACCCACCTGAGCTGCTGAAGCAGCAGACTGCAAGTATTCCCTGGGGCTAACTGCAGCAGTGGCAGACATACTGTCTCCAAATCTGCAAAAAGAAAAAATAAAAGAATTGTGATTAATTTGAATTTTTCAATATTGATAGCAATATTTTCAATGTGCACAAGAGATATTGGTACTGAATTTGTCATAATACATCAGACTCACTTAAAATTAGTCACAGCATAAAGCTGGAGAATTATACCCACATCTAAAGTATTTAAATGAACTGTAATCCATTTTATGCAATTTTTTGCCAGTGAAGCTGACAGATATCAAAACTATTACTAAACAGAAGGTTGGACTGCATTCATTAAAATTAGAAAAGTATTGTAAAAACTATTACATTGGGGGGGAAAAGTAACATATTTGAAAGAATTTGACATTGATGCCATCAATACTTAGCAGGACTTTTTTCGTATGATGTTTATCACATTTGGAAAGAAAAATAAGCTCACCATAATAGAAACAATCAGCCAAATAACTGCAAGGTTAAAAGCCAGATGGAATTTAGGCAAACGTTTTTACAAACGGTGAGCACCAAAATAAACCTATATGCATTGTTTCTGGTGCTTACACATTTGTAGTATGTAATAAACTAAAAAGATGGCAATACTCGCTACTGGCTTGACACATCCTACAAATATCCATTCTAAATTGCTAAGTAGCAATTATTTTCTAATTATGAAAACTTATTTATTTGCTGTCCATATCGCCACAAGGCAACTCTTATTCATCAAGGTCTGTATATGAGGAGTGTTCCAAAAGCAAACCTCTAGATTTTACAGCTGTGGAGATAAACTTGCAAAGGTAGGGGAGATGACTGACAAAATGCAAGATCCATGGAAAGATGGTAACAGAATGACCAGGGTCAGGGAGGAACAAAAGTCTTTTAGACTTTTCTAAGGACTGTTTTGTGCATCCTGCATAGTCCTGTGACTAAAATCCCAAAGGGAAAAGGTCATTCAGAGCATGTATGGAAGCATGTTATACCTGTCAGTGCCTTCTCAAACCAATCTTTTCAAGCCTAAGAAAAGATACAGCTTAAGGATTTGCCGCTAGGTGTAACACAAGTGTCCGTGTCCATTCAGAATTACAGCTTCCTTTGCACCACCCTAATAAGACCATATGCAGAGTACATCATGTAAAATGCCAGGCTGAATGAATCACAAGCTGAAATTAAGATTGCCAGGAGAAATATCAACAACCTCCGATATGCAGATGATACCACTCTAATGGCAGAAAGTAAAGAGGAACTAAAGAGCCTCTTGATGAGGGTGAAAGAGGAGAGTGGCTTGAAACTCAACATTAAGAAAACTAAGGTCATGGCATCCAGTCCCATCACTTCCTGGCAAATAGAAGGGGAAGAAATGGAAGCAGTGACAGCTTTTATTTTCTTCGGCTCCAGGATCACTGCAGATGGTGAATGCAGCCATGAAATTAAAAGAGGCTTGCTCCTTGGGAGGAAAGCTATGGCAAACCTAGACAGCATATTAAAAAGCAGAGACATCACCTTGCCAACAAAGGTCTGTATAGTCAAAGCTATGGTTTTTCCAGTAGTAATGTATGGCTGTGAGAGTTGGACCATAAGGAAGACTGAGTGCCAAAGAACTGACACTTTCAAATTTTGGTGCTGGAAAACACTCTTGAGAGTCCCTTGGACTGCAAGGAGATCAAATCAGTCAATCTTGAGGGAAATCAACCCTGACTGTTCTTTGGAAGGACAGATACTGAAGTTGAAGCTTAAATATTCTGGCCACCTAATGAGAAGAGAGGACTCACTGGAAAGGACCCTGATGTTGGGGAAAGATTGAAGACAAAAGGAGAAGGGGATGGCAGAGGATGAGATGCTGAAATAGTGTCATTGACACAATGAACATGAATTTGGGCAAACTCCAGGAGACAGTGGAGGACAGGGGGATCTGGAATGCTATGGTCCATGGGGCTGTGAAGTGTCAGACATGATTTAGTGACTGAATAACAACAAAATAAGACCATACTTGTCCACATCACAGCTTTTAGTTTACACATTTCGTACTTTAAAAACGGCCCCAATTCCCAATGAGTGATATGCTGATCAATTAGCAGAGCCACAAGTAGAAGGCTCAATATGGATCCCAACTAGACTAGAAAAATGATATACATCAGCAATACTCTCTAAATCCACAAGGGAAGCATGTTTATAAGAAACACTCCAAAATTACAATTAGCTCCTTTAATAGGCACAGGCATCCTAGATGACAAATCTAGGTGAGCATGTTTTATGCAAAGGAATCTTTACGTAGTTCTTCAACAATGCCTACCATTTCAATGGAAGCATTAATTTGGAATCTGAACAAAATGAATGCTTGTTGTAAACCACATTGGCTCTCCAGGAAGTGTGGCAGTATAAACAATGACCTATCTCTCTAGAGAAATTAGGTCAAGTAGTCCACTGCAAATGTGGAGTTCTATTGCTACTATTCCCTTCCCACATTAAACATAACTAGACTGGGTCCTCCTCATTCTACCAACCACATAAGATTAGGCAAAATGGGATGACATTGTTTGAAAACAGGATGAGAAAGAGAAAAATCTACCACTTCGATCATTACTTTTGGTAATTAGGTTTCTATGTATATTTATTTAAAAGATGTGCATGGCTGCCTCTCTTAAACAACTCTGAGCAACTCACAATACCAATAATGATCAGGTGACATAAATAAAAAAGGTGGTTCATAAGTTTTCAAAAAGACAAGTTATGATGGAATCAAGATAATTTTATGACCATTTGTTTTGGCAGAATTTTCTATGTTCTACATTCATGATGGCTTTCACAGTTCAGAGTATGGTGTGGTGGAACTCCGGCATCTTTCTAAGAACACGGAAACTGGCATGCCCCAATCTTCTATGCCACTTGTGGATACACCTGGAATGCAAAGGTTTATCAGTTAGTGAATTTTCAACATTAACAGTTTCATGAGGAACCTCAGGCTTGCTCTGAGCAACCTGCTTCCTTTTTCTCTGTTTGTTGGCTTTAGGAGCCTTTGGAGTAGCAACGGGTTCTCTCTCTGAAGCAACTCTCTCTGGGCCCATGCTGTCCCTTTTTGGAGTTTGCATACTTGCCTGTGCTCTTGGCTTTAAGTAATAAACACCACCAATCAACATGGTTTCAGCAACAATATCTCCATTTTTAACTATGTAACTTGCTTTCTTGAGGTGGTGAACCTGGAACTTTAACTCTCTAGACAATTGACTTTGACTAAGCAAATTACTGGTTGCTGAAGGTATGTAATAAACATCAGGGATGAATGTATCGAGCTCTTCAACGTAAACAGTTCCTTTTCCCATGACCTTGCAAGTGTGGTTGGAAAAGGAGTAGAGTTCTCGATATTCAGGCTCCGGGTCGCCCATCTCTGTGAAAAGTTCCTTTCTGCAGGTAACGTGTAAAGCTGCGCCACTATCTAAAGTCCACAAAAGACGTCTGTCGTATTCTGGACCAGGTTGTGGAACGTTGGTTATGGCCAATGTTGCGAGTGGAGCTTGTGGATCACACCTTGGACCACGACGACCTTGTCTTCCGCCTCTACCTCTGCCTCTGGAGTCTGTTCCGCTGGGCTGGTATGTGACGGGAGCTGGAACTCGTTGGAGACAATCCCGGGTATCATGTCCCATACGGTTGCAGATGTAGCATCTTGGCATCCTTGGAGCGTAGCCTCTTCCTTGGAAGGGATGTCTAACTGGAGCTTTTGACGCTGGGGGTCGTTGCAGATGAGGTGTGGCTAATTTGATAGCTTCCTCCTCAATTAAAAGTCTGCATACATGATTAACAGTGCATTGAGCAATAGGCACGTGATTAATCTTTGCAATGGCATCTTTCCATTCATAATTCAATGAGTTAATGATGATGCTGATCATTTGGATATCATCAATAACATGGCCTCTTTCTCTCAATTCACTTCTCATTCCTTTCAGTTTGGTCAAATGTCCACCAATTTGTTCACCAGGTTTCAACTTCGAACCATGGAACTCAGACATGAGCAAACATGAAGATTCGATTGAAACGGGCCTGTAGCAATTTTCCAATTGGACCCAAATTTGTTGGGCTGTTGCATCAGGCGGAAAAGGAACCTGCAATTCAGTATCCATGGACATCAATAATGTTGTGCAAGCCTTAGTCTCCAAGTCTCTTATTGCAGGAGTCCATGGCTGGACAGGTTGATTAAACACCATACAATGGGTACCTTCTCTGCGAAGCAAAAGTGCAACCTCACTGACCCAGGCCTTATAATTCTGTCCTGACATTTTTAATTTGGCCTCACCAGTCAAAGGAGTGACAGAAAATGCCTGTTGAGGGATATGTATTTGCGCAGGTAAAAATGCTGGTTGTTGAACCAGGGGGCGCTGTAATTGGACCGGTGGTCTCTGTGTTACAGGTGCATTTGAAGCTTGTGCAGCAAAATTAAATTGGCTTGCTTGAGAGGCTGGCATTTGCCTTTGCTGCATTAAGTTTTGCCTTGTTCCATCTAGGAAAAATCCAACACCACCAGGGGGCATTGAAGATTGAACCTTTGGAGGCATTTGCATTGGTGCTTGGACATCTGGACGAGCTACAGATATATTTAACCAAGACTGTTGCAATTTATTTAACTGCTGCTGTAGTAGATTATTTTCGCCAGGAGATGGCAGTGCAGCTTCATTTTTCAGCTGTATCAATTTTGCCTGCGTGCCATAAGTAGGAGAACAAAGGAGATCACGTGGCTTCTGTGACGTGTACATATCTCTCTGTTCTGATTTGCCTGACACAATATCCTCCAGGGGGGGTGTCTTAGGCTGTGAAGAAGAAGGCAAGATGGCGTCCTCAGACATTTTGGAAATGGGGAAACCTCTCCTACTTGCCTCTAATCTTATCATAGTCCTTTCTGGCTTGAGAAAGTTCCTTTCCAAAGAAATCTATTATATTACGATATCTTTCCATATCTCGCTCAGAAGCCTGGGAAGATTCATAAGTTTCACTTTCTACGTCGGGGTGAAAATCTTCTGCCAGCTGTTGCTTCGGGAGCTGTGGCCAGGCATCAATTGTTTCATAATCTTTAAGAGATATTTGGGAGTGAATTTGCTCTGGCATGGAACACCTTGGTTTAGCCCCGAGCATTTCATAATCTCTTGGAGATATTTGGGAGCATGCATAATCAGAAGGGAATATAACTGACCTCGGTCTGTTTGTTTCAACTTCGAAAGCAGCTCTATCTCTTTGAGAAGTTCCTCCCATGGCATATTTTTCAACCAGTCTGGTTGCTGAAGTTTGGAAACTTGGAAGGCAGCGTGAAAAATCTTCCATCTCTGTGTCAGAGGGGAGTGACCCCTCGGAATGTGCTTCATTTCTGCCTTTTTTCTTTTTCTTCTTCGGCATGGTTAGAAAGTGGATTTAAGCGTATCTCAATAGCTATAAATCATTCTTCTAATTAGGCTAGCCGCTTTATCTCTTGGAGATAGCTTAACAAGGAAGAAGGCTGTAAATTATGAGAACCATCCGTCTGCTGCCAATTTGTGAAGGGAGGGAATTTTCCCCCCACCTTCGATTGAGGTGCGGATCGCCAGCCCTTCCAAGAAGCATATCTCTTGATAAGAAATAAACAAAAACCCGAGAACATGTTCTAATGAAAACAAACTTTAATATGAAAATAAAATAAAACCTTATCACCTAAATTCTTACATTCTGGCAAGAGCAATTGTCGCCCACCTCCTTCGGCAGGCAAACGAAGATCAGAAGGAAAATACAAGAATGTGTGACGTATTAAAAAACGTGTTAAGAAGCATGCGCAGTAAATCATTGTCAGATAAGAAAAATATTTCTACAGTATAGCTCAGAATAGAGGCTCAAGTAGACAAACCAAAATAACGTAGAGACAAAATGGGACAACATTGTTTGAAAACAGGATGAGAAAGAGAAAAATCTACCACTTCGATCATTACTTTTGGTAATTAGGTTTCTATGTATATTTATTTAAAAGATGTGCATGGCTGCCTCTCTTAAACAACTCTGGGCAACTCACAATACCAATAATGATCAGATGACATAAATAAAAAAGATGGTTCATAAGTTTTCAAAAAGACAAGTTATGATGGAATCAAGATAATTTTATGACCATTTGTTTTGGCAGAATTTTCTATGTTCTACATTCATGATGGCTTTCACAGTTCAGAGTACGGTGTGGTGGAAAGCCACACCAGAAGCTCTAATATGGCAAATTTTTATTTGCAAGATGGAGGTTATATTATCATTCAAGCAGCAAGGAAGGATTCAAAGACTTAAAAGCTTAAACTCAAAGAGAAAAAAATCTCAGCCACAATTAAGTAACCAAGTATTTCTAATGTCATTTTTAAAACTTAAAATATTTACATTGTATGCTAAAGTCCCTCCTGTTTTAACTGGAGGAATCAGTTTCCATCACGACTTTCCAAGATCCTCAAGTCCTGGAGAGCAGTATTATTGACTGTTGAACTCATCTTCCTTAAAAACAAATAGGAATAAACACAAGCTATACTGTAGGCTCAGTACACTATTCACCGTTTTATACTAACATTTGGATATAGTCACACTGTGTGTGTGTGTAACTTTTTGCCACATTATTTAAAATACAGTAGAGCAGTGTTGGCGAAACTTTTTGTCACTGAGTGTCAAAACGGGAGCGCGCACAAACATTTTTGGCCTAATATGGGTGCACACGTGTGCACACACTGAAGACTAGATGGTCATCTGGTTTTTGGCATGCGCATACGCACCAGCCATGTGGTCTGCCAGTTTCTGGCACACATGCGCGCACAAAGACCAGCTGCCTGGTGCACATGCGCCGGCTCCAGATTTCGGGGGTCCTCGCGCTTCCCTGCCCGCCCACCTGCTCCCCATTGGGGTGGCGGGACATCCCCACTGACGATCCGGTTCTGCAGCCCTGGACAGGGAGAGAAAGTTGGGTGGGAAATGTCACCTCCCTCCACTGGAAAGCCGGAATCCCTTCCCGGCCTTGGAACAAGCCAGCACAGCCCCCTCACCTCTCCCACCACTTCATCCAACGGAGCGCGACCGCTTCCCAGACGGCACGTCTCCATGTGTGAGGAGCTGCGGAGATGGGAGCTGGTGGATGCGGGTTTGATGGTGGACGAAGGACCCAGCAGGACCAGCCTATGGGGGGTGGGGAGAACAGGAGCGTTTGACATACTCTAAAATTTGGGGGGGGGGACGACTGCCCTGCTGTATAATTTAAACCTTGGAGAAGACAAACGCGCAACAAGAGCAGAAATGCAATGCAAAATGAAGGGCAGGGAAATCAGTGGGGAGCTGTGGGCTGCGGGAAGGGTGGGGGCAAGAGGAAGAAGGGGAACGGCGTGGCTGAGTGAGGGGGACATACTTTCTTTTACAACATTTATATTCCCTCCCCCCAGTGATGGGTTGCAAATCCCATTCCAACCAGCACGGTTGGAATGGGGCCAGCGGTGTCCTCATGGACGCACGAAGTGCACGTGCACATGTGCACAGTGTGTGCATGCATTCAAGTGCCTCCGCAACACTCCAGCTGCTCCGCAGAGTGTCACGCAGGTGCTGTACGTGTCATGCCCCTGCGCGGAAGCGCAGAAGCCTTTAAATACCAGTAATGAGCTCAGGGGGGCGTGTGGGCCCTCCGGAGCACCATACCGGAACGGTATCTCGTGCTCCGGGCTGGCTCCAGTACGCCTGTACCAGGGCGTACCTCCTGCAACCCACCACTGCCTCCCCCCTCCATCAAACACGCCTGTTATCCTTAAACATACTAAAAGCGATTTGGCTGCGTTCCTCCCCAAATGGAGGAATGCAGCCAACGCATGTTTGTGGAGCGGTTGCCCGGTGGTGGGGAGGGGAAAAATGTCAGGGGGGTTTAAGCCAGAGCAGCGGCATTGGGGAGGGGGCAAAGTCGGGCAGGGGGCGTTAAGCCAGAGCAACCAAGGTGTCCCCAGCCTTTGAGTGAATCTGGAGGAAGGGGGAGCTGCGTTTATCCTGGCAGCTGACTTGGAGGGCAAGAGGAGCAGGGGGTGGTGTCGTCCCCCACCCACAAGTCCCACCTGAGACACGCTTGGAGGGGGGGAGTGCTCGGCGAGCGCTTGCCCCCAGCCCAGCAGTCCCCGAGCTTCACCTCCCAATCCATCCCATCAAACAACAAATTAAACAAGGCTGTTTTCTGAAAGGCTGCTGGGGAGCCTTGCTTGACTTCGCATACTCTCCGAGACCCTTAAATACATTTATTACTGGCAATAAAAGCACATTGTGTATTTTTTCTCTCTCTCTCTCTGCTCCTCCAGATCACAACTTGACATTTTCAATTGTTGCTCAGGCGGAAGGTGGGCACTGCCGGCTCTCCAGGGAAGTCCCTCAGAGGTTCCCTGGCAGGGTCTGGCAGAGGGGGGTCACTGCAGAGCCCCCAACAGGGCTGACCCCACCCCTCCCCTCCCTCTCAGTCTCCCCCCTTCCCAAATCCCCCCCAAGTGCAGCATTTCTAGGAAGCTCTGCACAATTAAGATGAAAGGCGCTTCGGGTTTTTTTTTGGCTGCCTCGGTAGAGTTGGGGCCTGTTTATGGGATGGGAGTGGGGGTTTGCTCCCAGGGGAACAAGACTAGAAGAGTCCCCGTGGTTGGTGTGTGTGTCTGTGTGTGTGTGTGTGTCTGTGTGTGTGAGAGAGAGAGAGAGAGAAAGAGAGAGAGAAAGAGAGAGAGAGAGAAAGAGAGCAATCAATGTGGAGGGAGCTATGGGGTAACGGCAAGAGAAAACAAGGTTGGATGAAGAAAGGTGAACATTTGATGAAGCGTGCTGTACCTGCTCAAAATGCCGTCGCTTGGATGAAAGGGGACGGCCTGGGATGGACATCGAGCACGTGGGGGGGGGGGGGAGATGGAGGAATTGTGCTCTCCTCCAGCCCTCCTGAGGCACCTCACCTCCCCCACGGCAGCTTTTCCTTCACCTGGCTGCTCCAGCACCCGAGCCAGAAGCGACACTGTGACAGCCGCCGGGGACGAGGAGGTGGTAGTGGCAAGGACAGGCCAGGGCTTCACTCCCTCCCCACCTAAGCAGGCTACTTGCGTGGCCCCAGCCGTCCAGCCCACAGCACTGATGTGGATCCGTGGTCTGGAGTGCCTGGCCGGCTCAGGCACCCCAGGAGAGCCAGCTGGCCCCTGCACAGCCAAAAGAGCAGCAGCAGCAGCCATAGGGGGAAGGGCAGGAGCGACCGGGCAGCCACTGCAACCGCGGGTAGCTCGCCTCCTCGCCAGCAGCTCCTCTTCCAGCATCTCGGCTGGAAGCGGCAGCTGCTGCGGAAGGAGCAGCAGGCAGGGCAGCCCGCCTTCCAGGCAGCAAATGCTGCCCTGCTGCCACGTGTGCCCGAACCAGCCAGGTGCTCCGGACCGCAGATCCTCATCAGAGCCATGGGCTGGAGCTGTGCAAGAAACCTGCTCGGGCAGGGAGGGAGAGAAGCTTGGGTCTGCCTGTCCTCGCCACTGCCGCACCTTTGCCCCTGGTAGCGGCAGCTGTTGGAGACACCACTGAGGGTCTGGCTCGTTCGCTCCAGCCCTTCCCCCTGTGGCTGCTGCTGCTGCTCTTCTGGTGCCAGCCGACTATTCTGGGGTGCCTGAGCCGGCCAGGCACTCCAGACCATGGATCCACGTCAGTGCCGCGGGATGGAGGGCTGGGGCCACACAAGTAGCCCGCTCGGGTGGGGAGGGAGGGAAGCCCTGGCTTGCTCTTGCCACCGCTGCCCCCTTGCCCACGGTGGCTGTCACAGTGCCGCTTCTGGCTGGCGTGGGAGTGGCTGCAGTGGTAGGCCTGTCGCTCCTGCCCTTCCCGTTGTGGCTGCCACTGCTCTTCTGGGGCGCCTGAGCTGGCCAGGTACTTCGGACTGCAGATGAGGGCTGGGGCCACGCAAGAATCCCGCTCAGGTGGGGAGGGAAGCCCTGACCACAGTTCTGCTCCGCTAAGAAGCGATGGCTGGGATCTCCTCTCCGCGCCTTTTGGCACGCACGGCCGTTGCTCTTGTTGCTGGTTTTTGCGCACGCATGCACACATGCACGTATGCACGCCAGAAACCAAAACACTAAGTGGCTGATGCGCATGTGCGCGCTGGAAACAAAAATCATTTTCCTGGCCTGCGCATGTGCACCGTGTGGCTCCTCTTCTGCTTTCTGGCACTCCAATTGGCATGAAGACCAGCTGGCTGCTGCGTCAGAACCCGGAAGAGCAACTGGTGATGGCTCCGCGTGCCAGGAGAGATGGCTCTGCGTGCCACTTCTGGCATGACTGCCATAGGTTCGCCATCACGGTTTTTTCACACTCCGGAGGCTTCAGGGAAGCTCCTGAAGCCTCCGGAGGACCTCCGGGGGGGGGCTGTTTTCGCCCTCCCCAGGCTCCTAGAAAGCTTCTGGAGCCTGGGGAGGGTGAAAAAACAGCTCCAAAAGCGGGGGGGGGGGGGGGGAGCGCTGGTCGCACATGCATGAGTGCAGAGGGGGGAAGTGCACACATGTGTGGCATGCCCACGCACAACCCCTCTGAGCTCCCCCCAGCTTTTGGCAAGTGAGCAAAAAAAGTTTCACCATCACTGCAGTAGAGTATATAGTATGCATTTTGAGGGGGAGGAGTGTCACCATGCCCTTGCAGAGGATCCATTCTTTTTCATTACATTTAACTTTCTATCAGCCCCACTCCACTCACCATCTCTAGTAAGTCTTTTTCTGCTGATCACCAAAGAGTAAATAAAGCCTTCTGGCTCAGTAGACCCAGCATTTAGCCCCATGATCTGTGCTACACCTTCAATGGCAGGTGTCTCCTCCAAGTTGTTCTGAACAAATCATCTTTACAACTTCATGGACAATTTCTCCCACAACCCCATTGACTGGGTCTGCAGAAAACACTGACCTAAACTATGGTAGCTACTTGATAGTCTTGTGAATGTAATTCCTCTTCCATCACTTACAGTATACTCAACTACTACATCTATATCCTGTACCTTTGCTCTGAACATCTACCCCATGATTAGAGAGGCAGCATCATCTCAGTCCATTTTTTTTCTTTAGAATCCCATATCTATTTTCTGTCCCCTGGTTCCAAGCACCCACCATTCTAATTCTGAATGGTTCCTAGGTTGCCCCAATGCCCTATAACCACTTTTCACTGTCAGCTACCTTAGGTGACTATTTCAACTATTTTTATGCACACATTCTCTACTGTAATTAACAGGACTGTCCCTGTCCATCCTCCAGCTCTTTTAATTCTCCATTCTTATGCCACTTTCGTAATCCACAGACGTTCATACATCCCTGTACCGTTCAAAATAGCATGACACTAGGGAAAAAAATAAATCGACATATATTTGAGGCAATAGTATTACACAAAGGTCCACTTGTTTGCTTTCAGGTTACTGTTAAAAGTACAGGTATACAGCCATTAAAAAAAAATCAAGCAACAACGACAAACTATCAACTTATCCCCGTCACCTTCCCGCCTTCCGTTCTGCGAACACAAGAATGAATGGACATTCTCATTCTCCCCCGTTACCCATGCCTGTTTTTCTTATGGGTTCCCGAGGGGGGCTCTCACCATAGCACCGCCTTCTTCTGGTCCCAGTTGCTTCAGCCCCGTTCGTACGCTCAGGGTAACCTCCCACGGAGGCCACCTACTCGCTTTACAGGCCTGACCTTTTCCTCCATTTAACTACTTTTCCTCCTATCTCTTGGTTTCGCCTCCCATTTCCCCCCGAGCCCAAACCCGCTCCACCGAGGTTACTCGCCTGTAAGAATGGAGTCGGCAGTGATCCGGACACCCCTCACGATGACATATTCCTCCTCCTCCTCCTCCTCCTCCTCCTCTTCAGCTGACGAGGCACCGCCCTGTAATTCCCCCCCCCTCAACAGAGAAGAAGCCAATCACCCTTCAAGGATTATACCTTTTGATCAATCAAAATGCACGTTGTTCGCTCAGATAACCGCCTCTGGATGATTGGCACCTGTTCTTACCAATCTTTCTCGTCTGCTGAAGTGTCCCGTTTAAGCCAATAGAAATGAGCGGTTTTGACAATGACGGACGTCAATGGAAAGCCCAATCGCTTCCACGGAATCACAAATTGACTTGAGTCTCACCAATTGATGTTCAGGGTGGAGTCACGCCTATTGATAGAAAAGGACTTTTGAGAAGACGACGAAAACCAAAGAGAAATGTAGAGCTTAATAAAAAAGGTGGGATCCTTTGCAGAGAAGTTTAATTGGTCAAGTACCAAATAATTACCTGAAAAGCCAACAGAAAACACGCACACATTATATGATGGGGGTGGGGTGGGGTGGGGAGTGGGTGATATATTGGTGATGGTGGTTGGAGTACCTTACCTGTGCTGGAACTCCCGGAAGACCTGTGGGAGGCAGCAACGGGGCAGACTTTCCTCTTTCCTTTTGCTGTCTTCTAGTTGATCTGCAGGTTTATAAGGTAACCTTGGTTCTAGGATGCGACTCATCAACAGCTGCGCCGTTTAAGGGAATCTCTTTTTAGATGGCGTGGTGTGATCAGAAAGCGTAGCTGTTGGAGTGCGCCGAGAACCCTTTGCATACATGACAGGAGCTCAGTGCGAGATCTTTTAACGTGTGAAACTGACATGTTTCAAAGTTTGTCCGTGCAACCTTGATTTTATTTCTTTACTAAAGAAGCCACAGCTTGTTTAAGTAGGAGACAGCTGTAATGATGTGTATGTTTTATGTTATATCTCAAGTTCAATTGTTATGCCCAGTTCTTTATGCATGTTAGGAAACAGTTAACATTTCTACTCATGTGATCTGGGGGCAGGAAGTTGCTGTAAGATGGATGCTGCTGAGTAAAAACAAGCCTCTGGTTCAAGCTCCTTGCTGTCTGCCTTTATATTGCGTTAAATCATTACATGGTACCAGGAGTGGGGTGAGAAGAGTCATGGCAGCAAACAGCAACACAAAGAACATTCCTTCCCTGGATTTGGAGTCAGGGAACATATCTGAAAACTGGTCAAAGTGGAGGGAGCTGATAGAGCTTGTGTTTGCAGGACCTGATGCAGACAAATGGACTGATCAGCAGAAAGCAGCACACTTTCTGATATGTGTGGGACAGAAAGGCCATGATGTGTGCAGAGCCTGGCAAGCAAGTGGGGAGATCACTACAGAGGACAAAAAGAATACAGAGGTACTGTTTGCAAAGTTTGAAGCATACTGCAACCCAAGGAAAAACTCCACAGTGCAGAGAAAACCAGTGTGGAGGTGAATCTGTGGATGAATAGGTGACACAGCTGCGCTTGCTTGCTAAAGACTATGCTTTTCATGGTGCTGGAGATATGGTTAAAGACCATATTCTGATGGGCAGTAAGTTTAAGGAAGTTCAGGAAAAACTGCTGCAGGAAGAAGACTTAAATCTTGAGAAAGCCATAAGGATTGCCAGAGCATATGAAATGTCAAGAAAGGACATGCAGGTGCTGGAAGGAACACAGCACCAGATCAATGCTATAGAAAGTCAAAGCAGTAGATATGGTCAAGAAAGGGCACACGAAGGAACAAAAGGCACCTATGGCACTGGGACAAGTAACAGAGAAGCAGCTTGTGGATATTGTGGAAACATGCACCATAAAAATAGTGTCTGTCCTGCAAGGGGGCAGATATGCAATGAATGCAAGAAAAAAGGACACTTTGCCAGGGTGTGTAAACTGTCTTCACAAACCGGAAGATCACAAACATGGGCTGTACACGCCATAGAGGACAATGATGACAATGCAGGATCAGACTCGGGCTGCTCCCCGATATATCTTGCAGCGGTACAGAAAGCACATCAGTCTGCAGATGAAGCAAATGTAACATTACAGATAGGGTCATAACAATTGAACTTGAGATATAACATTCAAGGTATTATGACCTTTAAAGCGCTCCATGGCTTAGGCCCAGGGTACCTGCGAAACCACCTACTGCCACCAGTAGCCTCCCACCGTCCAGTACGATCCCACAGAGTTGGCCTCCTCAGGGTGCCGTCGGCCAGACAGTGTCGGCTGGTGACCCCCAGGGGGAGAGCCTTCTCTGTGGGAGCGCCTTCCCTCTGGAATGAGCTGCCCCTGGAGCTTCGCATAATCCCTGACCTCCGGTCCTTCCGACGCGCCCTAAAAAGTTGGCTTTTCCAGCAAGCCGGCCTGGCCTGTTAATTTTATCTAATTTTTTAAATGTCATTGTCCTATTAATTGGGTTTGTTTTGGGGATATGTATCTAATTTCTTTTTAACTTTTGTGATATGTGCTTTTTAATGTTGTACGCCGCCTTGAGTCCTTTGGGAGAAGGGCGGCATATAAATCCAATAAAACAAACAACAAATAAAACAAAACATAAAACATACACATCATTACAACAGCCAGGGGGAGTGATAAGCTATTGCCATCATTAGGGTTCATCAGTGAGGGTTGTGAGATATTGAACCCCACATTTTTTTTGTAAAATTTTTTATTGGTTTTAAAACATTTATGGGGAAAAGATAATAGGGTACATAGAAAATTTTGGTAGCTCCCATGTTAGTAGTAGAAATCCCTCCAAATCTCACGCTTCTACAATTTTAAAAATAACATATAAAAAATAAGCATAAACAGAATTCTTACTTTTTATCAACCATGTGTTCAATCATCTCTTTCTTTGTCACTTTCTAGTATATCAACAATTACAATAATATTTCAAATATATTTATTTTTGTGACCTGAGCCTTTTCGATATTGCTCCCTCCTCCCTGTCCCCAGGTGGAGCCATAGCCCCCCCAACCTTCACCATATCTTGTACATTGCTGCCTTTTTCCCCACCTCCGCTATCTTCGTCCTCTGGGAGAGAAAAATGTTTTTTAATAAAGGCTTCGGCCTCATCCACTGTCTTAATTCTAATTTGGATTCCCTCCCAGAAGATCAGCATTCCTTCTGGCAATAACCATCTAAACCAAATTCCTCTATTGTATAGTTTCTTTGATAAGGAAGAATACTTTTGTGTTCCAAGGCAAGGAGTAAAAGACGGCTGCTAGAAGTTAATCTTTATTTAAAAACAACAGTAACTGACTAAGCCAAGATACACAATCCCTGGCTGACAGCAATTTATACAAACGCCGTCAGTCGGGGGACCAATAGGGTAATCAGGATTCTCCCGCCGGATGTATGGGCCAATGAAAGGAAGGTCTACGCGCGCCACCTACTGGTGGACCGGCTCAGTACACAACACCCCTTTCCCCTGGTTCGCGCAGACGTAGTCCCGTAAATATCCGGGACGCTGGCGCACGCGCAGAGATCTTCGCAGGGGAGGAGTGGCTGTGGTTGACGTAGAAGGATGGCTCGGTCCAGAAGGCAGGCGGAGCTGTTCCAAAGGCCCCGCCCCGGGAGGTGCACCAAAGTTACGAGATAAGTCTGCAGATCTAAACGTGGTGGGGGACACGGGTTCGGAGCTAGCTGCGTTGTTGTCGTTAGGCCGGCAGGCGGCGTCGCTAGGGCCTAGTCTACTCGGAGTTGATGGTCTATCCGGAGACCCATCGTCAATTCGCCGCCGCAGCTGATCTATGTGGCGCCGCCACATTCGTCCGTCGCCGAGTAGGACCCTGTAAGAGCAGGGCCCCATTATGTCCGCAATACTTCCGGGTACCCACTTCGGATCACCCGCGAAGTTCCGTGCAAAAACCCTCTCACCCACCCGAAAAGCCCTAGGAGGGGGAGAGGTAGGAAGAGGGGAAGAGGAATACAGAGGGTGTAGACGGTCCAGGGTGGTCCGGATTTTTCTGCCCAAGAGGAGTTCAGCAGGACTTTTACCTGTGAGGGGGCACGGGGTGGAATGCTGGGAACGCAGATAGGTAGTAATCCGGGAGGACAAAGGAAGATTCACCATGCGGGCAAGTGATTCCTTGGCGGAACGCACAGCACGTTCCGCCAGGCCATTCCCCGCAGGGTGAAAGGGAGCGACTGGGGCATGGCGAATACCCAAAACTGCAAGGAATTGTTGGAATTCCTGGGAAGTGAACTGAGGGCCATTGTCCGAGACAATGACGTCCGGCAACCCATGGGTGTTGAACAGTGAATTAAGGATGCGGATAGTGGCCACGGAGGTGGTAGAGGGCATACGAAAAAGTTCCACCCACTTAGACCAGGCATCTATAACAAGGAAGAAGGAAGTGCCTGCGAGGGGGCCCATGAAATCTATATGGAGGCGGCTCCACAGAGCCCTAGGATGTTCCCACTCGCGAGCAGGGGCGGAGGGAGTGGCGGGACGGACCTGTTGGCATGGGGTGCAGCACTGCGCCCAAGCTGTAATGTCTGCATCCATGGAGGGCCACCAGACATACCCCCTGCCCAGGGATTTCATCCGGACTATGCCTGGGTGCCCTTCATGGAGGCGTGCAAGCAGAGACTGGCGCAAACGGTCAGGAATGACCACGCGATGGCCCCATAGGAGGCAACCCTGAAGCGCGGAGAGCTCTGTGCGGCGCCGGTAAAAGGGGAGAAAACGGGGTTCGACAGAGGAGGGAGGCCATCCCCTGCGAACATAGTTAAGGACAGCAGAAATGGTGGAATCAGAGAGAGAGGACAGGGCTATATCGGAGGCGGTAATGGGCAGATGGAGTTCATCCAGGAGGTGGATGGACTTGATGGGAGCTGGGTCGGAAAGAAGCAGGGGAAGCGGGCAGCGGCTAAGAGCGTCCGCGTGGCCCATGTGGCGGCCAGGCTTATGAATGAGGGAGTAATTGTAAGCAGAGAGGAATTCCGCCCAGCGTGACATGCGAGGGGAGAGGATGGGAGGAGTAGGGCGATCCCCTGCGAGGATGCCCAAAAGAGGCTTGTGATCCGTAAAGAGGGAGAAAGGACGGCCGTAGAGATAGTGGTGAAAATGTTTTACCCCCGCAACGGCGGCCAGCGCCTCTTTGTCCAGCTGGCTGTAATTTCGCTCAGGCTTGGACAAAGTGCGGGAGTAAAAAGCAATAGGGGCTTCCGAGCCATCAGGGTAAGCGTGGCTCAGGACAGCCCCGACGCCAAAAGGGGAGGCGTCGCAAGCAAGGAGCAGAGGAAGGGACTGATCGTATTGTGCCAGGACAGGTGGGCGCGTGAGGGATTCCTTGACAGCCGCGAGCGCCTGCGCTTCGCGGCTAGTCCATGTCCAAACGGCAGAGCTATCTAAAAGCCTATGGAGAGGCTCTGTGAGGGAAGCTTTATGAGGAATGAAAGAGGAATAGAAGTTGAGGAGGCCAAGAAAGGCCTGCAACTCAACCTTGTTAGAGGGAGTGGGGGCGGAGAGAATGGCGTCTATTTTGGAGGGGGAGGGATGGACGCCATGCCGGTCAATGAGGAAACCTAAGAATTCAACAGAGGGAACGCCAAGCTGGCATTTGGAGGGTTTAAGGCGGAGGCCCTCTTTACGGAAATGCTGTAGGACGGAGCGAAGAACTTTGGCGAGTCCTGATCGATCCTGAGCAGCGATCAGGACATCGTCGAAATAGGGAGTGACGCCAGGGATCCCATGGAGCAACCGCTCCATGAGACTTTGAAATATGCCAGGAGCAACACTAATGCCAAACTGGAGCCTTTTGCATTTAAAAGCGCCACAGTGGGTCACGATTGTTTGCGCAAGCGCCGTGGCGTCGTCAACAGGGAGCTGCTGATACGCTTGCGCAAGGTCCAATTTAGCAAAAATCTTGCCCTGGCCAAGTGTGTGCAGGACGTGTTGCACACCTGGAACAGGATAGGGATGGGCTTGAAGGGCCTTATTGACAGTTGACTTAAAGTCCGCGCAGATCCTTACGGATCCATCGGACTTCAAGGGGACTACTATAGGAGTCTCCCACGAAGAAAAGTCCACAGGTTGAAGCACCCCCTGGGCAAGAAGCTTATCAATTTCAGCGTCTACCTTTGCCCTTAAGGCAAAAGGCAGACGTCGGGCTTTGAGACGGATAGGAGCGACAGTAGGATCAAGGTTGAGGGAAATAGGAGAGCCCGTATAGCAGCCCAGAGAAGAAGAGAAAACATCAGAAAATTCAGAAAGAAGGGAAGAAAGGTCATCCCCAAGGGAAGAACACCGGGTGGAGTGGATCCCCGAAACAAATAGACCGAGAGCACGGAACCAGTCCATCCCTAGTAGAGAAGCTAGGTTTTTTTTTACAATTAGTAGTGGCAGACGCCCACTGAAAGAACCGTACGTAACAGTAGGCGACGCGCAACCCAGCAGCGGAATTGGGTTGCCCTGGTAGTCTCGAAGACGGCAGCAGGCAGGGGTTAGGTCACGTGTTCGGAAGTTAGGCAGAAGAGAAGAGAAGGTGCTCCAGGACATGATAGAACGGGCAGATCCGGTGTCCAGCTCCATGGAGCACGGGCTGCCTTCGATCTGAAGCGAGAGATGGATCTTACCACGTTCTCCCTGGGAGGAGGAGGAAGCGTCGACGACCCATTCCGGACAAGAGTCGTCGATGTCACCTAGGGAGAGAAAATTTTGGCGCCTGGCAGGGAGAGGCGGCGGGGCTGGCCGGTAGATAGAAGGCACCGTAGCAGGACGGAAAACAGGAACGGTAGAGCGGCAAACATTTGCTAAATGGCCCCGTTTACCGCACTTTCGGCACACAGCAGTGCGGAAACGGCAGGCTGAGCGCAAATGGTGGCCGCCGCAGCTGAGGCAATTCCGTGTATCTTTATAGCTCAAAGATTGCAGGTGGTCAATCGCCAAATCTAAGTCAGTTTGAAAAGAGTTAGAGGCGACAAGCTGGTTGGTGGCTGAAGAAATAGCTGGAGGAAAACGCCTCTGGTCGGGAGTGGATTGACCTGCCATTTCGTAAGCACGAGCCTCATTGACAGCATTCTTCAATGTGAGGTCCGAGCGGGAGAGAATGCGCCGGTGGAGATTAACATCCTTTAAACCATAGATGAATTGCTCGAGGAGCGCTTCGTCTAGGTCAGCGAATTCACAAGTAATAGCGGCAGCTCTAAGCGCGGCTATGTACTGACTTATAGATTGTCCATCTCGTTGAACGTAGTGGCGGAAATCTTGGCGTCTGGCAAAACGTGAGGGCGCTGGCTCATAGTGCGTTTTAAGTTTTGCCATGAGGAGCTCCCATGGCATGGTATGAACAGGGGTGGGGGCAGATAGTGCCCTTGCCATGGCAAACATTTCTGGGCCACAGTAATTCAAGAAAATGCCCCTCTTACGTTCAAGCGAGAGATTCAGCAGGTCATGGGCTTGAAGAAAACATTCAAACCGTTCCATGAACGCCTCCCAGGATTCAGCCTCAATGCAGAATGAAGCGAAGAAAGCTGTATTAGCCATAGTTCTTGTGGTGTAAGGTTCAGGTTCGCTCACCTTCGTCGCCAGTTTTGTGTTCCAAGGCAAGGAGTAAAAGACGGCTGCTAGAAGTTAATCTTTATTTAAAAACAACAGTAACTGACTAAGCCAAGATACACAATCCCCGGCTGACAGCAATTTATACAAACGCTGTCAGTCGGGGGACCAATAGGGTAATCAGGATTCTCCTGCCGGATGTATGGGCCAATGAAAGGAAGGTCTACGCGCGCCACCTACTGGTGGACCAGCTCAGTACACAACAAATGCTTCCTCCTTTTTTCTCTGATCTTTTTTGGAATTTGCTTTAGAATGGTAATTTCTTTATCTTGGTATTTTAAAGGTCCCTCCCTTTGGGCCCCTAGCACCTCATCTCTCGTGGTCCTCCTGAGGAATTTAACATGTACCTCTCTTGGAACATTATGGGTTCTGGCATATGCTGAATTAATTCTATAGACCAGGTCCATATCCCACCACATCTGTTCTTTGTTTCTCTTAAGGTATTCTGCTAAAATTGTGCTCATAATATCTTCAAGATCTTCATTTTCTGTCTCTGGTAGGTTCTGGAACCTGAGAAAAAAAGACATTCTTTCAAATTCTATTTTGGCCATAAAATTTTCCAGTTCTTTTTTTTAAAATTATTTTAATTAAACAAAAAACACACACAAAAACATTCTTCATTACATCTTCCAGAAAGCATGTCGATTGGTTACAAATAAATTTCGTGCGTTACTACAATCATTCTTTATACTTCATTCATATTGAATTGTACATTTTAAATCAAAAATCTTTATACCATCAATATACCATTATTCTCATTTAACTATATTTGTTTAAACGTGCTTTTGTCTAGAATCATTTATATTTATATTATAATAAATCTAGACAAAAATTTATTACTAGAATTTATAAGTACCCAGGAGAGATTACATCTTTATAACAAAATCTAAACAAAACAATATTAATAAAATTAATAAATCTTTTCCCCAGGTCCCATATTATAGTTTATATCCAAATTGTTTTTACCAGTTAGAGTTATTATTTCATTATTATTGTCATGATGGGTTATCTGTTAACGAATAAACATTTTAAAAACAAAAACATTCTATAAGCATCTACAACGTTCTACTTATTAATCACCAAAAATTAACTAAGTTTTTATTTTTATTTTTATTATTTCTTTTCCCATTCAATTGTGTTTTATTTGGGTTTCACCATTCTTAACTTTCTTATTTTACCCATAACTATTATTTTTGAGTTTTGTTACATTCCTTCATTGAATCTTGTTTCTTTCCTCCATCCACCTATACCATTTATCCCATATCTGGTAGAATTCTGATTCTTCTTTTCCCTGAATTTCTTTAGTTAGTTTGTCCATTTCAGCACAATCCATAACCTTTCTTATTATTTCATCTTCACTTGGAGTTAGTTTGTTTTTCCATTTCTGGGCATAGGCAATCCTTGCCGCCGTTGTTATATGTAATATTAAATACTGGATTTCTTTTTTGTATTTCGCAGACATTATTCCTAATAAAAAGATTTCCGGTTTGCATTCTATTTTAACTCCCATTATTGCCTCCAGCCAATTTTTGATCTTTTTCCAAAGCGTTTTAGCCTCCTCACAGGTCCACCATAAATGGTAATACGTTCCGTGTATCAATTCGCATTTCCAACATTTTGGGGAGGTATTTGTTGATATTTTAGCTAACCTTGTTGGTGCAAGGTCCATTGCTATAAAACATTTTGTACTGGTTTTCCTTGTATGCAACTGAGAGTGTCATTTTTAAGTTTGTTCCCCAAAATTTTTCCCATTTGTCTAATTCAATATTATATCCAAAATTGAAATAGGGAAGAAAATGGTAAGTGAGCACCTGTCTACCCTAGACGAGTTCAAATCACCAGGACCGGATGGATTACACCCCAGGGTTCTGAAGGAACTAGCAGACGAGATCTCAGAACCACTGAATTATATCTTTCAGAGATCCTGGAACACCGGGGAACTACCAGAGGACTGGAAAAGAGCTGATGTGGTTCCCATCTTCAAAAAAGGGAAAAAATTAGATCCAGGAAACTACAGACCTATCAGCCTGACCTCAATACCAGGAAAGATTCTGGAAAAAATAATCAAGCAACGAATTTGCAAACACCTAGAAGCAAACAAAGTAATAGCCAAAAGCCAACATGGATTTGTCAAAAACAGATCATGCCAGACTAATCTTATTGCATTCTTTGATAATGTGACAAAATTAGTGGACCAGAGGAATGCCGTTGATATAGTTTACTTGGACTTCAGTAAGGCTTTTGATAAGGTAGACCATAACCTACTACTAGATAAAGTAGAAGAATGTGGGTTAGACAGCATCACCACCAGATGGATTCGTAACTGGCTGACCAACCGCACTCAACGTGTAGTTCTCAATGGAACTGCATCTACATGGAGGGAAGTATGCAGTGGAGTACCCCAAGGCTCTGTTTTAGGCCCAGTACTCTTCAACATCTTCATCAATGATTTGGATGAGGGAATAAATGGGGAACTCATCAAATTTGCAGATGATACCAAGCTGGCAGGAATAGCCAACACTCCAGAAGATAGGCTTAAGATACAGAAGGATCTTGACAAACTTGAACATTGGGCACTATCTAATAAAATGAAATTCAATGGTGAAAAGAGTAAGGTTCTACATTTAGGCAACAAAAATGGAATGCACAGGTACAGTATAGGTGATACCTTGCTCAGTAGTAGTAACTGTGAAAGGGATCTTGGAGTCCTAGTGGACAACCATTTAAATATGAGCCAGCAGTGTGCAGCAGCTGCCAAAAAAGCCAACACAGTTCTAGGCTGCATCAACAGAGGGATAGAATCAAGATCACGTGAAGTGTTAATACCACTTTATAATGCCTTGGTAAGGCCACACTTGGAATACTGCATTCAGTTCTGGTCGCCACGATGTAAAAAAGATGTGGAGACTCTAGAAAGAGTGCAGAGAAGAGCAACAAAGATGATTAGGGGACTGGAGACTAAAACATATGAAGAACGGTTGCAGGAACTGGGTATGTTTAGCTTAAGAGAAAGAAGGACTAGGGGAGACATGATAGCAGTGTTCCAATATCTCAGAGGTTGCCACAAAGAAGAGGGAGTCAAACTATTCTCCAAAGCACCTGAGGGTAGAACAAGAAGCAATGGGTGGAAACTAATCAAGGAGAGAAGCAACTTAGAACTGAGGAGAAATTTCCTGACAGTGAGAACAATTAATCAGTGGAACAGCTTGCCTCCAGAAGTTGTGAATGCCCCAACACTGGAAGTCTTTAAGAAGATGTTGGATAGCCATTTGTCTGAAACGGTATAGGGTTTCCTGCCTAGGCAGGGGGTTGGACTAGAAGACCTCCAAGGTCCCTTCCAACTCTACTATTGTATTGTATTCTGCCCCCATTTTATCATTTGTTCTTTCACAATTTCCTCTTCCATTTTATACTTCAGGAGAAATTTATATATTCTCCCTATCATTTTTCTATCTGAGCTTTGAATGATTTTATCCAATTCGTGTGGTTCTGTTTCAATGTCATATAATTTGGTATCTTTATTGTATTTAGTTTTGATTTGAAGGTAAGTTAGCCAGTCAACTTTCATGTTCTGTTCTGCCAATTCTTCAATTGTTTTTAAGTTTCCCTGTCTATCAATTAAGTCTCTATATCTTAGCATTTTGTTCAAATCTATAAAATTTGGATGAGTCGTCCGTTCTGTCGGTGATAGCCAATTCGGAATTTTCACATAGTGGGTTTTTTTTATTTTGAGCCATTTTTGCAATAACACTCTTCTAATTAAATGATTTTGAAAGTATTTGTGTGTTTTATTTTTATCATCCCATAGGAATGTGTGCCAGCCTGCTTGCAAATCATGGCCTTCCAAAGTCAAAATTCTTTTATTCTTTAGCTCTATCCAATCCTTCACCCATGTTACTGATACTGCCAATGCATATTGATCCCAATTTGGTAATGCTAAACCTCCCCTCTCCTTGCTGTCTTGCATTGACTTTAGTTTAATCCTCGCTTTTCGTCCCTGCCAAATAAACCTAGTGGTTATTTTGTTTAATTCTTGAAAGAATTTTTTACCCGGATTAATAGGTGCGGCTTGCAACAGGAATAAGATTCTTGGTAGAATATTCATTTTAATTGTCGCTATAGGTCCCATGAGTGATAGTTGAATATTTTTCCAATTTTCTAACTCTTTCTTTATTTGTATCACTAATTTATTATAGTTATCATGTTTAATTGTGGAACATTTTGCCGACACCCAGATCCCCAAGTATTTTACTTTCTTAGTTATTTGCATTCTGGTTGTTACTTCCAGTTCCTCTTCTTGCTTTTTTGTCATGTTCTTGGTTATCATTTTTGTTTTGTTTTTATTGATCTTTAAACCTGCCACTTCGCCATATTCTTCTAATTTTTGAATTAATTTCCGACTGGATTCTAATGGGTCCTCTAGTACAAATACTAAGTCATCGGCATAGGCTTGGGCCTTATATTCTTCATTTTTGAGTCTTAAACCTTTTATTCCCTGGTCCTTCCGAATTTCATTTAATAAAATTTCCAAAGTCAATATAAACAGCAAAGGAGAGAGGGGGCATGTAGGTTTCAGAAATCAATCACGCAGTTTGTGTCCAAAATATCTGTCTGCCTCTCGCAGAGTTTATTTGGCTTTTTATATAGTTTTTACAAGCAAAGCACAGAGCAACAACACATTACTTTGGTTTCCTCCCCCAAATCTTCCCTGGAGAATTCAGAAAGCTTATTCAGGCGAAGGTTAACTCATGCCTTTGCTCGGTGAATTAATGGGCTAAAGATAACCGGCTGTGCATCACCTTTCCCTTATTCCCGCATCTGGTACTGCTAATTAGGTGAGCTTGTAGGTATCCAAGATAACCAGCTACTGAGATCATGGTAATTTCCTACTCATGCCTTTACATAGCCTTACCTCCCATTCCTACATCTCACTCTTTTTTATTTTGTTTGACAAGGCATCATAGGAGGGGCTACCCTTCAGGAGTTGAACATCCCTGCAATTGTTTATACAGGGCATATACCTGACCCTGAGGCAACGTAGGAGGGGGTTTAGGGCAAAAAGCTGTAATGCACATTTTGCAAAGGGAGGGAAGGCTTTGAACAAAACAGCACCCGCCAATTAAAATAGCACAGATAATAACTAAATAACTTAGAACATTTCCCAACAGACCTGTGGGTAACCAAGCCCAAAAGCTTTCCCACCAAGATCCTAGGGTATCAATTTTCAAATCAGAGGCCAATTTATATAAAATATTGAATTGGTGCTGAATAATTCTGGATTCATCGGAAAGATTAAAACAACACATCCCATCAAAACTTTCACAACCCATATGCTGGCGAAGAAGCAAATAGTCAATAGCAGCACAATTTTGCAAAATAGCTTTATGCAAAGCTTGTAGCTCATGATTAATTGCTGAAATAGCTAAAGAAGTAGCATTAATTATTTTTGCCAAATTACATGCAACAGCGTTAATATTAAGATGAGCACGAGCAGCAAGCGCTGGCACACCCACTATAGATATAGCCAATGCTACATATTCTGCTTTATTAAGCAAAGCTATCTCAGAGTCACAAGTGTTGTCCAGCGTGACTCCTCGTCTAGAACGTCTGGAATGAAATTGCTGCTTAGAAAGCAAAACAGAAATTAGCCTGCTGAGGCAACATTGCGCTTCACTAATATTAGCAGGAATGTAATTAAAAGTTTCGTGACCACATGTAAAAAACCATCCTTGCGGAAGCCAAACATAAGCAAAGTGAAAGGAAACATCCTCAAAAGCTGTACAATTTAAAGTAGGTGAACTAATATGAAAACAGTGAGGCTTTTTACTTGAAGATATACAGTTAACTACTTTAGCACATGTTACATTTTCAGGAACTGCTACTATGGAGTATACAAAGCAATTGAATCAGGGGGCGGTTCATAAGCAATCAATCCCCAATGAAAGATAGTCTTATAGTTCAAACCAATGAAGTGTTGAATTACTGCAGACAGGATTCAAACAGGATCCAAGCATGTAGAAAGCAAATTGTCCATGTCATACGATTCGGATAAGCAGAAGACATCAGTTTGTGTAATATTAGTTGCACCCATAGATTTTTACTTCAGTCATTGTTCAAATGAGTTTTTGGGTGAGATGACAGAACAAGTAAACATAAACAAATGATGACGAAGGACTTGGCAAAAATGGGAGCGCATTTGTTCCACGTGTCGTTGTTTCAGCACTGCTTGCACTTTGGTGGTCAGGGTTTTCAAATCTCCCCATGCCACTGGACAGCTGTTTTGGCGAGATCGTATTGGCCACTGTGCTGTCTGTCAAGCCACCTTGGTCATCTCTAGAACTGGATTTGGGAACTGGTATCACAATATTCTTGGCTGGACAAACATCACGTGCTAAAATCCACAAAAACCTGTAGAAGCAAGCACAGCATATCCTCGTCCCCCTAGCGGGGGAGGCAAACAAACTTTTTAAATCTATTATGTTACCTATGCCAAATTAGCCAAAATGGGGTATGCCAAATTGTTAGGTACCCGAGATCCCTCCTTTTTTATTTGTTTGAGAAGACAGTCCTTAAAGGACCAATTAGCACGTTCCACAATGGCTTGACCTGTGGAATTATAGGGTAACCCATGAGTTAAAACAATGTTCCAAGTGGTACAAAATTGCAAAAAGGCTGATGACAGATAGGCTGGGCCATTGTCGGTTTTTAAAGAAGAGGGTTTACCTAAAGCAGTAATAGCTGAAAAAAGGTGAGAAATAACATGATTAGCTGTTTCACCTCTTTGTTGAAATGTGGCCAAAAAATAAAAATAGATAAATGAATTTACTTCTAGGGAGCCAGAGAGGGAACATAGATGACATCCATTTGCCATAGGTTATTAGAGGCTAAACCACGGGGATTAACTTCCGTGTCCCCAGAACACTGGGGGCAAGATGACACAATTTGCTTGGCCTGATCAATTGGAATATGGCAAGATTGTGCCAGCCCTCTGGCATTTTGATGGAAAAAAGAATGACTGAAGAATGGATCTAAAAAAAGATTAGGGAAAACATGGACAGCAGCATCTGCTTGACTGTTACCCTCAGAAAGAATTCCAGGAAGAGATGAATGACTACGTATATGAGAAACAAAATATAAATGTTTTCGATCTTGTAGCAAGTGCTGCAAAGTTAAAAATAAAGCCATAAGGTTAAGAATCAATCCTGGATGTGATGTAAATACCTAGAAAATTAAAAATAAATTGACACACATAATGAAAGTCAGAAATTTAGTTAAAAAGCTTGTTGAGAAAAGATGTGAAAAGCTAAAATAGCAACAAACAATTTTAAATGTTGCAGAAACAACTGCATTGCAGGGTAGGAAACTTTCATGAGAGTCCTTATAAGCAATTACTCCTCTTGTTCACCCTGCACTTGCAAAACAGTGTTGCGAAAACAGAGAAATGAAAGCAATACGAATAGGAAAAGAAAAGTCATTAAACATACAAGCCGAAGATCTTTAGGCAGATGATATGAAATACAGACCACATAGTCAGTTAGTCAGTTAAAGTACACTGAAGAGATAAATTATTCTGAAAATAAAAGTGAAAATCAGATTTTGGAAGAGGAAAAATAATATTAATTAAGTCAGTCCAATTTCTACGACAAACCCAAGGTTATTAATTCAACAACTGCCTGAAAAAATGGCAACACATTTTGAAACAGAGTCTTTTTGTCTTAAAAGCATCAAAAGAGTTAGCTGACAGTCTCTATGAGGGATGCGATCCACAAATTGAATGCTCAAAAGATCATTAATCTCCTCAACTGCGGCAAATGCAGCTGAGGAAATCACGATAACATCTCCAGGTTGTTTTCCTTTGGTCAGTAATTCAAACAATAAATGTGTCGGCAAAGAAAAATATGGCCTTACCCAATTAAGAGTACCCAATAACTGTTGTAAATTAACTAGTGACATAACGTTAGGCAATTTCAAACAAGGAAATGCCGGGGTAGAATAGGAATGCAACATCTTATGACCCAAATACAGATAAGGAGCATTTATTTATTTATTTATTTATTTACTGAGCGCTTATAGACCGCCCCCTCTCCCGAAAGGGACTCGGGGCGGTGTACAGTCCATATCAGAAATACATCATATAAATAACTATAAAATTAAACAATTAAATTATTAAATAGATAAATAGATACGAAGGAGGATAAAAAAGGTTTAAAGAACTGTACAGCTGAGTAAATAGTTTAAAACCCCAACAAATATCCCATAAAATTAAAGTTAAAAAACAATTCCCCTAAAATAACCAGTAAAGAAATATGTTTGCCAGGAGGTAGCAGTTATGATTATGCCAGGCCAGCCAATCGGAACAGGTGTGTCTTCAATTTTTGTCGGAAGGAGCGGAAGTCTGTGGTGGTTCTAATGTCGTGGGGGAGGTCATTCCAGAGGGTTGGGCCCATCACAGAGAAGGCCCTACTCCTTGGCGCCGCCCGTTGGCATTGCCTAGTGGACGGCACTAGGAGAAGTCCCTCCCTGTGAGAGCGAATTGGCCGCAGGGATGTGTGTGGAGAGATGCGATCCCGCAGGTAGCTAGGTCCTGTGCCATGGAGCGCTTTAAAGATGGTGATCAAAACCTTGAAACGCACCCGAAAAACCACAGGCAGCCAGTGCAGCTCGCGCAGGAGTGGTGTTACGTGGGAGTACCTAGTACTCCCCATGACAGCCCGCGCGGCTGCGTTCTGGACTAGCTGCAGTCTTCGGGCGGGTCCCAAGGGAAGCCCCATGTAGAGAGCATTGCAGTAGTCAAGGCGAGACGTCATCAGTGCATGAGTGACCGTGCGTAAGGCATCCCGGTCCAGGAGGGGGCGCAATTGGCGCACCAGGCGAACCTGGTGGAACGCCCCCCTTGCCACGGCTGCCACATGGTCGTCCATTGACAGCCGGGCATCTAGGAGGACGCCCAAATTGCGCGCCCGTTCCACAGGGGGCAATTGTTCACCCCCTATGGCCAGCGATGGAGTCAGCTGGCTGAACCGAGGCGCCGGTAGCCACAGCCACTCAGTCTTGGAGGGGTTGAGTTTGAGTCTGTTGTCCCCCATCCAGACCCCGACGGCTTCCAAACATCGGGACATCACTTCGACAGCCTCGTTGGGGTGGTTTGGGGTTGAGATGTACAGCTGAGTATCATAAGCGTACAGATGATATTCAACCCCAAAACCACGGATGATCTCCCCCAGTGGCTTCACATATGCGTTGAACAGGAGGGGCGAGAGGACCGACCCCTGCGGCACCCCACAAGTGAGTGGCCTCAGGGTCGACCTCTGCCCCCCTGTCAACACACATTGCGTCCGGTCGGAGAGGTAGGAGCCGAACCACCGCAAAACGGTGCCTCCGACTCCCATCCCCTCCAGCCGTCGCAATAGGATACCATGGTCGATGGTATCAAAAGCCGCTGAGAGGTCTAATAGGACCAGGATAGAGGAACAACCTCTATCTCTGGCCCTCCAGAGATCATCAACCAACGCGACCAAGGCTGTCTCTGTGCTGTGCCCGGGTCGGAAGCCGGACTGGCGAGGGTCTAGATATTCGGATTCGTCAAGGTGTCGCGGAAATTGCTGTGCCACCACATTCTCAACAACCTTCGCTAGAAAGGGAAGGTTGGAGACTGGACGATAATTAGCTAGCTCCATTGGGTCAAGTGAAGGCCTCTTAAGTAAGGGCCTCACCACCGCCTCTTTCAAGGCAGTTGGTAAGGATCCCTCACCCAATGAGGCGTTCACCAGGCCCAGAAGCCAGCCTCGTGTCACCTCCCAGGATGCCAGTACCAACCAGGAGGGACACGGGTCCATTGAACATGTGGTGGGTCGCAGCCATCCACGCAACCTGTCCAAATCCTCGGGGGCAACAGAGTCAAACTCCTCCCAGAATGGTCTCACAAGACTCACTGTTGACGGCTCGTCCGGTCCACTGGAGGGGGCCCATCCGCTCCGGATCTGAGCGACTTTGTCCTGCAGATATTCCCCAAACTCCTCTGCTCTTCCCTGCAAGGGTGCCCCCCGCGTCCTCTGCGACAAGAGGGAGCGGGTCACCCTAAACAGGGCGGCAGGGCGGTTATCCGCAGACGCAATAAGAGCGGCACAATGTCTACGTTTGGCTGCTCTCAATGCCACAAGGTAGGTCCGTAAATAGGCTCTTACCTGTGTTCGATCAGACTCGGAGCGTGAGGACCTCCACCTGCTCTCTAGACGTCTCCTATGGCGCTTCATCACCCTCAACTCCTCGGTGTACCAAGGAGCTCGGGTGGGTCACTGCCGTAGGAGAGGTCGCAAAGGCGCAACCCGGTCCAAGGCCCCAGCCGTCGCCCTATTCCAGGTGGCCACTAGGTCCTCCGACCGAGCGCGGGTCAGGGCTACAGGTAGTGGCCCAAGCTCCGTCTGGAACCTATCCGGTTCCATCAGGTGCTTGGGGTGGTACCAGCTTGGACAGTCTGGCTCCGCCTCCTCGCGGTGGAGGGTAGCGCCAGGGAAGTCCAGCCGGAGACATGAGTGATCTGACCATGACAGGGGAGTAACAACTAAATCCCCTATTCCCAGATCACTCGTCCACTGCTCAGATACAAAAACAAGGTCCAGTGTGTGGCCACCTTCGTGTGTGGGGCCCTGAATTAATTGGGTCAGGTCCATGGCTGTCATGGAAGCCATGAACTCCCGAGCCACCTCAGATGCTGCTCCCGTCGACGGCAGGTTGAAGTCCCCCATAACCAAAAGCTTGGGGATCTCAACCGCCGTCTCTGAGATCAGCTCGAGGAGCTCGGGCAGGGCCGCTGATGTATAGCAAGGAGCCAAGTATACAATCAGCAGACCCCACTGCCTCCCTGGGCCCCATTTCACACCTAGGGACTCACACCCAGGTATCTGAGGGACAGTGAACTCCCTCGGCTCTAGACAATCCCGTATAACTACCGCCACCCCACCACCCTTACCCAGGGCCCGAGGCTGATGGAATGCACGGAAACCCGGTGGGCACATTTCCACGAGGGGTAAACCACCCTCGTGGCCCAACCAGGTCTCCGTTATCCCTGCAAGGTCCAGCTCCCCCTCAGAGATCAACTCACTAATGAGGGGGGCCTTGTTGGTCACGGACCTTGCATTGCAAAGCATCAGCCGCAGGCCCTGGCTCTGTAGTTCCTGACCACCTAGACTGCGGGGGTTGGTACAAACGACCGGGTGTAGCCAGCAGCCACGGTCTCCCACATGTTGTTGTATTTTTTCTGGGGCAATTTGCAACCCATAAACAGCCAAATCATTTTGTATTTCTGAAAGCCAATTAGGTGGTATCTTTGGGGCTCCAATTAAATTATCATCCATATAATGATTTACCAAAGCCAATGGATGATGCTTGCAAAAAGGATTCAATTCTGCAACATAAATCTGATACTTTGGGCATTTTGCTTTTAGCTTCAACCCTTGAGGTTTGCTGCCTTGCGAGAAAGCGGCTACCAATAAATTAGCCTGATGAGAGGCTGTTCCTATATCTTGACATGCTTTAATCATTTCTACCAACTCAGGATCATTCCCAAAACCAATAATTGCCCTCCGGCATTTGGAAGTAGCATTCTCCTTTGCTAATTTCACTAACAACTTCATCTGAGCCTCAGAATTAGCTATTTGTTGTTTTAAACCATCCTGCAATCTGTTAACAAAATCAGGAGACAGTTCAGTAGCCTTTTGCCTGGTATTATAGAAGGGCTGCTTGCCATAAACCGGCACAGACTCTTCCTGAAGAGGGGGAGGTGGAGGGAGGTAAGAGGCAGGCACACAGAAGACGGACTTTTTCTGACCAGCAGTAAAGTCAAACTTTTCTTGCAAAGCAGGGCAAAGAATGATAGAAGAACAACAATCCTTTAAGCCAATTACTTCATGATCTTGTGGAATCAATTTAGGTGGACAGACAGAAAACATATCTTCTTTCTTCCCCTCCTCTTTTGCTAATTGCTCCTCTAAAATTTGCCTCATAGGGGTATATAACGGCCGTGGAGGGGCAGAAGAATTAACCTCCTGACAAGGAGCTGAAGGTCGAACTAAAGATGATTTTGGGGGAAGAATTTTTACTTGCTCACAATTAGGTGGAGGCTCTGTGGTCAATTGTTGTTCTGCCAAAACCTTAGAGCCAAATGTTTCCACTGCATGATGGCACTGAAACCATAGTTGTAATGTCTTTACTGGGGCTCTAGGTTCAAGATGTAAAGTTTGCCCCATTTTTTCCCAGTCACATAAACGAAGCGTTCCCCTTTCAGGGTACCAAAAACAACGTTTCCCTATCTCACCAACTAGCTTCCTTATTTCTGCCTCAGGTGTGGTAACACCTGACTTCTGTAACAAGAACTTGAGTTCTTGAACATGTTTTTGCTGCTGGTGAGACAGATTGCAACCCATACTTACCTCTGAGGAGTCCCATAGGACGAAGCGCGCTTTGGGGTCTGTTCCAGACGGGAGGTAATTATGTTGGCTGTTGCTCCCCCGAAGGGTGTCTTTGTTCCTGGGTTTCGGCACCAGATGTAGGTTTCAGAAATCAATCAAGCAGTTTGTGTCCAAAATATCTGTCTGCCTCTCGCAGAGTTTATTTGGCTTTTTATATAGTTTTTACAAGCAAAGCACAGAGCAACAACACATTACTTTGGTTTCCTCCCCCAAATCTTCCCTGGAGAATTCAGAAAGCTTATTCAGGCCAAGGTTAACTCATGCCTTTGCTCAGTGAATTAATGGGCTAAAGATAACCGGCTGTGCATCACCTTTCCCTTATTCCCGCATCTGGTTCTGCTAATTAGGTGATCTTGTAGGTATCCAAGATAACCAGCTACTGAGATCATGGTAATTTCCTACTCATGCCTTTACGTAGCCTTACCTCTCATTCCTACAGGGGCATCCCTGTCTGACTCCTTTTTTTATTTCAATCTTCTCTGTTAATTCTCCATTCATCAGAACTTTGGCTGTCTGATTGTTATAAAATCCTTTGATCATTTTTATAAATTTTTCACGGAATTTCATCTCATCCAATATTGTTATTATAAATTTCCAGATTACGTTGTCAAATGCTTTTTGTGCATCAAGGAAAACAAGTACCATTTGTTTTTCTGGATGCGCCTCGTAGTACTCTATTATATCTAGGATGATTCTCGTATTATTTCTAATGTGTCTGTGGGGTAAAAATCCGTTTTGGTCTGGGTGTATTCGTTCATTTAAAACCTGTTTGATTTTTCCTGCCATAATTGCTGCAAATATTTTATAATCGGAGTTTAGTAATGAAATTGGCCTGTAGTTTTGAATTTCTTGTAGGCTGGCTTCTTCTTTTGGGATTAGCGATATTATTGCTTCTGTCCATGATTCCGGTATGTTGGCTTTTCATAAAACTTCATTAAACATTTCCACCCCTAACTCTTCCAATATTATTTTATTATATTTGTATAGCTCCACCGGTATTCCATCTGGTCCTGGGGTTTTATTATTTTTCTGGTTTTTCAAGACTAGTTCCACTTCGGCTAACGTTATTGGCCTGTTTATCGCCTCCCTTTGCTCTTTTGAGATTGGTGTTATCTTTGCTGTGTTTAAATAATGCTTTATTTTGTTTTCCTCCATACTAGAAATTTTCTAGTTCTAAATTTCCCTTTCGGACCTCCTTAACCTTTTCCCCCATCCCAGCTGCCCCCTCCTCCAGCACCGCAATTCTTTGTCTATTTTCTGTTGTGTTATGTTGTACCCCTCTGAGTTCGTCTTTGAGATCTGCCACTTCCTTCCTCAGTTCGTTTTGACCTCTCATAATTTCCTGAAACATTTGGTTGACAGATACATCTTTTGAGCTCTCTCCAGCTGCTTCTTTTTGTAGCAGTGAAGTAATTTTCGGCTGCTGGGTACTTGGACTGGAAGTCGCTGAGGCGGGAGCCGATAGTGACTTGCCCGTTGGTGGTTTCTTAGGTCCCATTGTCTAAGTTCAGAGATGGTAATTCTTTTACAAAGAAAATGGTGTCACTGGAGCGCGCAGCCGGGCTGGTCCAAGGTAGCAGGAGAATCCGAAAGTAAAAACTTAATTCTCCTTCACTGTTCCAAGACACAGAGGTACACCTAAAAGAGAGAAACCAAATAATCAAAATCCAAAAAGTCCACGTAGCAGAAGAGATCCAGAGCACCCTCAAGGGAGGTATTAAAAGATGCCAGAAATTATCATTTTTCCCCCAGGGTGGTTTCAAAAGGCAGACTTCATTTATAAGTACAAAAACGAGAATGGAGGGGAGCCATCTTGACTCCTCCTTTTCGCAGGGAGAAGAGCAAAAGTTTTGATTTTTAAGAACAGCTCAGCAAGCACTTTTGCAACTGTGATTTCAGTCTTTCTCGCATAGTTAATTCAAGTGGCAGGTCAGCCTTTGTTCTCTGTCCATTCCAAAGTGGAGAGAGAGAGTTTAAATGCCGCTTTGTCGAGGGAGGGGTTTAAAAAAAAACTCCCCCCTCTAATCTTCAGTTTTAAATAGATTGAACAGGAACTTACGATAGCCTGCTGCTTATCCGTTACTGATAGTTGAAGAGATTAGGAAGGATCCTCCACGACCAACATTTCAGCCACGCTTCCTTTGATTAACTTATTCCTTCTGGAACCCATTTGGCGAAGTGGCAAGCATGCCCCCCCTTCTGCTCCCCGGCTCCTGGGGCGAAGCTGGAAAAAACCCCAACGGCTGCCGCCAAGTCTGGGGGGTTCCAACAAGCCGCCCTGCGTCAGGGGACCCCTCCAAGGCCCCCTGTGCTCCTGAACGGAGCCCACCGAGAAGACAAGTGGCAGACGAAACGTCCATCACCTGCAGGGACCGGAAGTCGACTCCGAACCCCACATTTTTATACTCACAATGCAAAGACAAATCTGGTTCACAATTCAAAGGTTTATTGTACGAAAATTGAAACGCGGTTGCAAGCGCGGCCTCTCAGACTCTTCCCAATGGCTTGGGTACAAGGAGCACAAAAAGGTTTCAAACAATACAATTTATACTTTTCTAATCATTCCACGTCAAGCTGAAGGATCAGATGATGGAATATATGCACAGATGAGGCTCTGGGGATCAGAGGAAGGGTCACATAATAATAATAATAATAATTTTATTTGATTAGCCGCAACCCTCTCCCGAAGGACTCGGGGCGGCGTACAATCAAACAGATAAAAAATACACATAAGACAACATATATACAAAAGAACAGAGACATATACATATGTGCATGGAGGAGGATGGACTTAAGTGAAAGACAGTTAAAAATACAATTTAAAATCCCCTAATAAAATTACCAAATTAAAAAACCCATCAGGAGCGTTACTAAGTTATGGTCGAGCCAGGCCAGCTATTTGGAAAAGGTGGGTCTTGAGCTTGACACGGAAGGAGCGGAGGTCAGTAGTAGTCCTAATATCCGGGGGGAGGTCATTCCACAGGGCTGGGCCCGCCACAGAGAAGGCTCTGCTCCTAGGCGCCGCCCCATGGCACTGTCTGGTAGACGGCACCTGGAGAAGTCCCTCTCTGTGCGAGCGGATGGGTCGTAGGGATGTATGGGGCAGAATACGATCCCGCAGGTAACTAGGTCCTGAGCCATGGAGCGCTTTAAAGATCGTAATCAAAACCTTGAAACGCACTCGATAGACCACAGGAAGCCAGTGCAGCTCGCGCAGGAGAGGTGTCACATGGGAGTACTTGGTACTCCCCATAATCACCCGCGCGGCCGCATTCTGGACCAACTGCAGTCTCCGAGTGCATTAGGACCCAGGTGTGGATGGAATGGACATAAGAGTGACAATTGTGAATTTGACAATTAAGGCAAATTGCTCCTTTCCTGTCTCTCTCACTGCAGAGGGAGACGGGGAGTTGGGGGAGTTTGCTGCCTTAGGCAAAAGTTTTAAACTGCTTTTACTTTTCTCTGCGGAAGGAGGGGGGTCGTGGGGGAGCTGCCTCAGATAAAAACTGTTTTTTATTCTGCTCTGCAATAGGAAGGGGGGGGGCTGCACATTAACAGGGAGATAGAAGTTAGCACCTTAAAACCACTAGCCAGGATATTAGGAACAAGAATAGCTCGCTTATAAGAAAACCCCCAAAACCCACATAGCTGTCACACTTCGCAAGATACCTGTGACCTGGGGTGAAAAACAGCTGACGTGGAATTTAGCTATTTAACATAACAAGCGTAAGGGTTTAGGGGGGCTGAAATCCAAATAACCAATCAAAATTATCTGCTACTAGGGGAAGCGCAAAGGGTTGAATGCGACCATCCCTTGACTATAAAAACTGCTGTAAGATCCTAATCTTCGCCCTTGGTTAGCTTTTCAAACCGGGGTCATTATATCTTGGTACCAAAATAAAAGTATAATTCTGTATCACACCTTGTGTCTGGTGACGTATCCGCTTCGACACCAAGCAAGAGCCCAGGTTTGGGGACAACAACGCCTAAGAAGAAGCCCTCCCTATCTCCAGAGTCATTATTTGAAGTTAATTCGCACTTCAAGAGATTAGCATGACCCTTTCGGCAGACCCCTTTTATCTTATATGTGTCTCCTTGTTATTTCATTCTAGGCAGCAGATGTTCCTATCTCACCAACTGGTGTCCTTCACTTCAGACTTACTTTTCTGTATTTCAAAGGAATTTTAGGAAGTCATTGTGTATTGTCTTTACTGCTTACATTTGTGTTTAATTTACAACAGGAAAGACAGCACCAAGAGTCTCACACCTTGTACATTTAACACTTTTATATGAAAGAGTAACTTATTATTAGTTTCCTTCAGGGTTAAGTGACATTTCAGCAACAATAACACTGGTTGTCATAAGCATTGTTGGAAGAAATGTCCATCTGGGTTCAGTTCCAAGTGGGAAGAAAGACACTGGAAACATGGAGGCTGATTGGAAAGATGGTTTAATGGTGGACAGGACCACATGGTTTGAGGTCCTGGGCAATCGAGCACATGAGTGAGTGAGTGAGTGAGAGAGAGAGAGAGAGAGATTTATACATTCTCTTGGGCTTTGAACTTACTTCCTGTTCCTGTGAAAGGAATGCATTCTGATTGGTTGTCAGACTCCCTTATTTCTTTTACTACACTTGTAGTCATACTTGATGTCTGTCATTGCATTGAAATTGCCAATTAAACATATATTCTCATGTTCTTGTTTCTGTTAATTTTTGGTGGACCTTCTTGTAAAATTCTTTTTTGTTTTTGTTTGGTGCATAAATCTCTGTGAGAAGAATTTTTCTTTGTTCTGTTTCTATTTCTATCATCAAAATTCTCCCCTCTTCGTCTACATAGATTTTTTTTTTGCATTTATCCAATCTTTAATGTATATTGCAATCCCCCCCCCCCTTTGTGTGTGTTAGTGTTGTGAACAGTTTCCCTAATTTTGGATATTCTAATAGTTTGTTATGTTGACTTTTGATATGTACCTTTTGAAGGCACAAAATGTCCATATTCATTTTTTTGTAGTTTAGTCAGAATTTGTCTTCTTTTTTCCGGTGAGTTTAGTCCATTTATATATAATGATAATAATTTAATTTCTTGTTCCATTGTGTTATTTGTATACTGCCCTTAATTTCCTTGTATTTCTTGTCTCTATTCCTGTTCTGATACCATCTTGTTCTATTTGCTCTCTTTTCTGTTTCCTTCTTTCTTCTCTTTCTCCTTCCTTGCTTTCTACTGGTTGTTCTTCTTGACTTCTACTCTCTAGTTGCTCTCTACTCTCTTGTTCTTCCTCAGCTGTAAAGTGGTGCTCGAAGAACTTGTGTGCTTTCTCAATTGTATCTATTTTGTAGCTTTTTTCCTGCCATGTAATCATAACTCCCTCTGTTGTAAGCAATCTAAACATTATGTTATATCTTATTAATTGTTGTGTAAGGAACTGATAGTTTCTTCTCTGATCTCTGACTATTTCTGTTATCTGTCTTAGTATTTGTATCTCTCTTCCTTTGTATGTTATTTCTTCCTCTCTCACTTTCTTATATACTTCATCCCTTATTGATTTCCTTGTGAAGCGTACGTGTATTTCTTTGGGAAGCCTATGTCTCCTGGCATAATTGGTATGAATTCGATACACCTCATCTATGTCCCTTCTTGTTTATTTTTTTGTAATATGTTTGCTACAATTTCTGTGGTTATTTCCCCTAGGTCTTCCTCCTTCTGTTCTATATTTTGGAAACGGAGAAAGAAGGCAGCTTTTTCCATTTCTAAGAAGACTATTTTTTCTCCTAATTCTCTATTTAGCGTGGTCAGCTTCTGGTCTACTGTTTCTATTTTCTTCTCCATTTGTTCTACCTTTGTTTCTACTTTTTGAATTTTTTTTCATTTTTCATTATCTCACTTTGTATTTTCCCAATTTTGTCATCCATTCTTCTAATCTCACCTTTCACTTCTCCCATCTCTGTTTTGAGTTCTTCATGATTTTTCCTGGTCTCTTCATGATTTTTTGAAATTGTTCCTTGCGTTTTCATCACTGTTTCCTGTATCATTATTAACGTTGCCTGCATGCATTGAAGATTTGTTGCTGAGCTCGCTTTCTCAATGCCTAATGCACTTTCAATTGTACGCTGGTTTGAGGGCGAGGATGTTGCAGATGCCAGGTTGGATGCTGCCTTCTTATTCATTTTACTAATCACTGTTGTGCTTGTCATTTTTATCTTCTATACAATTTTTCCCCACAGTAGCATGTACTTCTCCCCACCTACTCCTTTTTTTTTCACCCTCTTACCAACCCTTTCAATCTCTAGACTTTCACTCTTCCGTATACAATTCAATCCAACAATTTGATTTCTGTATATCAGAATTTTCATGCAAATCTATCTGAGTCAATATCTATCTAAATCTGTATATATAAATCTGTTGTGGCCCAGCCGTTGCCGTTGCCGCTGCCACCAGACTCCGAGAGTGAGAGTCCCTACGAGTCAGCTCCAGAGGAGATGGGCGACCCTGGACAGGATTCGGATGCTGAGCAGGGATCCGAGAGTCTGGTCGGCCACCAGGAGGCGCCTGAGGCATGGAGCAGCGGTGAGAGCCAGAGGAGCAGGGCTCCCGATGCCATGCCTTGGAGCAGCGGGGAAGACTCACGAGACAGTGAGTCAGAACTCAGCAGGGCGTTTCTGGACGCCCGTTACCGGCGCACCCACAGACGCAAGGAGCATGGGCGTAATTATAGGCGGTAAAGAGCTCTCAGCTGCTGTTTGGGAGGCGCCCTTTTCAGGTTATAAAAGGGTTGACTTTGCATATGCCCTTCGCAGCAGTCAACAGAAGACTTATGCCAGAAGCTCTAGTCTGGGATCCTGGCAAGCTGGATAGCTGCTTTTGTGTTCTGTTCCTGTGAGTTGTCTTGGTGGCTTGCTGCCACGGAACCTCTTGTTTGTTTGTGCAATAAACCTTGTTCCCTTGTACTGTTCCTGAGTGTGTGTTCTGTGTGGGCAACGGAGGAAGGGGGGTCAGAACATAAATCAATATGTATGTCTATCTATATTATGTATTTCTTTTTTAAAAATATTATTACATATATCCATCACATAAAGAACAACCAAACCGAAATTAGTATTCCTTGCCTATAGCCTAATCAATATGTAAAGTACCCTAACGATGCCTGCTTCATAATAAGCGACCCAATATTGTAATACAAAAAGCAGTGATTTATTAACAGCTTCATTAGGCATTCTTCATTAGGCATTTCTTATTCGCAGCCATCTTTTTTGCTTTTCTTATCTGCTTCTGAACTTTGCCTGTGTTCCTGTCCTCCCCTCAGTCTGTGTCATAAATCCAATAGTTTCTTGCTAGGGAGTCTTAACCTCAAATATTTTGTGGAGAGGTAAACCTTCTCTCCCACCAGGAATGGTCGTTGCGGAGCTCGGTGTTTATCTGCCTGTTTCTTATAGGTTTGTGCAGCTTTAGCTAGTGCTTTTTTGACATTCTCCCAGATTGCTTTTACTATTGACATCCAGTCAGTCAAGCTGACTGAGGAAGGGGGATCCCTTGGATACTCAGGCATTGGGACAAAGTCCATGCCGCTCACTACTTTGAACGGTGTTAGTCCTGTGCTGCTGTGAACAGCATTATTGTATGCAACCTCAGTTAAAGACAGAAGGTCTGCCCAATTGGACTGCTGATAGTTCACGTAGCACCTCAGGTACTGCTCTACCATAGCATTCAGTCTCTCTGCCCCCCCCCCCCCCGCCCCAATTGGTGCTCGGGTGAAAAGCCGAGCTAAGGCCCTGGGATGGACCAATGGACCGCAGGAACTCCCTCCAGAACTTAGCCGTGAACTGGACCCCTCTGTATGAGATAATTCTTCGAGGTAATTCTTCCATGCAGGCGGTAGATGTGCTTCAGGAACAGTTTGGCCAGCTTGTGAGCTGAGGGTAGTCCACTGCAGGGTATGAAGTGCGCCTGTTTGGAGAACAGGTCTATTACAGTCCAAATCACCATGTTTCCCCCACTTTTCGGCAACAGGCCTCTTTAGTCCCTGCTCTGACTCCGAACACCCCCCAGAGTCTTCCTCAGCCTCCAGTGCAGTCCCATAGTGTTCATTGCTGTCAGATTCCACCAACAGCTCAGCCAGCCGCTGTTGGCCCACAACACTTCCATGCAAGGTCATCTCTTTTTGTCAAGATGTGTTGGTTGTTTTGGAAGCAAGGGTCTGCTAGCAGTTCAGTTTTGAGTCTCGTGGTTAGGTCACCTGCTGGTTGGTCATGCCGGTCACGGGGTTGTCATCTGGTGGTCACTTAGGCAGCTATTTGGGTAGAGGGAATGATGGCGTCCACCACCTGTTCCTGTTCGCATTTGTACTGAGGCATATGGGAGAGGGCATCAGCTAGAAAGTTCCTCTGCCCTGGAATGTGCTTTAGTACGAAGTCGAAGCAGTTGAAATATTGAGCCCATCAGACTTGTTTGGTTGATAGCTTCCGTGGGGTCCTGAGAGCCTCCAAATTCTTATGGTCAGTCCAGACTTCGAACAGTTTCTGGCCCCCTTCCAACATGTGTCCCCATGTTAACAGTGCCCATCTCACTGCGAAGGCCTCATTTTCCCATGCAGCCCATCATCTCTCTGTGTCTGTGAGCTTGCGGGAGGTGTAGGTGCATAGTTGTAAGTTTCCTTGGTTGTTTCTTTGGAGTAGCACCGCTCCCACTGCCATGTCACTGGCGTCTGCTTGGATCACGAAGGGTTGCTCGGGGTCAGGATGCTTCAGCATCGGTTCCTTTGCAAACATTTCTTTTAGTGTCTTGAATGCCTTTTGGTAGGTTAGGTCCCACTGTAGAGGTTGTCCTGGGCGAGGTTTTGTTCCTGGGCTCCCTGTCTTCAGGAGGTCTGTCAGAGGGTTTGGCGATTTTGGCAAAGGAGGGGATGAATTGCCTATAGAAGTTTGCCAACCCTAGGAAGCTTTGTAGCTGTCTGTGGGTGCGAGGGGGTTGCCAGCTTAGGACAGCTTGCACTTTGGCTGGGTCCATCTCTATTCCCTCATTTGACACTCGGTAGCCTAGGTAGTCTAGTCGCTCATGGTGGAATTCACATTTTGATAGCTTGATGTACAAGTTGGCTGCCAGAAGTTTTTCCAGTACTTGGTGGACCAGGGGTATGCATTCGTACATGGTCTCCGTGTAGATGAGGATGTAATCCAGGTAGACGAGCACCCCCTTGTAGAGGTGCTCATGCAGCACCTCGTTTATTAACTGCATGAACACTGCTGGGGCTCCCTGTAGTCCGAAAGGCATCAATTTGAATTGGAAGCTCCCTAGGGGGCAGTTGAACACTGTTTTCCACTCATCTCCTTCCCTGATCCGTATTCGGTAGTATGCCTCTCTGAGGTCTAATTGGGTGAAGACTTTTCCCTTGGCCAAGTGAGATAGCATATCTTTCATGAGGGGGAGGGGGGTATAGGTTGTGTACGCACACCACATTGATTCCTCTAAAGTCCACACACAGTCTCATAGTTCCGTCTTTTTTCTCTTTGAAGAGGACTGGTGCTGCAACCAGTGGCTTGACTGGCTCGATGAACCCTCATGCTAGGTTTTTGTCTCTGTATTTGTGCATTTCTTGCATTTAATGGGGCGTCATGGTGTACAGCTTGGGTTTGGGTAGTTTTGCCTTGGGGATGATTTCGATGGCACAATCTGCCTCACGGTGGGCGGACAGAATGTTGCATTCTGTCTCACTGAATACTTCTGTGCAGTCCTGATATTCCCCTGGGATCTGTTTGGTCTCTGGGGTTTCATCAGATGTGGCTCCCAGATGTTCTGGTGTGCTCTTTTAAGGGGATTCCCTGCTTGGGTGGTTTTTCTGCTTGCTGGCGGAAAAGGGGTTGGGGCCCCTTTTCTATCCTAAGCTTGCGGGTACCCCCTTGCCACCAGATGGTTGGTCCCCAACTGTCTAGCCAGGAGAGTCCCCAGTATGACTGCTTCTGTCATTTTGGGGGCTATTATGAATCGAATTACTTCCCAGTGATCCACTAGCTCTAGTCTCACTGGTTCGGTCAGGTGGGTGGCATAGGCTCCCCCATTAGGGACCCGTCGACCTGTTCAAACCGGATTGGGTGGGCCAGTGTTTTTGCTCTGATCCCCAGTTTCAGGACTTTGGTCAGGTTGATCAAGCATCTAGTGCAGCCTGAGTCTATTAAGGCTTGAAAATCCCTCTGGCTTCCTGTCTTTGGGGCTGTGAGGCGTATTGGAAAAAGGAAAGGGCGAATTGGTCCACTCACCATTGGGTCATTTTCGCCCTCGTCGTCACTGTCGTAGGATTCTGGTGACTGGTCATTGTTGCCTTGGGTCCCCCCCCCTTTCATCTGGTTGGGGAGGGACCTCTGCAGCCTGGAAGGCCTTCCAGGATGTGTGGGTAGCCCATTTGTGGCTGCGTTCCCGTCGTGCCCTGGGTAGTAGCTCTGACCTCGGCATTGGGGTTGGGGTTGTGCACACAGATGCCATATGGCCCATCCCCTCACATCTGTAGCATTTCAGCAGACTTCGAGGGAGGGCTGGTCTCAGGGCCCACTGTGGAATAGGGCTAACTGGTCTGAGTTCCCATGAAACTTTCCTCTGAAATGGGGCGTTTCAATCAGCCGTGCCCTTCTCTCCTCCTGTTGGCCTCTGTATGCTTGCATTTGATATGTCTGAAGATACTCCTCAGTTCTAGTTCGGAGGGAAGGGGGAGATTGCCTGCCCTGGGCAGCCTGCCTGCTACGTGGGAGAGGCACTGGCTTCATCTTCCTTCTAATGGGTGGAGAAGTGGAGCTGCGTTTGTCACGATGTTAAAAAGTTTGCTAGGCCTGAACTGCCTAAACTGACATTCAAGAGTTAAACTAAGAAAGCTTTATTGCGCAGGTCATAAAACAAAAAAGGTTCTTATCTGAAAGTGATTTATTGCGCACGCGTTACACATTCCAAAATTCTTCTCTTCTTTGTTCGGCAGCCAACTTGGCAAACGTAGCTTTCATTATCAAAATGTAACCATTAGTTATTTTCTGTTTCATTTACTTTTATTATTTTCGTATTAAAGTTTGTTTATTAATTAGAATACTTTTGAAGATTTTTATTTTTCTCAATATCTCAAAAGATATGCGGAAGGGAATCAGCCACGGTCCATTGATCTCAGATTTCCCCAGGGCATTTTTTTTCCCCTGACAACTTGGTAGCAGAGGATGGTTGTAGCTGAGATGGCTACAATTTATGGCTGTATTTTCCCTTCATGCTATCTAAAGATAACCGACTAAGGCTAATTAGCCATGTCAAAGAAGAGAAAGAAAAGAAAAAAACACGGACATGGAAAGCGCTCGAAAGAATCCATTCCCTCAGACACAGAGGAGCAAGATTCTTCAGGTGCCGAGCCAGATGTGGGGGAAGGAGTTACAGAAGGCAAGATCTACGGACTGAGGTCAGTAAATCTTCCTCATTATCAAGATACAATTAACGAACGGCAAAAGTCTAAACGGCAACTGCCGGCAGAGAAAAAATCCTCCCACGCAGAAAGCAAAGTTTATGAAATCTCCCCAGATGATGAGCAAGAAATGCAAAGCTATCTTGATCAAATAAAGCTGTTTGAAAAATATACTAGGGAGGTGAGAGAGTGCTTTAACGAAATAAAGCGAAGTAGGAGGAGCTCCCCCACTCCCAAAATGTCTGAGGACGCCATCTTGTCTTCAAAACAACAGCCTAAGACACACCCCACAGAGTTCATTGGTCAATTAGAACAAAGAGACATGTACACGTCACCGAGGTCACGTGGTCCCTTTGAGCCCATTGAACTTCCGCATACGTATAGAAAGGTGAGGCAGCCAAAAGGTGAAGCTGCACTGCCATCTGCTGGCGGAGAAAAATTATTACAGCAAAAGATGATGCAGTTTCATCAAAGCTCTAGAGATTTACCTATGAGTTTTACAGAAGCCCAAACTTTGCCCTCAAAGGATAAGTCTTCAACACCCCCTGGCGGTGCTGAATCCTCCCTAGATGGAAAAGGGCAAAGCCAAAGGTGAATTCGAGGAAGCCAATTTGATGTTGCCACGCAAAGGCCAATGATGCAACCCCAGCATCCCCTGGTTCAACAACCAGATTTGCAACCAGAGCAACAAATTGTTCCTCAGCAGGTATTCACAGTCACCCCCTTGACTGGTGAGTCCAAATTAAAGGAGTCAGGAGAGAATTATAAAGCCTGGGTCAGTGAAATTGCGCTCTTGCTTCGAAGAGAAGGCACATATTCCATGGTTTTTAATCCTCCCCGTCAACCCTGGACACCTGCGATAAGAGACCTCGAAAACAGAGCAATCACGACTTTACTCATGTCAATGGAAAATGAGATCCAAGGTATCTTTCCACCTGATGCAACTGCCCAAGAAATATGGGCTATTTTGGAAGATTGCTACAGGCCCGTTTCAATTGAATCCTCATGTTTGCTCATGTCTGAGTTCCATGGTTCGAAGTTGAAACCTGGTGAACGAATTGGTGGACATTTAACCAAACTGAAAAGAATGAGAAGTGAATTGAGACAAAATGGCCATGTAATCGATGATATCCAAATGATTAGCATCATCATTAACTCATTGAATTATGAATGGAAAGATGCTGTTGCAAAGATTAACTACGTGCCTATTGCTCAACGCACAGTTAACCACGTTTGCAGACTTTTAGTGGAAGACGAAGCTATCAGGTTAGCTACACCACATCTGCAACGGCCTCCAGCGTTAAAGGCTCCAGCCAGACGTCCCTTCCGAGGAAGAGGCTACGCTCCAAGGATGCCAAAATGCTACACCTGCAACCGTGTGGGACATGACACCCGGGATTGTCCCCAACGAGTTCCAGCTCCCGTCACGTACCAGCCCAGAGGAACAGATTCCAGAGGCAGAGGTAGAGGCGGAAGACAAGGCCGTCGTGGTCCAAGGCGTGATTCACAAGCTCCACTTGTGACACTGGCCATAACCAACGTTCCACAACCTGATCCAAAGTTCGACAGACGTCTTTTGTGGACTTTAGATAGTGGAGCAGCTGTGCACGTTACCCACAGAAGGGAACTTTTCACAGAGATGGGCGAACCAGAGCCCGAGTATCGAGAACTGTATTCCTTCACCAACCACACTTGCAAGGTTATGGGAAAAGGAACTGTTTACATTGAAGAGCTCGATACACACATCCCTGATGTTTATTATATACCTTCAGCAACCAGTAATTTGCTTAGTCAAAGTCACTTGTCTAGAGATTTAAAGTTCCAGGTTCACCACCTCGAAAAAGCAAGTTACTTAGTTAAAGATGGTGATATTATTGCTGAAACTATGCTGATTGGTGGTGTTTATTACTTAAAGCCAAAGCCTAAAGGGCAAGCACAGGCAAGTATGCAAACTCCAAAAAGGCACAACGCAAACCCAGAGAGAGTTGTCCCAGAGAGAGAAAGCGTTACTGTGCCAAAGGCTCCTAAAGCCAACAAACAAAGAAAACAGAAACAGATTGCTCAGAGCAAGCCTGAGGGTCCTCATGAAACTGTTAATGTTGAGAATTCACTAACTGATAAACCTTTGCATTCCAGGTGTATTCACAAGTGGCACAGAAGATTGGGGCATGCCAGTTTCCGTGTTCTTAGAAAGATGCCGGAGTTCGCAAAAGGTTTGGATCTAAAGGGGTGTAAGGTGTTTTTGGATTGTGCGGTTTGCAAAAAGGCTAAATCCAAGGCGGCTCCAATTCCAAAACACGCTACACGCCAGTCAACACGCATTTTTGATTTGGTACACACTGACATAGTGGGTCCTTTCCCACCAACACTTGGTGGCAGAAAGTATTTTTTAACAATTGTAGATAATCATTCTAGATATGGATTTGTATATCCTATGAGAGAGAAATCTGAGACCTTTCAGATCTTTAAAGACTTTGCAGCTTTTGTTTCTACACAATACCAAGTTCGCATCGCCAGAATCCAGAGTGACCGTGGTGCAGAATTCATGTCTCAGCATTTCCAGGACTGGATGCGTAAGAATGGAATTCTTCATCAGACATCTGCTCCATATACACCGGCTCATAACGGAGTCGTAGAAAGAAGACAAGGGGTTCTACAAACCATGATGCGTTGTCTTCTAGAAGATGCCAATCTCAGTAACGCATACTGGGGTGAAGCAATCAAATATGCAAATTACATTGTCAACCGTACTTGGAGCAGTGTAATCAATCAAACTCCTTTCTACATGCTGTATGGCTACAAGCCTGATCTCAAGAACCTCCATATTTTTGGTTCATATGCTATGGTGAACACTCCCTTAAGTCAAAGAAGAAAGGGAGGTACAGTAGCAAAGAGACTCAGATTTATGGGTATTGATGATAATTCAAAATGGTTCAAATTCATTGATACTAAACATGTGATTGTCATTTCACAATCTGCTAATTTTGAGGAAGATATTGACTGGTCCAGGATTCATTCCAATGATCCTGAAGTTTATTTTCCTAGAGATGGTGTTCCAGATGCCACGCAGCCTGATGACAAGTCGCAGGCAGATATTCCTTCTACCAGTTCTTCACAACCTGATGTTCCGTCTTCGCAAGCCGCGGATGCTGATGCTAGCGACGAACGTGAGGACGAGGATGATGATGAAGAAGAAGAAGAAGACTGGTCTGTTGTTCCTAGACGCTCCAAGAGGGCCACAAAAGGAATCCCTCCACAACGTTATTCATGGCAACTGACAAAGTCACCATTACCTTTGTTTTGCAACGTTACTCTTCCTCCTGAGACATTCACACAAATCAAACAGCTTCCTGATTCAGAACAAGACAAGTGGTATGATGCAATGCAGGATGAAATGGACAGTTTAAAGAAACTTAATGTATTCACACCTGCAAAACCTCCAGCAAACAAGAAAGTCATTGGCACCCGATGGGTCTACAGAATCAAGAAGAAACCGAACGGTGAGTCTTTATACAAAGCCAGACTTGTAGCTCAGGGTTTCGCTCAACGTTATCCTGAGGACTACACAAACACTTACTCACCAACAGTCAGAACTGAAAGTGTAAAAATTGCTTTAACCACTGCAACTATTCTTGGTTTAGAAGTTTTTCAATTTGATGTGGACACAGCTTATCTACATGCAGACCTAGATGAAGAGATCTACGTGAGAAGCCCTCCAGGATTCCGAAAGCAAGAAGGGGATACCTGGTTCCTGAACAAAAGTCTTTATGGTCTGAAACAGTCAGGTTTAATGTGGTATTTATGTCTTACTGACAAACTAAATTCAATGGGCTTTATTAAGTCCGAAACTGATGAATGCGTGTTCACAAAAAGATCTAACAATGCATATGAGATAATTCTTGTTTATGTTGATGATATTGTTTATATTGGTCCAAATAAGAAAATGAGTGAGATTTTTGCTAAAAGTTTGCAGAGATACTTCACACTAAAATCTTTAGGACACATTAGCACTTATTTAGGTGTTCAAATTGAAAAGACACAGAAGGGGTTTAGTCTTTCACAAGAAGAGAAAATTGACCACATTCTACATCATTGCAACATGAAAGATGCTAGCACAACAAAGACACCCATGCAAACAGATTTTCACAACTTAACACATGAACCAAGTCCTGAGTTCGAGGATCAAACACTTTATCGTTCAGTCATTGGTTCACTATTATACATTAGTAGTTGGACCAGACCTGACATCGCACTTAGTGTTAATCTTTTATCACGACACGTAGGTAAGGCAACACAATTTCATTGGTCATGCATTAAGAAGTTATTGAAATACCTAAAACACACTAAGCACATGAAATTATTGCTAGAACCAACACACACTGATCAACCAAAGCTGATTTGTTTTGCTGATTCCGACTGGGCGAGCGACAAGAAGTCACGCAAAAGCACTTCTGGTTACATGATGTTCCTAAATGGTTGTCCTGTTTACTGGCAAGTGAGAAAACAGAGTTTTGTTTCATGTTCATCTACTGAAGCTGAATATACTTGTGTTTCAGATGCTTGTAATTCTCTAACGTGGTTTGATGCTTTGATCACAGATATCTGGACACGTCCGATTCGACCAATCACCGTGATGGAAGATAATGTATCTGTTGTCTATATTTCTGAGTCACATTTTACAGGTTCTAGGTCCAGACACATTGACATTCGTTATCAAAACACAAAGCAATTAGTTAAGCAAGGTTTTGTTAAATTGCAATATGTTTCTACACATGATCAGATTGCAGACATGCTTAACAAACCACTTGCCGCAAATCAACACGAATATCTGCGAAAGAAGATGTGCCTTAATTGATGATTTGATGATGTCAGCCCAGACTAGCAAAAGAAGGGGTGTCACGATGTTAAAAAGTTTGCTAGGCCTGAACTGCCTAAACTGACATTCAAGAGTTAAACTAAGAAAGCTTTATTGCGCAGGTCATAAAACAAAAAAGGTTCTTATCTGAAAGTGATTTATTGCGCACGCGTTACACATTCCAAAATTCTTCTCTTCTTTGTTCGGCAGCCAACTTGGCAAACGTAGCTTTCATTATCAAAATGTAACCATTAGTTATTTTCTGTTTCATTTACTTTTATTATTTTCGTATTAAAGTTTGTTTATTAATTAGAATACTTTTGAAGATTTTTATTTTTCTCAATATCTCAAAAGATATGCGGAAGGGAATCAGCCACGGTCCATTGATCTCAGATTTCCCCAGGGCATTTTTTTTCCCCTGACAGCGTTCCCATGTGCTTCTCGTCACCTCTAGAGGATCCACTGTTCCTTCCCTCTCTTTTGGTATGCATAATGGCCTTTCTTCACGGAGGGTGAACCAGTCAAATTCCTCCCTCCGTTGCTCTATGGAACTTCCCAGGTGCTCCATTTGGGGCTTTGGGGGCCTGGCTTGATTCCAGTCCAGCATCCCCTCCACTCTTCCCAGCTCTCATAGGGCCTTTTCCTTTTTCTGGGCATAGGGGTGGGGGCTCAGCTTTAGCTGTTTTTAGGGGTTGATTACTTATCTCCTCTTGCTTCGCTCATCTTGGCTTTGATGTCTGATGTCTGCTCTCCAGCTCTGTTCGGATAGCTGGCCTTTTGCCATGGTCTTCCTCCGATATTTAAAAGCAAAAGAAGGCTGTTTGTAAAGTACCCTAACGATGCCTGCTTCATAATAAGCGACCCAATATTGTAAACCAAAAAGCAGTGATTTATTAACAGCTTCATTAGGCATTCTTCATTAGGCATTTCTTATTCACAGTCATCTTTTTTGCTTTCTTTATCTGCTTCTGAACTTTGCCCGTATTCCTGTCCTCCCTTCAGTCTTTGTCAATAAATCACGTTATCCAATATCTTCATTCATCTCAACCCAGCTACTGTAATCTGAGATCCGGCTCCGCCAACGCTCTGAATGGAATGTCAACACAGAGAGTTGACACAATATTCTACTATTTTTTTTATATTCACACAATATTCAGTATATTTAGACTAACACATTCTTGATTTGATTCATATATAGTCATATATCATCTCTTTAACAGTTTCAAAATATCACCCTCACCTAAACAGTATTCTACTATTTTTTTATATTCTTTAAATATGCAATAAATTTTGACTAATAAATTCTTAATTTTAATTCTTATGTAATATTATTTCATCTGTTAATAATTTCAGAATATCACCAATAGTTCATATATCATCTACACCAGCGATGGTGAACCTTTTGGGGCTCCCGTGCCAAAAGCGGGGGGAGCACAAGGGGGTCGTATGGGGGCATGCCATACCCATAATGCTATGTGCACGACCCCCCTTGTGCATGTGTGCGTGTGCACCCTGCACATGCATGCACGACCCCCCCCTTTTGGCCTATGACAGAACCATTTTTTCACCTTCCCCAGGCTCGAGAGGCTTTCAAGGAGCTTGTGGAGGGCAAAACCAGCCTCCCCTGCCCTCCCAAGGCCTTTTGCTGTCTCCCGGACTGCACTGGGGGAGACTGAACAGCCTGCTCTTGGAAATGGAGGCTGTGGCCGATGGGCTTGGCCCTGGGCTCTTGCTCTGCCTGCCCGGGAGACAGAGCCCAGGAAGGAATATAACGGCCATTTTGAAGGGAATGGACCCAGCACCCTCCACTTACATCCACAGTAGCTGCGCTTGCCACGCCACGCTGCCTTCGGAGGCAACCGAGGAAACCCTTCCTCTTGCTGGGGTGCCAAGCTGGCCTGAGCCGGGTCCCAAGCCTCACGATCACCCCGCCCAGTGCACAGACTTTGTCTCTATTGCAGCCTGCGAAGGCCTGCGCTTTGGCCAGTTGACACCCTGGGAGACCATGTTCCCGACCTGGGCTTTGGGGCAACTCCTGGGCATTATCCTTTGCCCCCTACAATGCTGTTGCCACCTCTGCCTCTGCCGGGCGTGTTGCCTATGTCCATGCCGCTGCCGCCACCTCAGGTCACAGTAGTCATTCCGCCTGTTCCATCAGATGCACCAGAAGCCCGGTTGCTCCTGCCCTGCCCCCTGTGGCTGTAGCTGCTGCTCTTCTGGGGCATCCGAGCCAGCCAGGCACTCCAGACCATCAGAGCCGCAGGCTGGAGCTGTGCAAGTAGCCCGCTCAGGTGGGGAGGGAGGAAAGCCTGTCCTTGCCGTTGCTGCTTCCTCACTCCCGGTGGCTGTCATAGTGCTGCTTCTGGCTGGGGTGGGAGTGGCTGCAGGGGCCGCCCGCCTTCCTTGTGGCTGCCGCTGCTTTTCTGGGGCACTCAAACCAGCCAGGCACTTTGGACCGCAGATGAGCCATGGGCTGGAGGGCTGGAGCCATGCAAGAAGCCCGCTCAGGTGGGGGGGGGGAAGCCCTGACTACAGCTCTACTCCACTAAGAAATGATGGCCGGGAACCCCTCTCTGCGTCTTTTGGCACGCATGGCCGTTGCTCTTCCTGTTGCTGTTTTTTGCGTGTGCATGCGTACCAGGAACCAGATCACCAAATGGCTGACGCGCATGTGCACCCTGGAAACAAAAAGATCACTTTCCTGGTGTGCGCATGTGCACTGGGTGGCTCCACTTCTGCTTTCTGGCATGCCAACGCACATGAAGACCAGCTGGCTGTTGCACCGGAACCCGGAAGAGGAACTGGTGATGGCTCCACGTGCCAGGGGAAATGGCTCTGTGTGCCACTTCTGGCACACGTGCCATAGGTTCGCCATCACGGATCTACACTCTCTCTTCCTAATACAATATGGTTCAATACAGTTCATCAATATTTCATCTCACCACAATTCAGTTTATATTTATATTTCTTCTTCCAATGTTCTCTTTCAATTCAGTTTTTTAAAAAATCCGATTTCAGAAATCACAAACTTACTCTTGTCAGTTTTTCAGCAGATTGCATCAGTCAGTTTATCCAGTTTCGTTGCTTAGTTCTTATTTCTCTCTTTGCTAGATGGAGCTGTTACTCCTCTTTCGTATAGACTCCCCCCCCCCCCCGTCAGAAATCGGATCTTTGCTGTTTCTATGCCCAAATTTATCTCAAATAATCCAAATATACTTCTCTCACCATCTTCACTGTTGTCACTGTCTCCTCTGGCTCCAATTTCTGTTTATTGTCCAAATCGCTCTAATGTCCCTCTCCTCTCCTCCTCTCTTTTATTCTGTTCTCAAGCCACTCCGAGCCATTCTACTGCTACAGGAAATAGTGTGCTTTTCTCTCCTTATCGCTCTGATCTTGAGCTGTTTCCAGCTTGATTCAAAGCTTTGAAATTCTAGCTCAAAAAAGTTTTAGTAAAGTTTATACCGTTTTAGCATTGTTATCACCAATGCTGTCATGCTGCTATGTTCTCTCCCTCATTTGTGGTTGTCACAGCTCAGAATCGGCCATGAACACCGATTTCTTCTCTGATGATTCCAAGGGGTTTCTCTCGCCCGGTAGGGAGGTTGCCGGTCTCCTCACCATCACCCGAGCTTCCCCTCTCTCCTGTTGATCCCTCCAGCTTCAACTTTGTCCTTTTTCAGGATCTTCTCCACAGAAACTTGAGCAAAGCTAGTGGAGCCACCATTCCTTCACCTGCTCCATTGTGACATCACTGCCGGAAGTCTGGTTGTCAGACTCCCATGGGGCCATGCAGGGGTAACTTTGTAGGTTGTCTTGAGTCCCAGGCTTGGTTGAATCTTGCTGGGTGATGTAATGAAGGGACTTTGGGCAATTCCTATTATGGCTTAATGACTTTGTCCTGGTTTGGCTCTTGAGTGAGGGCTAATCCTATCACCCTAGAGCTGAAGGTCTTTTGTCTTGTAGATAAGATGGCCCAGTCTTTTGTCTTATAGATAAGATGACACCAAAATATCTGCTGCGGCTGAGTTTCTGTGTCCCTTAAGATTTCTATTTCTCTTTTAGGGGAAATATTCTGCCTTTTTAATATTTCCTAGAATATTTCATTTTTCTAGGAGAAGGGTCGGTGCTAACTTTCTACAATCCCCCCTTTTGCCAAAATATGTGGGTGGAACACACACGTTATTAGCAAAAGATTAAAAATTGATCAGATCAAGGAGACTTGATGGGTGCTTTTAATTTTTCTGATGTAAAGGAGAAGGCGTTGATAGAGGTAGCAGAAAAGGATTCCTTTCAGTGGCTTCCAAAAGGAGAGCTTTTAGCCATGAAGGTCTAGCAACCAGGACAAAGGTTCTGGAAAGAAATTTACAGTATGGGTCATTCCATGTCAAGTGGTCTGGGGATCCCAGCTCGACCATCATGGATTTTGATGAAATTTGGTGTGAACATGCACAGACATCCCCAATGAGCATTGGATAAGTGTTACGTTTGCCGATGCAATACTTGTGGAGATATAGTCATTTGTTGGACCCCATACCGCAGCCTTCGACAGTATGACTCTGAGATTTCAGCAAATTTGAGACATAATATCTCCGGCAATATTTTGTTGAGAGAAACAAAACTTGGCCATCATGTACAACTTGTTTTGCTCTATTAAACTAAATAATAAAAACATTCTTATGAGCAATCGCCATCTAGATAATTTGGAGCAAAGTTGGCCAAAAATGACTGTAGCACAAAAAATGGGTAAAGTTTGACTTCTCATATCTCTGGAAGGAAAGGTATGAGAAACGTGAAACTTTGTGCATAATAACTTAGGCACACATGGTTTCTGAATATAAAATTCCATTCTCCTACTGCTTTCCAATAGTCCACAAATTGAGTGTAAATTTGACAGTTTTTGTAAAAATGCCAAAAATAGGGCATTTTCAGCCCACTTTTAAAAAAAAAACCTTTTGGAAACTCTGTTAAATCATTGTCATTAGAAAGAGCATGTTTCAAACCCCCTAAAAAAGTAGAGTTGGTGTTTCATCACTGACGTATAAAGCCCTACAGGATCAGGATCCCAAGCCTGTAGTTTGGTTTCTTCCTTGAGGTTCCAAAGCCTTGTGTGGGTATCTGTCTAGTTCCCAAGCTGCCGATTGGGCAGCTTATCCTAGGTTCCCAAGCCTAAAGTGGGTATCTTATATGGTTCCCAAGCTGAAGTCCGTACTGTTCGTATGAACTGCCAAATTCCAATGATCGCTTATTTATTATTGAATTTATGCACCACGTTCTTTAGCGTCACTTCTGGGAATTGATACTGTCGACCTGACGATGTAACTGAAGGCGCTAGAAGCACGCAAATAAGATGTGGTTCTGGAACCCAAGAAACATCCTGTCTTTCAGGCCAATAAAATGAATGAGCAGGGCCTCGAAGATGCATAAATTTTACCAGCATCATTTTGTTCACTCAAAATGTCCACGATGTTGCCTACCCACCATTTTTTGTCATAAAAATGCAGCTATTGTGCTGCTAACTTTCCATCTTTCTTCTTGCAGAATCCTGCTTTCTTCAATTAATTCCTTTGCAACGTATATATATATTTAATTCTGTGAATGTTTCACCATGTGATTTTGTTTCACCAAATCACCATGCGATGAAGTTGGTGGCACGACTAAACATTTGGCTGCTTGAGTCAGCCTCCAGCGACCATCAACTGAACAAATACTGACACCGACAGATCTGTTCAACTTTTGCGACAGAAACATTCCCAGATTTAAATATATATACGTTCCGAAGGAAAAAATCAAAGAAAGCAGGATGCTGCAAGAAGAAAGATGGAAAGTTAGCAGCACAATAGCTGGCACAAGAGATCATCACCAGTTTGTGCCAGTTGATTCAAATTCAATTTCTGTCAGCAAAGTTTCAAATGACACAATTAACTTTGTGACCAAAATGTCCAATACCGTCGATCCAAATTTAAAATTGGCCAACATATTTCCCGGTTGTTATGTTGCCTGCATTTATGACAAAAAATGGTGTCAGTGTCCAGTCACTGTCCAGAGGAAGATTCCTCCCACTCACACCACTCCAGGTGCAGGGGCAAGTTGACCTTGACTCACTTAGAAAAAATGTTATTTTGACTACATATCTCCCATGCTCCATACAAGCCCCCCTCCCAGTTTCCCACAGTAGAATATGTGGCAGGCTTCAGGCCCACTGTAAAATATGACTTCCAAGCCTGACAGCACCCCCCTTCAGCAGAAAAACATGTCCTGTAACAAGAATAACACAGGGGGTTAAATTCATCCACCTAACCCACCCCCCCAGGTACTTATCAGGGTACTTGTCATGGAATTGTTTAATTAATCTATCTGCCTTTACATTCCAGCTTTTTACCCATGTGGCTTCTGACAAAGGGTACCCTTTTCCAATGAACTAAATATTGTAATTGACCCCTATACAACCTGGAGTCTAGAATTTTTTTCACTTCATAGTGGTTTTCCCCTTCCACTACTATAGGAGGAGGTGGGACCCGAGTCTGAGGTCTTAATCCAGAGCCAAGGGCTGGTTTTAGCAGGCTACAATGAAACACAGGATGTATTTTCCCTAGAATGCAGGGGAGACTAAGCTGAACTGTCACCGGGTTAATTACTTTACATTAATTACTGCCAAAGTCATTGAAGAGGAGGGGCTCTCTGGGTAGTTCTGGCATGGGGACAAATTCCATGCCGCTGGTATCTTGGAAAGGGGTTAGTCCAGTGCTGCTATGCACGATGTTGTAAGCAACTTCTGCAAATGGCAATAAGTCCGCCCAGTTCTCTTGTTGGTAATCCATATAGCATCATATATATTGTTCCACCATGGCATTCACTCTCTCTGACGTACCTTTAGTTCTTAGATGAAAAGCTGAGCTAAGTCCTTGTGTGGATCTGACTGATCTCAAGAACTCCCTCCAAAACATAGCCGTGAACTGGACCCCTCAATCCGAGATGATTCGGTGGGGAATTCAGTAGTCAGTAGATGGTCTTGATAAACAGCTTAGGTAGCTTCTTCGCAGACGGCAGTCTGGAGCAAGCAATGAAGTGTGCTTGCTTGGAAAATAAATTGATTACTGTCCAAATGACTGTGTTCCCCCCGCTCTCTGGAACTTCAACTATAAAGTCCATTGCTGTTTCTTCCCAAGGTCTACTGGGGCTTGCTACTTATTGAAGAAGACCAGGGGGCTTCCCTGGCCTCATTTTCTTGGCTGCACAGGTGGCACAGCTCTTTACGTAGTCTTCCACATCTGCCTTCATCTTTGGCCACTAAAATTGCCTCCTAGAGAGGTGTAGAGTTTTCAGGAATCCAAAGTGACCAGCTAGCTTCATGTCATGGCTGCGCTGAAGCACCTCCAGTCGCAAGCTCGCAGGGACATACAGTTTGGATCCCTTCCAAAAAGTTGTCCCTTTTTGTCCCTTTGCAAGGGTACCGAAGTCCTAGCGTCTGCTTGTATTATGAATTGTTGCTCTGGATCTGAGTGCTGCAGGTTCACTTCCTAGGCAAAGAGCCTTTTTAACTTCTCAAAGGCTTTTTGACAGTCCATGGTCCAAGCAAGTGGCTGGTTTGGCTTTTGCTTCATCGGAGGAGACCCCATTTTAAACAGTTCTGTTAGGGGTAGGGCAACCTCTGCAAAAGCTGGGATAAATTGCCTGTAAAAGTTGACGAATCCCAGGCAGCTTTGGAGTTGTCTGCAAGTGCGCGGAGGCTGCCAGTCAAGCACTGCCTTTACTTTTCCTGGATCCATTTCTACCCCTCTGCTGGAAATCTAAGGAAGTTTTGTGGAACTCACACTTTGACAGTTTTGCGTAAAGCTTGTTGGCAAGAAGTTTTTAAAGTACTTGCCGTACTAGTTTTACGTGTTCTTCAAGAGTTTTGCTGAATATGAGAATGTCATCTAGGTAAATGAGAACCCCTTGGTATAGGTGCTCATGCAGCACTTCATTGATTAGCTGCATGAATACTGTGAAGGCACCTTGCAAGCTGAATGGCATGACTCTGAATTGGAAGCTACTGAGCAGGCAGTTGAAAACAGTTTTTCATTCGTCTCCATCTCTGATTCTTATGCAGTAGTATGTTTCTCTTAAATCCAATTTGGTGAACACCTTGCCCTTCGATAAGTGGTTTAACTTGTCCAGGACTTCCGGGGTGACGTCATGTTGGAGCAGTTACAGGGGAATGAGTCTCTGTTCTCCCTGTCTGGTTTTTTGTGTCTGGAGGCTGTCAGCAGCAAAGCTGGGCCTTTGCTGCTGACAGTTAGGACAATTTATAATAATTAACTACAAATATAATAATTTATAATTGTGATTTGCATATATAACTGTCTATATAATTGTCTATAGAAAATTGATATTAAGGATTGGATTTAATCAGTGACTAACATTACTATTGTTAATTATCAGATTAAACAAAAAGAGGGATAGGAGAAGGGACAGTGACTAGGGAAAGACCTAGAGTGAAAGATTGAAAACTTATGGTAGTGTGGAATAATTTTTTTCCCAAAAGCTAAAGTTGGCAAACACATCCATAGCTACCAAAACTGTAAAGAAAACGCTGCCAATTACAGCCTCTCCAGCAGGACAGAAGTTAATAACAGACATGCCGAGCAGTGGAAAAACCAGGATCTGCACCAACCCTACAAAGCCTACAAGCCTCATTAAACAGGATTCAGGAATTTATGATTAAAAACACAAGAATCAATAACCAAAAATCACGAGGAAATGAAAGGTGATCTAGGGGAAGTGAACGATGATATAAAGAAGTTGGATGATAGAATGGGGAAGATACAGGAAACAGTAGCCAAAAATGAGCAGAAAATAAAACTGGTAGAAGCAAGGACAGAACAAACTGAAAGGAAATTGGAAGCAACAGAAGAAAGACTGACAGCAGCCAACAGAGAACTGGGGGAGGCAATAGTCCATTTAGTATTGGAAAGTTCCTCTTTCTATTTAAGATTTCAGAACATAGCAGAGACAAAAGATGAGGACCTACCAAAACTCATGAGGGATCTTCTAGCTGACCAATTGCAAATGGACAAAAGTGAACTGAAGAATAATATCAATGAAATCTACAAAGTGCATACTAATTATGCACAAAGACATAGGTTGCCCCATGAAATACATATAAGATTTGCAAAAAAAAGCTGTCAAGAGATGAAATCTACAAAAGAACAAGGGATGAACAATTGGTCCATAAAGGAAAAGAAGTCATAACCCTCAAACAGATACCGAAGAGAATCAGAGAGCAAAGAAGGAACTACCAATTCCTCTCTACACAACTGATAAAATATAAAATAATGTTCCGCTGGTTGATACCGGAAGGCATGTTAATATCCTGGCAAGATAAGAAAATAAGGATTGAAACCATAGATAAAGCCCAGGAATTCTATGAACATTACATAGAGGAAGAATCAGACAGCAGAGTGGAGTTGGAAACCAAAAGCCAAGATGAGCATCAGATGGAGGAAAAAGGATTAGACCAAGAAGTGAGAGACAAGACTGATACAGAAGTTCAGGAAAGAGAAGGAGTGAGGACAAGAAACCAAAGGGAAACAAAACCAAGTAGAGGAACAAAGGTGACAAACAAGTAACAGGATAGAGGAAGAAGTGAAAATAATATCGGTCAATATAAATGGACTAAATTCACCTATAAAAAGAAGACAAACAATTTCTAAACTCCAAAAACAAAACATGGACATCACATTCCTACAGGATGTTCATATTAAAAAAGGAAATGGTAGTATCCTGGAATCTCCGAAGTTAGGGAAATTGCATCTGGCCTTGGCTGAAACAAAGAAAAGGGGAATTGCAGTATATATAAAGGATTGGCTAAAACCTAAACAGGTATACGTGGATGAAGAGGGAAGAACACTATTAATTGAAGTATCAATAAAACAAAAAAGAGTACTAATTGGAGTCATATACGCACCAAACACGAACTAGAAAGAATACTACAGTAAATTACATAAGCGGATTGCAGAACTGGAACTGGACAATGTATGTTTATTAGGGGACTTTAATGCAGTGGTAGACCCAAAGACAGACTATAAAACAGATAATTAAAAAAATTATGAAAGGAGAACACTACCAAATGCATTCTTTGAAATGGCCCGAGAATTAAATCTAAAAGATGTCTGGAGAGAAATCAACCGACAGAAGAGTCAATACACATTCTTTTCAAACCCCCATAATTCATGGTCCAGGATTGACACGGCGTGGATGGACCCGGAAATGGAGAAGGATGTAGAGGAAGTAGAAATAACACCGAACATGTGGGTGGACCATAACCCATTAACAATCAAATGGAAAGGAGAGGCAAAAAGGAAAAAGAGATGGACCATGAATCAGAGGGTTGTGAAAGAAAAGAACTATGTTCAATATGTGGAAAAAGAATTAGCGTTTTTCCTAAAGCAAAAGTGGAATGAACAGACAACCATTCAAAACCTATGGGATACAACCAAAGCCTATGAGCGTGGCATTATGATAGCATATACAATAGGAAGAAACAAAGATAAAAGGAAACAATATGCAGAGCTCCATGAGAAACTGGGGAAATTAGAATATAAAATCCAGAAAGAACCTCAAAACCAGGAAGTTAAAGAAGAAAAAGAAATAATTAAACATAGATTAAATTTAATTACACAAGAAGTGGCCCAGAAAATTAGATCAAGTAGACAAAATTATTTTGAAAATTCCAACAAACCGGGGAGATAGCTGGCCTATAAACTAGAAAAAGAAAAAGAAAAGAAATTAATACAGCAATTAGAGGATGAAGAAGGGGTGATACACTACCAAAAGGAAGGGGAAAAAAGCATAGCAGTAAGATACTTTCAAACCCTATATAGCCGAGAGAAAATAGAAGAGGAGGATATTAAAAGATACCTACAGAAGAGGAATCTTCCAACCTTACCGGAAACAACAAAGGAAACACTAAATTCCGAAAGACAACATTGAAAAACTAAAGATCCAAAATTATAGGCCAATCTCGCTGCTAAATGCTGATTATAAAATATTTATGACAATAATGGTGGAAAGAATTAAAAATATACTAAATGGAATCATACATCCAGACCAAAATGGATTCCTACCCAACAGACATATAAAAAACAATATATGAACGATAATGGACATATTAGAATACTACGAGATACACTCAGGAAAACAAGCAGCATTGATATTACAATACAATAGCAGAGTTGGAAGGGACCTTGGAGGTCTTCTAGTCCAACCCCCTGCCCAGGCAGGAAACCCTATTCCATTCCAGACAAATGGCTATCCAGCATCTTCTTAAAGACTTCCAGTGTTGGGGCATTCACTTCTGGAGGCAAGCTGTTCCACTGATTAATTGCTCTAACTGTCAGGAAATTTCTCCTCAGTTCTAAGTTGCTTCTATCCTTGATTAGTTTCCACCCATTGCTCCTTGTTCTACACTCAGGTTCCTTGGAGAATAGTCTGACTCCCTCTTCTTTGTGGCAACCCCTGAGACATTTATTGAGATATTTATTGATGATATTTACTGAGATATTTATTGATGCACAAATAGCATTCAATAACCAGAATTGGGATTTTCTTATAAATCAATTAGCAGTAATGAACTTCAGAGAAAAATTTATCGGGATGATCAGAGCAATATATTCTAGTCAGAGGGCAAAAATAATACTAAACAGGGAAGCAACAGAAGGTTTCAGCATAACCAAAGGGGTAAGACAGGGATGCCCTCTATCCCCCCTGTTATTTATCCTCTCAATAGAGACATTGATGTTACAAATTAGACAGAACCAGGACATAAAGGGATTGAAAATTAGAACACAGGAATACAAAGTGCAGGCCTTTGCAGATGATCTAGCATTTATCATAAAGGAACCCCTAGAAACTGGTCTAAAATTATTACAGGACATAAACCAATTTGGTAAAGTGGCAGGGCTTAAAATAAATAAAGAGAAAACTGAAATATTAACTAAGAATCTAACCAAAAGACAAAATGAAGAACTGAAGGAGAAACTGGGAATTTCGCGGGCCAAGAAAATTAAATATTTGGGAATATGGTTATCGGCAAAATGTATTACAATAAAAGAAGACAACTACAATAAGATTTGGATAATTGGACTAAACTACAGATATCACTAATTGGCAGAATTTCAACAATTAAAATGAATGTACTACCCAAACTACTTTATCTTTTTCAAAAATACCAATTAAATTAGATAAAAAAAATTTAAACAACTAAATAAAATGGTATCCAAATTTATCTGGTCAGGGGAAAAACTGAGTATTAAATACAAACTTCTACAAGATAGTAGAAACAAAGGTGGCTTTCGCCTCCCAGACTGGGAGCTTTACTATCAGGCGGCAGCCCTGACATGGCTCAAGGACTGGATTCAACTAAAAAAATAAAAGGATTCTTATGCTAGAAGGCCATGATCTCCAACTAGGCTGGCATGGCTTCCTCTGGGAGGGAAAGAATAAATCTCATTCCTACTTCCTGAGACACATAGTAAGGGATGCCCTGTTTAAGGTCTGGGGGTAAAAAAACATGACATGAAAATCCCAATCTGGTTATCAACAATGGAGGCAATGACATATCCAAATACTATAGATCTCAGCAAAATGGTAAGCTATGTTGAACTCTTAGATGAAAAAGGAGAACTAAAATCAGTACAAGATCTGAAAGCACAAGGAATAAATATGGAATGGTGGCCCTATTTACAAATTAAAATAAGATTTAAAAAAGATCGGGAACAATATGGAATACACGAGAACAAATGGAATTGGATAAAATATTAGGAACAGGAGGAAAAATGATTACCAAATTATATAATTTTCTTTTAAGATATAAAATGGAGGAAGAGACTGTAAAGGAGACAATGCTTAGCTGGGGAAGAAATTTTGGCCATAATATAGAGTTAGAAAAATGGGATAAATTATGGGAAAGAAATTATAAATTTACGACAGCACTAGCTTACAAAGAAGACCTGTATAAAATGTTTTATAGATGGCATTTGCCCCCAGTGAGATTGGCCAAAATGTACCCAAGTTTATCCCCCAAATGTTGGAGATGTAGCCACAAGTCTGGAACATTTTACCATATGTGGTGGATGTGCCCCATCACAAGGAAGTACTGGTGCAAAATTCGGAAATGGTTGGAAGAAATTACAGAGCAAAAAATAGAACTGAAACTAGAAGCATTCTTATTAGGACTATTAGACCAAAAAATGGATGAACAATTTCAATACATAATAATACACATACTCACTGCAGCTAAGATTGCTTTCGCACAAAACTGGAAGAAAATCAATACACCCGCAGACGAAACAATAATTAGAAAAGTACTCGAGTGTGCAGAGATGAACAAAATGACAGTAGAACTAAAAGGAAGAGAAGAATCAGATTTCTATAAAATATGGAATAGAATTTATAAGTGGCTAGAAAATAGAAGCCAAAACAGAAAATAGAGAATGTAAATATAATGGTGATATAGATAATCAATATTGTTATAAGTGTTAGTACTACCGTTATTATATTATTGGACAAGTTAAAATCAATAGGAAGGCAATGCAGAATGGAAAACTATAAAGGCTAAACCTGAAAGCCGATACAGAAGGCTGTATAATTACTTTATATAACACAGAAACAGTTTGTAAATGCAGTTTGTATTCTTCCTGTGGCACAAACTGAGCAACAAAGCACTAAGGCAATGAATAAATTGTCAGAGCTGCCACCCGGTGCTTCCCACCAGCTTAGTAATTAGGATAACCTGCACCCCACGCGTGCGCACACCCATCCCCTCGTTACCCAGAACAAAAACCACCCGGCAATTAATCGTGGATTGTTGTCAGTCAGTTAGCACTAGCTTTGTAGATTTACTCAGCTGTTTGTGGAGGAGTGAAGCCTGGTGAGTCTTGGCAGCTGGCCCGGGTTTCTCCCCTGAATGGCAGCTCCAGACCTCTATTTTTTGTTTTTTGTTTTTCTTGTTGTGTTTTTAAAGATTAAAATATTTAATAAAAATAAATAAATAAAAATAACATGTCCTTCATGAGGGGGAGGGGGGAGGTGTTCTCTACGCACACTGCATTTATTCCCTGAAAATCAACACAAAGCCTCATTCCCCCCCTCCTTTTTTTCTTTGAAGAGCATTGGGGCTGCCACTTTGGATTTCGCTGGCTGGATGAAGTCTTGTGCTAGGTTGGAGTCGACGTATTTTCTTAGCGCTTCCATTTCCTTGGGGGTCATGGAATACATCTTTGGTTTGGGCAGCTTGTCTCCAGACATGAATTCTATTGAACAATCGGTTGGGCAGGGAGGGGGGAGGAAGTTTCAATCCTCTTTGCTAAAGACATCCACTAGTTCTTGGTATTCCCTTGGCACTTGTGGGCAGCCAGGCGGCATCTCTGTCGCAGGGGCTGCAGCCTGCGGCTTGCTATTACTGGTGTGTTTCATGGAGGCCTGGCCTTGGCTTGGCTTTACGGGAGGCAACGATCCAATGCCTATATTTAACTTCCTATAGCCATCCTCCCAAGTGATGGTTGGTCCCCTATATATATACATTGTTTCAGTAAGTTGATTGATTGGATGTGTGGCTGTATCATGATTGGTAGATTGGTGCTGATTGGTGCTGGCTGTGGGTCTGTTGTTGTTTTGTGTTGTAACGGCCTGGGTGGTGGGTGGGGCTCGTTTGTTTACCAGGGCTGCTTTCCAGATGTCTGGTAGGTGGGAGGTATCGTCATGTTTATTCATGTTGTGGGGGTGTTTCTGTATTTTGATAGCTTCCATAATTATTCTCTTGTTGAAGTGTTCAGTTTTGGAGATTAACCTGGTTCCTTCAAAATTGATTTCATGTCCTGTACCTTTAAGGTGCTGGAAAAGGGAGGAAATTTTTCTTTTTTTCTTACTGCGTTCTGCGATGCATGCATTTATTCTCCTGTTTGTTTGTCCTATGTATGTTGCAGGGCAGATTTTGCATGGTACTTCATAGACTCCTTGGTTTTCTAGCTGGATTATGTCTTTGGAGTTTCTTAAGATGTTGGCTATTTTTTGGTCAGTGTTGAAGGCTGTATTGATATTGTGTTTGTGGAGCATTTTGCTGATTTTATCTGTGGTGCCTTTGATGTAAGGGAGGAGGGCGATGCTGTTGTCCTGTTCTGTGTCTTGGTTTTTGGGGGGAGTCTCCCTTTGGATTAGGTTGGTAATTGTTTTTCTTTGGAATCCATTGGAGATTAATGCGTTTGTGAGAGTGTGTAATTCAGTTTTCAGGTGGTCTTTGTCGGCTAGGCGTTTGGTTCTGGAGATGAGGGTCTTGGCTACAGAGGTGATCTGTGCAGGGTGGTGATGGGATTGTGCATTTAAGTAGCGGTTGGTGTGTGGTTTTTTCCTGTAGATGGTGTGTCCTAGGGAGCCATTGGGTTTTTTGTAGAATAGGACATCCAGAAAGGGAAGTTGGTTGTTTGCTTCTATTTCCATAGTGAATTGTATTTTGGGGTGTAGGCTGTTGAGATGTGTGAGGAAGTTGTCCTGTTTTTCTTTCCCGTGTGGCCAAATCATGAAAGTGTCATCAACATATCTAAGCCAGAGTTTGGGTTTGTGTTCAGATTTATCTAAGGTGTTAGTTTCAAAATGTTCCATGTAGAATTTTGTGATGACGGGTGAGAGGGGTGATCCCATGGGTACTCCTTCTATCTGTTTGTATCTTTGTCCATTATGGATGAAGTATGTGTTGGTTAGGCAGTGGTTGGTCAGGTACAGGATGTGTTTAGGGGGGTTGTGTTTGTTCTGGATAGCTGTCAAGGCTTCTTTTATAGGCACTTGTGTGAAGAGGGATATGACATCGCAACTCACGAGTAGGTCGTTGGGTTGTAGGTTTAGTTTCTTTATTGTTTCTATGAAGTGGAGTGAGTTTTGTACGTGTGAGGTGATGGATTCTGCGTAGGGTTGGAGTTGTTTGGCGAGGAATTTGGCAAGATTCTGTAGAGGTGAGCCTATGGAGCTGACTATGGGTCTGAGTGGTGTTCCTTCTTTGTGTATCTTGGGGAGGCCATAGAGTTTGGGGCATCTGGATGATTTCTCTCTGGGGATGATTCTTTGCTGGATCTCTTCACTGATGGGAGAGGCTTTTATTTTGAATTTGGTGGTTTTTTTCCAGGTAGGTGGTGGGGTCTGTGTTTAGAGGTTTGTAAGTGGGGTCTTGGAGTAGGTTGGATAGTTTGGCTTGGTAGTCAGACATGTTCATCACCACTGTGGCGTTACCCTTGTCTGCTGGGAGAATGATTATGTTGTTGTCTTTCCTCAGGTTGGTGAGTGCTATTTCTTCTTGTTGCTGTAAGTTGCTTCTGGGTGGATTACTGGAGCAAAGGACGTTGCTGACTGCAAGTCTGATTTTATTGGCTTCATCTGGGTTGATTTTGGTGAGTGTAGCTTCAACTCTGCAGATAATGTCTTCAGTGGGGATGCGTTTAGGGGCAACTGCAAAGTTGAATCCTCTGGAAAGGACATTGGTTTCAGCTGTGGTGAGGGTTCTGTCTGATACGTTGTGTATTGAATACATATATATATATATATATATATATATATTCGTAGATTGTAGGTATGCTGGTCTTGTTGTATTCGGGTCTTTTCCCATGTAAGATTGAGATTGTCTTGGCAACGTTTTGGTGAGGTCTCACTCGCCATCCTCAGGCTGGTGTGTTTGGCTTAAAGCGCAGCTGGAGCTGCCGTCTTTCTATAAATCTTGATGGGGTGTGTGTGGAGTGCTGGCTTTGTTTCAGTAAGTTGATTGATTGGATGTGTGGCTGTATCATGATTGGTAGATTGGTGCTGATTGGTGCTGGCTGTGGGTCTGTTGTTGTTTTGTGTTGTAACGGCCTGGGTGGTGGGTGGGGCTCGTTTGTTTACCAGGGCTGGTTTCCAGATGTCTGGTAGGCAGGAGGTATCGTCACGTTTATTCATGTTGTGGGGGTGTTTCTGTATTTTGATAGCTTCCATAATTATTCTCTTGTTGAAGTGTTCAGTTTTGGAGATTAACCTGGTTCCTTCAAAATTAATTTCATGTCCTGTAGCTTTAAGGTGCTGGAAAAGGGAGGAAGTTTTTTCTTTTTTTCTTACTGCGTTCCTGTGTTCTGCGATGCATGCATTTATTCTCCTGTTTGTTTGTCCTATGTATGTTGCAGGGCAGATTTTGCATGGTATTTCGTAGACTCCTTCAGAAAACTGAATTACACACTCTCACAAACGTATTAATCTCCAACGGATTCCAAAGAAAAACAATTACCAACCTAATCCAAAGGGAGACTCCCCCCAAAAAACTGAGACACAGAACAGGACAACAGCATCGCCCTCCTCCCTTACATCAAAGGCACCACAGATAAAATCACCAAAATTCTCCACAAACACAATATCAAGACAGCCTTCAACACTGACCAAAAAATAGCCAACATCTTAAGAAACCCCAAAGACAAAATCCAGCTAGAAAACCAAGGAGTCTACGAAATACCATGCAAAATCTATCCTGCAACATACGTAGGAGAAATGAACAGGAGACTAAATGCATGCATCGCAGAACACAGGAACGCAGTAAGAAGAAAGATGGCAGCTCCGGCCATGCTTTAAGCCAAAAACACCAGCCTGAGGATGGCAAGTGAAACCTCGCCGAAACGTTGCCATGACAATCTCAACCTTACACGGGAAAAGACCCGAATACAACAAGACCAGCATACCTACACCCGTGAAAATCTACATAGATAGATAGATAGATAGATAGAGAGATAGAGAGATAGAGAGATAGAGATAGAGATAGAGATAGATACATACATACATATAATACAAACACTCCATCTTCCATTAAACAGTGTGTCATATGGGTATAAATGTTTTGTGCAATAACAGTTAAAATTTGCAATCATTTTCATTATTGACCATATTTTTCGAAGTATAAGACGCACCTTTTCCCTCAGAAAAGAGGCTGAAAATCTGGGTGCATCTTATACACTGAATACAGCATTTGGGGCCTCCTGAAACCCTGCCCCCTTCACCAAAATGGCTGTGCATAGCCTTTAGGAGGCTTCCAGAGTGCTCCTGGGGGCTGGGGAGCACTGTTCCCTCTAAGCTGCGCGCCTGCGCGGCTGCGCACATAACAAGAAAACACCACGCAGAAGTTTCAAACTGCGCGCAGTGTTTTTTAACGTCTTAAAATATTACTGAAAATATCCCCCCTCCCCTCTCTCTGCACCCAACTCTCTCCTCCATCTGGTGATTGGTCAAATCAAGGAAGACTCTACCCGGAGACCGATGACGCTGCAGAAGGGAGAATTCTCATTGGTCCTCTGGGGCTTCGTTGGTTCCTGGGAAAACGCGATTTGCTGGTTGTAGCCTGCGTTTCCCTGCACATCCAGGGTTTCTCAGGCATTGCGTCTGAAGCCCCGTTCTGAGCTAGGCAGCCTTTCTGAGATCCCTTCGCTTTGCAGAGAGAGGGAAGCAGCGGGGAATTGGACTGCCTGAGCCAAAGGGGTCCACAGGATCTTGAGACTTGGTTTTTGAGTAGTACCATTCCACTCTTTCCTTTTCCCTTTCTGTCCTTCTTCTATCTTCCTTTGCTTTTCCTTTTCCTTTCCTTTATCTTCTCCTTTCCTTTCTCTTTTGCTTTCCTTTCTCCTTTCCTTTTTCCTTTTTCCTTTCTTTCTTTTCCATTTCCCTTCCTTTCTCCATACCCAAGTATTATGTATGTTCACTTTCTTGAGTTACCTATGAAGTAATAAAGGTGGGATAAAAATCTAATAAATAAACTCAAGTCCCATACCTTTCATCCTGTGATTTCTACTTCTCATGAATATGGGGCAAAAGTTTGAGGATGGATTGGTGCAGAGGCCAAATAAATGGTATCTTGTTTTTGATAATTGCAAATTGACAGCTCTCTTTAATGATGGAAGCAGAATCCTCATCTCTCTGGATTTTTTTTTCAGAGCCCTTTTGATGTTGCCAGTCTAAGTCAGCTAATGTTAGGGCTTTCTGCTAGCTTTTTTTTAAAATGCATGATAACTGAGGAAGTGCTAATGAATCAGTACTGAGTGACTTGCACAGCAGATTGCTGCCAAAAAACCAGAACTTTTTTGTGTTTTTCTATAATGTCATGTTTTTCCTGTAGTTTTTGGAAGTGAACTAATCGGGTTAGTCTGCTCACTACATAGTGATTATTCTTTCTTCTGATTTCCTGAAGTAAAGGTCAAGAACATGTCTTCATATTGCTCAGATAAGACACTCACTTCTGAAAGGCGTTCTGCAATCTATCACCCTACTTGATTTTTTTTTGTTTCTTAAAGATAAATACAACTAGACAGAGATGCTACTGTTGGTGTTAATTTCACTATGTAATTAACTAATTCACTAATTTCACTTTTTCCTTTCCTTTCTTTTTTCCAATTTCCTTTCCTTTTTCCTTTCCTTCTTTTCCATTTCCTTTCCTTTTTCCTTTCTTCTCTTTTCCTTTCTTTTTCTTCTTTCCCAATTCTTTTCCTTTCCCTCCCCCTCCCTTCCCTTCCCTCCCTCCTGGGGGTCTGAGGGAGAGGGAGGGGACCCTTTACCTCCTTGCCCCCTCCCCAACATCTGCTCTGATGGCAATTATGGCTGAAAAAAATTCAGGTGCTCAGGCATGAAAATGTGCCGCTCAAACACTATACTTTTCCACACACACTGAAAAAAAATTAGAGGGAACATTGCTGGGGAGGGCAAAAATGAGCCAAAAAGAGGCCGATTTTTGCCTCCCCCCCAGCCCCCAGGAGCACACTATTGTGGAAAACCGGGGCTCAATCTTCCCGGTTGGGCCAGAGGCCTTCTCCGGGGGGCGATTTCATGAGATGGAGAGTGAAGACACACCACGCAGGGTTCCTCGGGATGAAGCCGCACCCAGAGTTGCCTCTGGGGACCTCTTTTATTGGTAAACAATGAAGGGCGGAGTAAAGGGTACATACATAGGTTTATCACTACCATATTTGGTCACACTTTCTGTAATAGGTTTAACACCACCATATTTGGTCATACTTCCTGTAATAGGTTTACTACCATATTTGGTCATGCTTCCTGTAATAGGTTTAACACTACCATATTTGGTCATGCTTCCTGTAATAGGTTTACTACCATATTTGGTCATGCTTCCTGTACTAGGTTTAACACTACCATATTTGGTCATGTTTACATTGGCTGCTCATCCTGGCATTGTGGTGATGAGATCCTTTTGTCTCCTTTGTTTTTCCTAACGTGGTTCAGCCTCCTTCCAGAGGCCTACACGTAGTGGAAAATTACCAGAGATAGTTCTTCTGAGCACATGTTTTTTGTTTAGCCCTTAATGGTGGATCAGATACTACTGCAACATCTCCTCTGTTTTTTGTTTTAAAAGGCAGAATATTTAGACTTGTTGCTAAAAAGTGGGAGATGTTGAAGTGGTCTCCTCATCACTACTGAAGGTGATGGGAGGTTTTTTATCATAGTTAATGGTGATGATATCATTGTCTATTTCTTCCTCGCTGCCTTTAAAGGCATCCGGGAGCTCGCTTTGGATAGATTCATCTTGAGGTATCAAGGAATATCCCTTGTTGTGCCATAATGCATTCACCTGAGCGACAGCACGCTTTTCAGCAATCAGTGATAGACTATTGGAAATACTTTTTACAAAAATTGGTAAGACACAAGGCAATACAATACATCCTAAAGCAATCATACCAATGAGCGCAACAATGGCCTGAAGGCCAGGCAATTTGGGGAACCATGAACTAAACATATCTCTGAAATCTAACCCAGACCATGTCTGGACGGGAACATGGGCAATTTTTACCATATCCGATGTTATTTGTTCAATTACTTTTCCACTGTTGTCTATCTGGATACAACAATTGGATAGATTAAACTTTCCACATACTCCCCCTTCTTTGGCTAATAAATAGTTTAAGGCAAGACGATTTTGCATAATGTATGTGCGGGAAAGAGCACTTTCTTTGGCGAGTTGTTTTAAGGCAAGAGCTGTTTTGTTGGTAATGATTTCTACCACTGCTTGGAGTCTTATGATGCGATTAAGCATATAAATGGGTGTGCGATAGCCCCAAGTGCCATCTTGGGCCCATGTAGCAGGGTCATAATAATTGATAATGCGCTCGGGGGGCCAATCATTATCTTTCCAGTGACATCAATACCAAGACCAAATCCATAGTAATGGGTTGAAGGGGAGTGCGTGGTAGGGGCTGATAAACAAACAGTGTTACAATGGCCGGTGGAACATGTGGTGGCAGCCGGGCCTAAAGTAAAGTTAAAACCCTCAGGGCCAGATTGGATGGTTCCAATCGGGCCTGTGCACCAATAGTTATAAGCCTCTTGAAAACTAACGTGCCCAGTGGATTGCACCTTGCGAAGAGTAAAAAGATATTTTTGTACAGTTAAGTATGATTGCTCCCATGAAAAGGAGCCACAGGTGACCCCCACAGCCCCATCACCCTGCCCCTTAGTTATGGCTGTGCAAGCGTCAAAACAAACAGAAACTGAGCCCTTTTGGTTATTTGAGGGGCGATTCCGGGAGGTATTGTGAGCAACATACCCCGATCGTTGTTGGGCAAGTGAAAAGAGAGTTGAGGGTATTTGAAATTTGGCATTCGAATGCCAACTGCCCCCTTTATACCCATATACGTGAACAGAAGCATAAACAGGGCCCACGGCGTGCGGGTGATAACACTGAGTTCCTGACGAAGTGGTGCAGCGGGCATACACAGTGTTGTTTCGGGTGCAAGAGTCTAGGTCTTTTGTACAGTCTGGCTTCAGTGTGTGATAGATTAATGTCTGACGAGTGCGAGTGCCTGATTTTGTGGTCTGGATGCATTCCGCACAATCCTGAGAAAGGGTGGTTGCTCGCTTTTGTCTTGGCAGGTGAGAAACTTTAAGAAAAGCGTCAAGTGAAGAAATGACTTGGCGAGTGGGAAGGCAGGTACGAAGAAGCTGGCACCGATAAACACCAGAGTCTGAGAGTCGGGCGTGATGAAAGGTCAGCGTAGATGAGGTAGGGTTGACACGAGAGGTAATTGTGATGGTAGAAGAGTTGGACAGCTGATGTTCCTCCTTGCCTTTCCGGGCCCACGTTAAAATCATTGGTCCAGGGTCATTCATGGTAAGGATGCAGGTGAGAGACGTGGTCCCATTAACTGGAGCGGTGGCAATCCGCGGCATCAACACCAGTGGAGGTGGTGGCTGGTTGATCACGGCGGCCGTCACATGTTGATTGTGTTCTGCAGTCCAGATTGCCATCAGGGCGAGGATCATAAGCAATTAATCCCCAATAAAAGATAGTCTTATAGTTCGAACCAATGAAGTGTTGAATTACTGCAGGCAAGATTCAAGCAGGATCCAAACATGTAGAAAGTAAATGTTTCATGTACAGTTCAAATCAGTGTGTGTGATGTTAGTTGCACCCATAGATTTTTACTTCAGTCACTGTTCAAATGAGTTTTTGGGTGAGATGACAGAACAAGTAAACATAAACAAATGATGACTAGGGAATTGGCAAAAATGGCAGCGCATTAGTTCCACATGTCGTTGTTTCAGCACTGCTTTGGTGGTTTTTGGTTTTTCACATCACTGGACAGCTGTTTTGGCAAGATTGTATTAGCCCCTGTGCTGTCTGTAAAGTCATCTTGGTCATCTCTGGAACTGGATTTGGGAACTGGTACGACAATATTTTTGGCTGGACAAGCATCACATGCTAGAATCCACAAAGATCTGTAGAAGCAAGCACAGCATGTCCTCGTCCCCCTTGCGGGGGAGGCAAACAAACTTTTTTAATCTATTATGTTACCTATGCCAAATTAGCCAAATTGGGGTACACCAAATTGTTTGGTACCCCAAATCCCTCCTGTTTTATTTGTTTGAGAAAACAGTCCTTAAAGGACCAATTAACACGTTCCACAATGGCTTAACCTGTGGAATTGTAAGGGAAAAAAACCCCCAAAATTAAAACTATGTTCCAATTAGTACAAGATTACAGAAAGCCAATGAAAAATAGGCCAGGCCATTGTCAGTCTTTAAAAAGAAAAGTTTGCCCAAGGTAGTAAAGGCTGAAAAAAGGTGAGAAAAAAACACAATTAGCTGTTTCTTCTCATTAAAATGTGGCCAAAATATATATATATAGATAAATGAATTTACTTCTAAGGAGCCAAAAAAAAAAGGAAACATAGGTGACATCCATTTGCCATAATAATTAGAGGCCAAATCATGGGGATTAACTTCCGTGTCCCCAGAGGGGGATGCCCCAGAACACTGGGGGCAAGATGAAACAATTTGCTTGACCTGGTTGAGTGGCATATGGCAAAATTGTGCCAGTCCCCAGGCATTTTGATGAAAAAATTATCAAAAAAATAAATCTGAAGAAAAAACGTAGTTAAAAAAATACCTAGAAAATTAAAAATAAGTTGACACACATAATGAAAGTCAGAAATGTAGTTAAAAGTTTGTTTAAAAAGATGTGAAAAGTTAAAGTAGCAACAGACAATTGTTAGTGTTGCAAGAACAACAGTATTGCAAGGTAGGAAAAGAAAAGCATTAAAGACGCAAGCCAAAGATCTTTAGGCAAATGATATGAAATACAGACCACATAGTCAGTTAAAGCACACTGAAGAAAGATAAGTTTTTCTGAAAATAAAATTTGAAAAGTAAATTTTGGAATAGGAAAAATAATATTAATTAAGTCAGTCCAATTTCTACAACAAACCCAAGGTTATTAATTCAACAACTGCCTAAAAAAAATAATGGCAAGACATTTTAAAACGGAGTCTTTTTATCTTAAAAAACATCAAAAGAATTAGCTGACAAGTTACGCAAACCACAAATGGAATGCTCAAAATCTCATTAATCTTTTCAACTGTGGCAAGGGCACGAAAAAGAGAAAGAAAAAAAAATAAACCAAATAAAGAACTTTAAAGGCAGATGCAGACGGACAAACCCAATAAAGGTTCCCCGATAGCTGCCATAAATTAATTAGCAAAATAACTCCGTGTTCATTTAAACAAAGAAATTTGGAGCAAAAAAGATTGTAACATTTCATGCAGTTATGCTTTTTTTCTGGAGCAATCTGCAATACAATACAATACAATAGTATTGATACAATACAGCTAGCAGAAGCCAACACAGAGTCTTTCTAAAGAGGGAAAAGTGGGGGGGGGGGGAAGCAACAGACATCCCGGAGAGGGGGAGGTGGGGGAAGAGATAAGAAGCAGGCACACAGAAAATGGACTTTTCTTGCAAAGCAGGTAAGGAAGGATAGAAAAAAAGCAATCCTTTAAACTAATTACTTCATGATCTTGTGGAATCAATTTAGGTGGAGAGACAGAAAACATATGTTTATTCCCCTCCTCTTTTGCTAATTGTTCCTCTAACCGTGGAGGAGAAGAAAAATTAACCTCTCCATGAGACCAATTGAAGATAATTTTGGAGAAAGAATTTTTAATTCCTTCTTTTTTAATCGGGGAAGAGTTTTACCCCCTTGAGAAGCTATTTTTATAGAAGATTCGGTTAATTCCCTTAGCTCACGCAAATGATCAACTTGCTGCTGAGAGAATATTCTACCCATACTGAGTAACCACGTCGTGTTTCAGACAGGTCGAATGCGCAGGCCTCTTCCAGGCGGGTAAGCGTGGGCAGTCCGAGACGTATTCCGCGGAATCACGTCGGGGTCACCAGTTGTGGAAAACCGGGGCTCAATCTTCCCGGTTGGGCCAGAGGCCTTCTCCGGGGGGCGATTTCATGAGATGGAGAGTGAAGACACACCACGCAGGGTTCCTCGGGATGAAGCCGCACCCAGAGTTGCCTCTGGGGACCTCTTTTATTGGTAAACAATGAAGGGCGGAGTAAAGGGTACATACATAGGTTTATCACTACCATATTTGGTCACACTTCCTGTAATAGGTTTAACACCACCATATTTGGTCATACTTCCTGTAATAGGTTTACTACCATATTTGGTCATGCTTCCTGTAATAGGTTTAACACTACCATATTTGGTCATGCTTCCTGTAATAGGTTTACTACCATATTTGGTCATGCTTCCTGTAATAGGTTTAACACTACCATATTTGGTCATGCTTCCTGTAATAGGTTTACTACCATATTTGGTCATGCTTCCTGTACTAGGTTTAACACTACCATATTTGGTCATGTTTACATTGGCTGCTCATCCTGGCATTGTGGTGATGAGATCCTTTTGTCTCCTTTGTTTTTCCTCCTAACGTGGTTCAGCCTCCTTCCAGAGGCCTACACGTAGTGGAAAATTACCAGAGATAGTTCTTCTGAGCACATGTTTTTTGTTTAGCCCTTTACTGTAAGTTTCTGGTAAAATCCCCAACAGGAATATTTCAAGTTTCAAGTGAATATGCTGTTGTATTATCTTTTCCAACCACCTATGTATTTTTGTCCAGTATTTTTTTGCTTCTACACATGTCTACCACATATGATAATACGAGCCAGGTGTCTGATGACATTTCCAATATTTAGCTAATTTATCTTTAAACATCTTAGCCAATCTTGCCAGTGGCAAATGCCATCTATAAAACATTTTATACAGATTTTCTTTATACGCAGTTGACATTGTCAAGTTTATAATTTCTATCCCATAATTGCTGCCATTTTGCTAGTTCTATCGTATAACCAAAGTTTTTTGCCCAAGCTATCATTGTTTTTTTCACTTGTTCTTCTTCTAGCTTGATACTCAATAAATAACTTTATATTTTTTATCATCTTCTCTTCTGTTCCTGTTAATACCTTATCTAATGCTGTCAAGTCCATATAAAAACCATATAATTTAGCATCTTTTTCGTACCTGGATTGTATTTGTAGTTGTGTATACTAAACCATATTGATCCCTTGCTTTTCTAATTCTTGCTTAGTTTTGAGTTCCACCTTTTCAGTCAAGATATCTTTGTATCTAACAATATTTCCCGTATTAATATATTTGGGTGTATTAGTGCTTCCATCGTCGAAAGCCAAACTAGTATCTGTTAGGAATATAATCTAACGGTTGGGTTGGCAATACTGTATATACATCATATAACAATGCTGTACCTGTTTCTTTAAATCATGCTGTAAATGTGATTGGCTGCTGTTTCCTCAAACGGCCATAAGATGGAGCCAGAATCACTGTTAGATGCTGATCTGCTCTGAGGGTTTTGGAAGCTGGCTGTTAGAAGTGCCGTATAGTGATCAGCGTGAACTATTGTAAGTTTTGCAACTGCTAGCAACCTTTGTTTACCGGACTGTTTGTATGATTATGGACTGTGTTATTTGGAGTATCCCTTAACTGAAAGACGTTAATGGCTGACTGTCTTATCCGTGTATGATTTGGACTGTTTGATGGACTCTGATACATCTATTTCCATGAAAGTAAAAACCTATTTAAACTGCAGGGTCTCTGTATGCTGGTTTGTGTGTTCTCCAACACAACTCTTACAACGCTTCTCTGAATGCACTCGCTCTCCCAACGGGGAGCTTTCCTAACAGTATCTTATATAATAATGCTGTTCTCTAATTTTTTCCCAGACTAATAAAGCATTTCTTATATAGTGTCTTTGAAAGTAACCGTGTATCTTACTTTTCCCATACCATAAGAAGGCACGCCAACCCAATTGCAAATCATGTCCCTCCAGTGTCAATAATCTTGTGTTTCTAAAGACAATCCATTCTTTCATCCATGTTAACACCACAGCCCAATAATAAAGTTCCCAATTTAGTAACCCAAAACCTCCTCTAGTTCTTGCATCCTGTAACATTTTTAAATTAATTCTTTCTTTTTTCCCTTGCCAGATATATTTCATTATTACTTTATTAAGGTCTTCAAAATATTTTTTCTCCAATCTTATCGGAATTGTTTGAAATAAATATAATAACCTCGGTAATGCATTCATCTTAATTGTAGCTATTCTTCCTATTAATGATAGTTGCAAGTTTTTTCCATTTTTCCAAGTCTATCTTAATTTGTTGTATCAGCTTATAGTAATTATCTTCTTTAATCTTTACACATCTTGCTGTTAATTGAATCCCTAAGTATTTTACTGAATCTGAATAGTCTCTTCGTTAACTCTTTTTTTGCTTTTCTGTAATATTCTTCACTAAAATCTTAGTTTTCTCTTTATTTATTTTCAGTCCTGCCACTTCACCATACTCTTCTATTCTTTTAAATAATTTAAGCCCTGTTTCTTGCGGGTCTTCTAAAATAAAAACCAAATTGTCTGCAGATGCCTGTAATTTATATTCTTCCTTTTTTTATTTCCATGCCTCTTATCTCCTTATGCTGTCTAATGTTTCTATTTAATACTTCCAGCATCAGTACGAATAGTAACGGGGACAGAGGACATCCCTGTCTTGTACTTTTCATTATGCCAGTGCTTCTCAATTATTTTCTGTCATGCCCCCCCCAGGAAGAAGAAAACATTTCGCGCCCCCCCCCCCCGCGTGACTGTAAATAGTATCATTTGTCTATAACAATTATTGTTCCAAATCCAATTACAACTGCAATGATATGATATAATCCTTTCCTTGTAGGGTCATCAGCAGGATCAAACAAAAATACAGTCCAAATGTTTCCTATAAATAGGACATGTTATGAACTTTAATAGTGAAAAAAAATCTTTCAAAGTTCGAACCCTTTTAGATAAAGGATAACACCCACCAGATACAAGGAACTTTGAGATTTTCAAAAGACTTTTTAAAATGCTATTTCTGTTCCTTGGGATATCATTATGAAATTGAAGTTCATTCTCGTACTTCCCATAAAAAATATGGTTTCTGGATTTGATAGCAAAAGCTTTTGCTCCCGCTTCCCCTTGCCCGCCGCGGCCAGTTGCAGGGTGCGGATCCCGCTCGGAGAAGGCGGAGCGGCAGCTCCTCCCTCAGCCAGGAGCCAGCGGGGGCTGGTCGGACAGGCAACCTCGTCGGGAAACTCTAGTCCGCCGCCGCCGCCGTTGCCGCTTTCGCCGCCAGTTAGCCCAGAGGCAACAGGTAAGCCCGAAAGCAGCTCCAACGGCTCAGGGCGTGCGAGGGTTGAGCACCCCCTCGCAGCCGCCCGCTACTCTTCATCCCCAGAGCAAGCGAGGGTTGCAAGAGGAGATTTACACATGGGCTGAGCCCACTTGAAAGCAAACTGTTGAACGTGGTGGCGGGACCCCGCCTGTTGCTCCTGGCTCCTCGTTTGCACCCAGATGGAAAGGGAGCCTTCGCGCCCCCCTTTACGGAGCCTCGCACCCCCCCTGGGGGGCGCGCCCCACTATTTGAGAAACACTGCATTATGCTAACATTTCAGTCATGTCTCCATTTACTATCACCTTTGCAGTTTGTTTATAATATATTGTCTTAATCATCTTAATAAATCTCTCCCCAAAATCCATGACTTTTAGTTGCATCAACATAAATTGCCAGTTCACATTATCAAACGCCTTCTGTGCATCAAGGAAGATCAATGCCATTTGCTTCTCTGAGTGTGCTTCATAGTATTCCAGTGTATTTAAAATTATCCTCATATTGGCTTTTATTTGTCTCTGGTAGAAAACCATTTTGATCTGTATGTATAAATTGGTTTAAGAATCTCTTTAATCTTTCTGCTATTATTGAAGCAAATATCTTGTAGTCCGCATTCAAAATGATATCATCCTATAGTTTTTTATCTGTTGTAGGTCTGCATCTTCTTTAGGTATGAGAGAAATATATCCTTACATCCAGGAGTTCAGTATTTTCGCCCCTAACAGTAGTTCATTAAATACTTCCAACATTAAATTGCCTATGATATCTTGTAATGTTTTATATAACTCGGCTGGAAGTCCATCCGGACCTGGTGTTTTGCCATTCTTGTGTCTTTTAATTGCTTCTGTTAATTCCATCATTGTTATTCTTTCTTCTAGTGCTATTTTGACTGTTTCTGGTACTGTGGGTAATTCAGCTTTTTCCAAATATTGTTTAATTTTTTCCTCCGAAATTGTCTCTTGATTATATAGTTTTTCATAATAGTCATGAATTATTTTCTTTTTGTCATCTTTCCAATAGTAAGATGTCTCTTCCTCATCTGTTAGTTGATAAATCAATTTCGTTTTTCTTTCTCCTTTTTCAGTCTTTGTGCCAGCCATCTTCCTGGTTTGTTTGCATTTTCAAAGAAGTTTTGTTTAGGAGATCGCTTCCGGTCCCTGCAGGCGACGGATGTTTTGTCTGCCGCTTGTCTTCTCGGTGGGCTCCTTTTGGAGCACAGGAGACCTTGGAGGGGACTCCTGCCATAGGGGCAGCTTGCTGGAGCCCCCCAGACTCGGCGGCAGCCAGCAGGGGGTTTCCAGCTTTGCCCCAGGAGCCGGGGAGCAGAAGGGGGGTCATGCTTGCCTCTTCGCCTAATGGATTCCGGAGGAAACAAGTTACATCAAAGGAAACGTGGCTGAAATGTTGGCTGTGGAGGATCCTTCCTAATCTCTTCAATTATTGGTAACGGATAAGATATAAAATGCCAAAAAAACCTTAAAGGGTTTGTCTGAGTTATGTAAAAAAAAATATAGCACTGTAAATCTGATGGTCAGCAATATATACATACTGTAAGCTAAGCAAGTTTTAAGTCTGTGCTTCTAATGGTAGAAGGGGTTAATCTTTCCTGAAGAATCCAGTGGGAGGGAGACACAGGGCAGATAGCAGCATCTCCGGTCAGTGCAGGGGGCGTGGCCAGCACTGTGACATCTCGTGTACAGACACAGAGCTGCTCTCTCCTGCATGCCACACTTGTGCACGAATCATCATCAGGTTCTTGGTTGTAGGCTGTTCACACTTTTTCATTGCAATTCATGTTAGCTCGTCATTCTTCAACTGTTATGTTATGGCTCCGCGAAAGTGTATTAATTCGCCAGACAGTTTCTGTTTCATCTGTGGTGAATATACAGTGATGAAGCAACAGCAGAATATTACAGACTTTGTGAAAAAAGTATACTTTGCATACTTTGGACTAAAAATTGGAGATCAAGATAAAGTTTGGGCGCCTCATAAAGTGTGCAAATGGTGTGTTGAGGACCTCCGAAACTGGTTCAAGAGTAAGAAAAAATCTTTCCATTATGGGATTCCTATGGTATGGCGAGAGCAAAAGAACCATAGTGATGACTGTTACTTTTGTTCATGCGATGTGAAAGGGTTTAATTCCAAATGGAAGCATTCCATTTCATACCCCAATCTTCACTCAGCAATTCATCCCATCCCCCATGGCACAGATATACCAGTACCCAAGACCCCTGCTACCTTGGAAGAGATACCTAGCTCCGATGAAGGTGAAGTTATACCTGAACCAGATGACGAATCAAGTTCTGACTTTGAAGATGATACAAGACCAAAATTGTTTTCTCAGGAGGAGATGAATGATTTGGTAAGAGACTTGAATCTTCCCAAAGATGCTGCTGAGTTACTCGGATCAAGGCTGAAAAGCAGGAATTTATTGTTGCCAGGAGTGTCATCTTCATGGTTCAGACATCGTGAAAAGGAGTTCGTTCCTTACTTCTCCCAGGAAGGCAAGTTGGTTTATTGCATCGATGTCGAAGGTCTGATGGGTCAATTTAAAATCCAATATGATTTAGAGCAATAGCATCTTTTTATAGATTCTTCAAAAAGAAGTCTCAAAGCAGTTTTACTCCACAACGGTTTTTACGCTTCCATACCTGTAGGTTATTCCGTACACTTGAAGGAAACCTATGAGAACTTGGAATTGGTTCTTTGTAAACTTAAATATGAAGACCATGGTTGGCAAGTGTGTGGGGACTTGAAGGTCTTGTGCATGCTGCTCGGGCAACAAGCTGGGTATACCAAATACCCTTGTTTTCTGTGTCTATGGGACAGTCGAGCCCGACAAAATCACTGGACCAAGAAGAGTTGGCAGCCAAGGGTGCTAACAGTCGGTGAAAAAAATGTCCTCTGAGAAACTTTGGTACCTTCCCATAAAGTTCTTCTACCACCTCTCCACACAAAATTGGGATTGATTAAGCAATTCGTAAAATCACTTCCAAAAGATGGAGAATGCTTCAAATACTTGGTCACCAAGTTTCCATGCCTGTCGGAGGCAAAATTGAAGGAAGGTGTGTTCGTCGGACCAGACATTAGAAGGCTTATAGTTGATCAAGAGTTTGTCAATACCATGACGGATCCTCAAAAAGAAGGGTGGATTGCATTTAAAGAAGTCGTACAGAAATTTTTAGGCAATAACAAAGATCCTCACTACAAAAAGATCGTCGGAAGAATGCTGAAAGCATTTCAAGCTTTAGGTTTCCTGATGAGTTTGAAAGTGCATTTCCTCCAGTCCCAACTTGACTACTTTGATGAAAATTTGGGAGCTGTGAGTGAGGAACAAGGTGAACGATTCCACCAAGACATTAAAGAGATGGAAAGGAGATACCAGGGAAAATGGAGCATTACAATGATGGCAGACTACTGTTGGATGCTTCAGAGAGATATTCCAGATGCTACTCACAAGCGTAAATGTACCAAGAGGAGCCTCACAAGGAAGAAGAATCAAGTTTAGTGTGTGTAGGTGAGCTCATTTCAGTTCAAAAAAGGATTTTCATGAAAATATTATAACAAAACTTTAATTTTATAAGTCTATTTCCATTTATTTTGAGGTATTGCCTTATTTAACATGGTTACCTAAATTGTCAGGAAACGTGATGTCCTATGACAAAATGGAGGTCATTTTCGGATTCAGTGCACCAAAAAACATAAAGATTACATGGAATAACCAAAACAGCTCTCGGAAATTTTTTTTTTGCAGACCTGTGTTATGATCCGCCCAGGTACTTGTTTCAATATTTATTTCTTGTATATTGGATGTTAACTCAGTTGACATCCACATCATATCTATTCTGGACCAGGATATGTGTCTATTTGAATAGAATGTATATTGATTTCTCTTGGGGTAGGTTCCTCACCAAGCATCTTGAATGGGAAACTGGGCCAGCTGCCAAGACTTGTGCTTACCAGATGGAGATTTCCCTCCTCCACAAGCAGTCCAGCTAAGAACTCTACAAAGCTCTTCATGACTGACTGCTGGGAGGTTTCCACTGAGAACATTCCAGAACTGATAACTGACTGAGAACAATCCATGATTGATTGCTGGGTGGTTTTCACTCTTGGTCACGAGGTGATGGGTGTGTGCGCGCGTGGGGGTGGGGTTCAGCTTAATTACCAAGTAACTATAAAAGGTGGTGGGAGCACCAGGTGTCAGCTCTGACAATTTATTCATTGCCTTAGTGCTTTGTTGGTCAGTTCGTGTGGTAGGAAGAAGATAAACTCATTTTCAAACCATCTCTGTGTTTGGCTGTTTCCATTAACCCTTCAGAACCTGACACAAACTATTTTTTTTTGAAAAAGTTTTTTATTTTTCCCATTCAAATACATTCACAAATATACATTCTTATAAGTGCTGTTAACATTTATCTATTAACCATTAATGTTTATCACTATCTTCTTACAAATATATCGAATACAGTGTTGTCCCCAATTCGGGTCTGAACCTGGTTCCGAAGCCAATGATGGACGCCAGACACGAGTTGCAGGTTTTCTGATTGCTTTTTATTGGAGTACTCCAAGGAAAAGGGTTCCTGGTCAAAAGGCCAAGAATCAAGAACAAAGGATTAAGTAAGCTTTATACATTTTCACTAAAGAGAATGTGGAACAAGGTGAAATAATAAGAAACATCATCTAATAAACATTTTAGTAATAATTCTACAATTTGTTCTATTGGTCTATAGCTGTCCCATTCCTAAGCCTTGGCTAATGAGTGCCCCAGGAGTTATCTAATACATATTTCATTTGCTGCAGGCAATCTCCATTGCTAACCTTTGCCTGAGGTCTGCAAGTTGTCTAATTCTTGTTACTTTTTATCAGCTTTCTAACTACCCATAATTGCTACAAGCTTTACACATGCATATTTCTTGTTGATAAGCATTCTTTGTTCTTGGGAGACATAGCCCACAATTACAGTCTTTCTGATTTACTTTCAAGTGTGTGCCATGACCTTGCTTTAGCAGCCAGCCCATCACAGTTTGGGTCACTTTTTTGCCACCCCGTGTCTCCATCTTATTCTGCAACAACCTTGCTCCTTCCATCTTCTCAACCTCCCTTCTCTGCCTTCTTCTTTCTTCCTCTCCCTCCTCTTTTCTTCTTCCCCTCTCTTTCCCCCACTCCTCCTCTCTTCTCCTCCTTCTTACCCTCTCTCCTACTCTTACTTCTCCTCCCTTCCTTCCTCTGCTTTGCTTCCTTTCCTTCCTCGTCCTACCTCCTTTCCGTTGTTGCCCTTGCTTATTGCTTTTTCTGATGGGTTCTCGGGGTGGCATTTCAACGATCTCAACTTTATATTTACATAAAAATAATTTTCTCTGTAACATTTTGCTTCCCAATATTAAATCCAGTTGTACCATTTTTTAAAATTTGTATACTTGCATTTTAATACTTTCCTATCCCCCCTCCCCGATTTAATAATGTGTCATCTGGGTTCTTTATTTTATGCTTTGTTCCTTTCTCTTTCTATTTGTATCTCTTTTCTAACCAATTGTAAAATTGCCCCCATGTCCTGTAGTACACTGATTCCTCTTTGTCCTTTATTCTCAATGTCAACCTGTTCATTTCTGCACAATCTAATATCTTCTTTATTATCTCTCCTTCTGATGAGATTTTATCTGCTTTCCAGTTTTGTGCAAATACAATTCTAGCTGCTGTTATTGTATGTACAATCAAATATGTATCCTCTTTGCTATATTTCTTTGGTAGAATACCCAATAAAAATACCTCTGGTCTAAGCTCTATAGACTGATGTACCATTTTCTCTAACCATGTTCGTATTTTCACCCAATAACTTCTTGCATCCCTACACGTCCACCACATGTGATAATATGATCCTGGCAATTGATGACACTTCCAACATTTAGCTGATTTATCCTTAAACATTTTTGCTAGCCTTTCAGGTGGCATGTGCCATCTGTAAAACATTTTATACAAATTCTCTTTATATGCTGTCGCCATTGTTAATTGGTGAAGCAAATTTGTAATCCAAGTGTCAGCCTCTGCTTCGCTTACTTGCTTCGGCTGCCATGGCAACGGGGGGGCATGGTATTTGGGATGGGAATAAATGGTACAGGAGGAATAGTAAAAATGGGAGTTTTGTTCTCACCATCTTCTGCGCATGCTGATGGCTGATATTTGGTCCTGGTCAAGGCCAACCGTCCTGCATACCAACCTGATGATGCTTCTTGGAGATGCAACGCACATGACACCTAACAGAGTTGCACATTGGGCAATGGGGTGGGGGTTGTTGGAGGGTGGGGGCTGGGCAAATGTTTGATTTGTATGCTTTCGCGCTTTTCTGACTCAGACCTTGCTTTACTTTGCTGCTATCTATTCATAACTAGTAAAAGTACTTTAAATTCCTTAACAATGGAGTTGAGAGGTTTCTTTCTTAGTTACTGAAGAAGGCAGGCTTGACACCAAGTTTTAAAGGTCATCCCACCAAAGCACTTTTTATCTACAAGTATCCAAAATTCATCTATTTCAAATCTGATGGCCAAAGCTTCAGGTTCTTGTTACCCTAATCCAATTATGATGAAGAGGGGAGAAAAAAGAAGAAAAGAAACCAAATTCAAAAGAAAAAAGGAAAAAATACCACAATTGCAAAATAAAAAAAAGGTTTTTGATCACCCTTATTCTCTCCAACACTGGTGAAAAAAGAGAAAGAAAAACCCAGTAAGTGGAGAGTAACAAAAACAAAAACAAAAAAACCAAGAAAAGGCTGGTTTGAAAAGAAAAGTTTCTGTGGAAAAATAAATCCAAGTACAAAAAATTAAATCTACATGAAGTCAACGTAGACCACAAAAAAATAAAAATAGTCCATCTTGTTCCCTCCAGCTGTAATGAAAAAGAAAGTAGGTGAGTAGAAAAAGAAAAGAAAAGACAAGGATATCCCCCAAAGAAAAATAAATTCCAGTACAAAATTTATATCCTAATACAAGCAAAAGCTCCACAGTTCCAAAACTCTTCTTTCAATATAGGGGTGTGAAAGTTTCAATAACAATCAACTCTGTCCAATCTGCTTTCTATTATCCAAACCATCCTCCAAAAAAACGTTTAATAAATCATTTATTTATATTGGCATTCGCTTCTCCGCTGCTACTACTAGGGGTGGGGAGTTGGTCAAAAATCCACTCTCCCCCACTCCCTTTTGCTATTCTCTTTTTAATATTCTCCAGTCAATCAGGGAGTAAAAAAATATTTTTTTGAATACAGTGTACCCCAAGATAGTATCATGATCTCATCCAGATGCTCCACCATGCTTTCTTCTCTTTCTTTGTGTGGCCGCCCCAACTTTTACAGCTCACAATGGCTGTCTTCCTTGCTGCTGGGTCGGGAGCTATTGCTGGTGCTTCAGGGGGTTTGTGGTTCCCCCGTTCATGTCTGCACATGCCCCTGTTCCTCATCATCCCTACGAGATGGTACTGACCTCCACCGGGGTCCCCAAAATAACAGGATATTGCCGCTTCTCCAGAGCCCCGGAGATCGCGCATATACCTCTGCAACATTGACCACACCTCTCCCCTGTAAACAAATTGTTAAGTAATTAAGCTCCCCGTTAGAAGAGCGAGTATGCAGAGAAGCGTAATGAGAGTGATATGGAATAACATGCACAAACCATCATACAGAGACACTGAATAGTATAAAAATATAGTAGTTTACTACGTTGAAATGTAGAGGTATTCAGAATCCGGTTAACAGTCCAAGTCATACACGGTTCAGTAATTCAGTTATCAAAACATTCAGTCTAACACACAAAGTATAGCTAAACAGTAGCAAACCACAATACCTCAAAAATACACCGACCAGCTTCTAACAAAACAGAGATCTAACAGCCATTCTGGCTCCCTCTTATAGATGCTTGAGGTAACAAATCAATTACATCTCTGAATCATTTAAACTAACAATAAAGTAATCATAGCTTATATACATTGCCAAGCCAAGCCTAGGGTTACATCCCTAACATTCTCCCCTCTTGGGTTGTCAATGTATTTACACACAACTTCACATTCTCAATCCATAAACATCACAACATTGTTTATGTTTGACCATACTTTGTGCTTTGGTAAAATGATCAGCAACCTTCTCTTCAGACATACAATATTCTAGTTTAATCATTTTGCAACTAACACTTTGCCTTACATTCATATATCTTAAGTTAGTGTGCTTTGACCTTTTCTTTACAGCAATTTTTGTTGCCATCTGGATCGCTGCTTGGTTGTCCTCGTATACAACAATAGGCTCACGAACATCAATTCCCATATCCATCAGTAGTTGCTTGTAACAAATTAAATCGGTACATAACAAAGATAAACATGAAAATTCGGCCTCCATTGTAGACAAACTTATATGCTTTTGATGGATAGACCGCTGTTCTGACCCCCTTCGTCCCCCACCAACACACACTCCGAGCCAAAGATACTTCACCAGGTTTATTTACAGACAGACAGGTCCTTGGCAGCAATCCAACACAAATAAGCCTTCATAACAACCCGGCACTGATAAGCATTGGCAGCAATCCAGCCTGCCATGCTCACAAGACTGTACTCCCACATTAGTTCATGCGTTGACTTCTGCAAAAGGCGTGTGCACAAGCAGTCCTTTTATAGTCTGGAGCGGAGTCTAATTACCATCAGCCAAGTGCAATTACCTCCTGTAACTGCGCAATTGCTCCTGACGCCTATTAGCTCGTTGGTAACTAGCATCCAACAACTCACTGCTGACGTCTGACTCACTGTCCCTTGTCTCCTCCCCACTGCTCCAAGGCATGACATCAGGAGGACACGAACTTTGGCTTTCACCACTGCTCCATGCCTCAGGCGCCTCCTGGTGGCCAACCAGCCTCTCTGATCCCTACTCAGAGTCGGAACCCTGTCCAGGGTCCTCCACATCCTCCAGAGCCAACTCATAGGGACCCTCACTGTCGGACCCTCACAACGGCTCCTGCTGGGCCACAACAATATCCCTCACTGCAGGGCCCTTCCCCCGGGTCTGACTCTCTGGATGTGGCCTCGAGGGAAATTGTGCATGATAGGCTCGCACCAGAGCAGAGGCATGCACAGCCGTCACATCGGTCCAGGTCCCCCCGTCCGACCCCTCGTCCGTCCAGTCGACCAAATACTGGAACCGTCCCTTGAGCCATCTCGAGTCACGGATCCAGGTCACTTCGTGCGGTGGCTGCGTGTCCACCTCCCGCGATGATGGCTGGGGGGAAGAGGGTCGTCGGAGAGGAAAAGCCGACCGTTCAGGGTGCACTCGCATCGAGAGTGGGAGTGTCAGGCGATAGGCCACCGGGTTGATAACGGCCTCCACGGGGAATGGCCCAAGATACCGGTGGTCCAACTTCTTCGTCGGCCGGTGGGACGCAAGATGCCGCGTGGACAGCCACACGCAATCTCCCACAGCCAACTCCGGCACCGCATGTCGAGACTTATCTGCTACCCGTTTGTAGTCCTCCTTTGCCCGATTCAGATAGCGGCGCACCACTTGGTGGACCGCCTGGAGCATAGAGAGGAAGTCCTGCGTTGCGGGGACTGGAGAGTCCACTGGGGTGAGAGGGAAAAAGCGAGGGCGGTACCCGACGTTCGCCATGAAGGGCGTCGTCCGTGTGGAGGTGTGCTGCGAGTTGTTAAACACGAACTCCGCCACGGCCAGGTACTCCGCCCAATTGTTCTGCTGCTGGTTCATGAAGCAGCGCAGATATTGTTCCAGAATCCCAATCACCTTCTCCGCCCCCCATCGGTTTCGGAATAGTGCGCCGAGGATAAACAAACCTGGACATCTAGAGCGGCCATCAGTCCTTTCCAGAACTGGGCCGTGAATTGTGTCCTATGATCTGATACGACCCAGTCAGGTAGGCCGTGCAGCCGGAACACGTGCTGGATGAACATGCGGGCAGTGGTGCGGGCTGTCGGCAATCTCCGACAGGGGATGAAATGCGCCATCTTGGTGAGCATGTCCACCACCACGAGGACCATGGTAAAACCTGAAGACGGAGGTAGTTCTGTCAAGAAGTCCATGGACACGGCCCCCCAGGATCTGTCCGGGGTCGGCAATGGCTGCAACAACCCTGGAGGATCTCCCGTTGCTGACTTGGCCTGTCGACACTGCACACACGACGTGACGCACATCTGCACGTCGTGTCACAAGTGGGGCCACCAGAAAGTATGGGAGACCAGGTGCAATGTCTTGAAAAGGCCAAAATGTCCCGCTGCTGGAGTGTCATGACACTGGGAGAGAACCAGTCCATTGAGGGGCCCTGCAGCACATAGAGCCGGTCCCGATACCTCAAAAGGTCATCGTCAAAGGTCCACGGGGAAGTCGGCCCTACCTCTGCCCGCCATTGTTCCACCCACTCGTCGTCCTGCTGCGCATCCTGTATCAGAGACCATAAGTCCACGGGTTCCTGAACTGCAGCGAAGGACTCAACGGGTAGAACAGTCTGGGGTGGAAGTGAGTCTGCAGGGTCAGAGTACTCCGGTTTCCTAGACAGGGCATCCGCCCTTTGATTCAGTGCACTAGGGATGTACGTCACTTTAAAATTAAACCGGGCAAAGAACAGAGACCACCAGATCTGGCCTTGGTTCAGCTTACGTGCCGTGGTCAAAAACTCTAAATTACGATGCCTGGCCCCCTCCAGGTGATGCCTCCAAGCCTCGAACACCACTTTGATAGCCAAGAACTCCTTCTCCCAGATGGTGTAATTGCGCTCGGAAGGATTGAGTTTCCGAGAGTAGTAAGCACAAGGAAAAGGGTACCATCAGAGGCGTGAGCCTGCAGTAACGTCGCCCCCACCGCGATGTCAGACGCGTCTGCCTCCACTACAAATGGACGATGGGGATCAGGGTGCTTCAGGATCGGCTCCCTCGTAAAAGCGCGCTTCAGGGCCATGAACGCCTGTTGCTCCGTGGGCCCCCAGCGAAACGGCACTTTCTTTTGCAGGAGCCGAGTGAGGGGCGCGGTCAAGAAAGCAAAACTGGGGATGAAGGTCCGGTAATAGTTGGCAAACCTGAGGAGTCTCTGAACATCCTTCATATGTTGAGGAGGTTGCCAACTACGTAACGCCTCCACCTTGCCGGGCTCCATCGCAATTCCTTCAGGGGAGATACGGTGCCCCAGGAACTCGGTGGTAGTCTGCCAGAACTGACACTTCTCCAGCTTGGCAAATAAATGATGTTCTCAGAGTCGCTGCAAGACCAGATGCAAGTGATGTTGATGATCCCTCTGGGACGTCAAGTAGATCAAGATGTCGTCCAGGTAAATGACGACAAACTGATCCAAAAAGTCCCGGAAGATGTCATTCATGAAGTGTTGGAAGACTGCCGGGGCATTGGTCAACCCAAACGGCATGACCGTGTACTCGAAATATCCGTACTGGGTGCCAAAGGCCGTCTTCCATTCATCCCCCGCCCTGACTCGGACCAGGTTGTAAGCCCCACGCAAGTCCAGTTTTGTGAACACCCTTGCCTCCCGGAGCCGCTCCAACAACTCAGGAATCAGGGGCAGCGGGTAACGGTTACGTACAGTGATGGCATTCAGGAGCCGGTAATTTCAACAGAGTCTTGTATCCCCGGTCTTCTTTTTCACGAACAAAACTGGGGCAGACAAGGGCGACGATGAAGGCCAGATAAACCTCCGGGTGAGGTTCTTGTCAAGAAAGTCCCGCAATGCGGCCAACTCTGGCTCGGACATGGAGTACAGACAACCCGTAGGGAGCTTCGCATCAGGTACCAGGTCGATGGGACAGTCATAAGGCCGGTGTTAGGGTTCTAAATACCATGCAGAAATAAATCATTGTCCAAGGCAAAACTTCCTTAAAGGTGCAATTTATTCCGCAGGCATGTTAGCACGGCTATGGAAATTCCAACTCTGGAAGTACATCCTCTAAGTTCACACAGTTTAAAGTTCATGATCTAACCCCACACCCACCAATCCATCACATGTTCCAATCATATTCTTCCACGCTGGCATGTACACCCATCTTCTTCCGGCCAGGTGTCGAGATGCGGAGACAAAAGATGACCTTGGCTTCTACAAAAGAATGTCAACAATCCATTCTACAATCCTACTCCTTTCTATTCCCCCCTCCCAACTACTACACTAATGAAACAGCATAGAGAATTATTAAAAAGTGTGGCAGGCCAAAGATCCTAAAAAGAATATAATTACAGGCCTGACAGCCGGTGCAGCGGCAGTTGATCCGCCTCCTGTTCACTGAAGACATCCACGAACTCCGCTAAACCCGGCAGCACGGCCACCTTGGGTGAGCTGGGTACCTGGGCCGCACAGACCTGCCGGGTGTGGTTGACGCATTGCAGGGAGGGGAACGTGATCAGGTTCTGCGACCAGTAGATCTGAGGGTCGTGCGCCCGCAGCCAAGCCAAGCCCAAAACCACAGGGAAATGCAGGCCCGAAGCCACCTAAAATTGGATGGCCTCCTCGTGCTCCCCGAGGATCAGGCGCAATGGCTGCATGGTGGCCTTGATAGGCCCAGACAGAAGCACCTGGCTGTCAATGGTCTCGACACGCATCGGTGGGTCCACCGGACACAGAGGGACATTGTACTTTGTAGCAAGCGCAGCATCCATAAAGTTCGTGGTAGCCCCGGAATCGACCAAGGCATGGGCCGGAATTCCCTGCGTACTACCCGACAAGAGGATATGTGCTGCTAAGATCATGTGCCGTGGAGGCCCATCCACCTCTGTTTCGGCCTGCGCCCGACCTAAAGTCTCCCTCAGATTGGGCTCTGCCCGTTTCTTGACACGTTGTTCCGAAATTGAGGGGGAGGCCGCAGGCCGCGCAGACCCCCTACCCTTCTTGGGGCAAACCAAAGCCAGATGTGCAGAATCCCCACAGTAGAAACACAACCCCCCTGCACGCCGTCTGTCCATCTCCGTGCACGACAAGCGGGGTTTGGCGGCACCCAACTCCATGGGCTTCTCCCATGCAACTGTAGTCTCCTGAGGGACCGGCACCCTAGTAGTCTCCTGGGACGTGCGGCGAGGCCTCCGCCTCTGCAGCCAGGCGTCTATCCGGAGGCACAAGTGAACCAACGTGTTGAACGTCGGAGGCCTGTCCACCCTCACCAGCTCGTCCTGCAGGTCATCTGACAGCCCGTCCTGAAAAGTGTCCATGAGGGCTGGCTCATTCCAAGCAGAGTCCTGACTAAGCAGCCAGAATTCTCTGACATAATCCTGCAAGGAGCCATGGCCTTGCTGCAGCAACTTGAGTAGTCTAGTGGCTGTTTCCCCTTTAAAGGGATCCTCAAACATCAGCCTGAGATGGTTACAAAAACCCTGGAAATCATCCAGCAAAGGGCTAGGCTGAGATAGCAATGCAGTAGCCCAACGAGCTGCTGTGCCTGAGAGCAAGCTGATAATAAATCCCACCTTTGTCTGGTCGGTGGGAAAGTCCTCCGCTCTCAAGCTGATAAACATCTGGCATTGCCCCAAGAACGCTGCAAACATATTTTGGTTGCCGTCAAACTTGTCTGGAGTAGCCACTGGACATTTTCTCCTTGGCTGGGGTGGGGTTAGCAAGCCCCTGGGCTATTTGCCCAGTCAACAAAGGCAATTGTTGTGCCAAGAGGGCATTCTCAGCATGTAGCTGCTCCATTTCAGCTTGATGGAGCTTCGTTTGGGGCAGAGGTCAATCTGTTCTGACCCCCCTCGTCCCTCACCAACACACACTCTGAGCCAAAGATACTTCACCAGATTTATTTACAGGCAGACAGGTCCTTGGGAGCAATCCAACACAAATAAGCCTTCATAACAACCCGGCACTGATAAGCATTGGCAGCAATCCAGCCTGCCACGCTCACAAGACTCTACTCCCACATTAGTTCATGCGTTGACTTCTGCAAAAGGCGTGTGCACAAGCAGTCCTTTTATAGTCTGGAGAGGAGTCTAATTACCAGCAGCCGAGTGCAATTACGTCCTGTAACTGCGCAATTGCTCCTGACGCCTATTAGCTCGTTGGTAACTAGCATCCAACAACTCACTGCTGACGTCTGACTCACTGTCCCTTGTCTCCTCCCCACTGCTCCAAGGCATGACATCAGGAGCACACGACCTTTGGCTTTCACCACTGCTCCATGCCTCAGGTGCCTCCTGGTGGCCAACCAGCCTCTCTGATCCCTGCTCGGAGTCGGAACCCTGTCCAGGGTCCTCCACATCCTCCAGGGCCGACTCATAGGGATCCTCGCTGTCGGAGTCTTGTGGCAGCTCCAATGGCTCCTGCTGGGCCACAACAGACCGCCATCCAACCAATGCTTTTCCCAAGAATATCACGATACCTGATGTAGATTTACGCGTGGAAACTTCAGTTGCAAAACTTGCATCAGCGTCTGTGGTTAATATCAGCTCATCCTTAGGCTCTAAGTATAATGTACAGCTTATTGTCTGTTTCAAATACCTTAATACACGTTTTGCTGCTTGCCAATGCCATTCAGTGGGTTCGGCATTAAACCTTGCCAATTGATTAATGCTATATGAAATATCTGGTCTAGACCAATTGCTAAGATAAACTACCAATTAGGGATTGATAAATATTCTTATCAAAAACTGGGCTTTTGTTATCATCATTGCTAAATTCCTGACTCATAGGAGTTTTAGCAGGTTTACACAGTTCCATTTTGTAATTCCTCAGTAACTGATTTATCTTATCAGCCTGTGATATTTTATATCCTCCCCTAGTCTTATCTATCTTCACTCCAAGATATTTCTTTATTTCACCAAGATGTTTTATTTTAAACCTCTCTTTTAACAGTGTAATAATTTCAATGGCCTTCTGCTCTGTTTCAGTAATCAATGCTATATCGTCTGTAAACAATAACAATAATGAAGTCATACCATCACTTTCTAGTTTAAATAAACAAGGATCAGCTAAACCAGCTTTAAACCCTATCCTTGCTAATTCCTTCACTATGCATTGATTCCACTCATATCCTGACTGTTTTAAACCATACAGACTCTTTTTAAATCTCCAACAATCAGTGTTGCTATCAGTGTTTAACCCTTCAGGTGTCTTTAAATAAATAGTGTGTTGCAATGGTGCATGAAGATATGCTGTTTCAACATCTAAATGATGTATTACATATCCATGCCCAAATTAATGATGCACGCAATGTTATGGCTTTTAAACTAGGTGCAAACACTTCATCATAATCAGTTGCTGACTGGTTGAAACCTTGTGCTACCAATCTAGCTTTATGGGTAACTGTCCCATCTACACTTGTTTTAATCCATTTACACCCTATCGCCTTTTCACCTGGTGGTAATCTCACATTCTCATATACCTCCAGATCCTGTAAAAATTTCAGTTCTCTGTTCATTGCTGCTTTCCAAACTATTTGCTCCACTTTAGGATACATTGATAGTTCATTATACGTTGCAGGAACTTTATCCACTTGACATGCAACAGATGCCTGATACCTATCAGGTGGCCACGTTACACGGGTTGACCTGGGTAATTAGGGCTTATTGGTGGACTATCCTGAACGTCCTCCTGCTTTATCACTTCTTCCTCCTGAGTAGACTCCTTCCCTTCATCACACGGTTCTGGTATTCCTGATACATTATTTTGGTCTACTCGGGTTTCAAGTACTACCTGATCATCAGTTTCTAGGTTGTTCCAACCAACATGCTCCAGAAACTTTGCATTAGCACTGTGATAGAACTTAATTGTCCCACGTTCCCAGAACCTATAAGATCTATGGTTTGAGTCATAACCTACAAATATTAACTGCCTTGCACGAGTTTGTCCCTTTAACCTAATCTGTGGTGGAATATGCACCCATGCAGGAACTCCAAACGTGTGCAAGTAGCTCAAATCAGGTTTCCTACCATGCCAACGAGTAAATGGTACCTCTCCAGTAGAAGCATTTACAACGTTGTTCAGTAAATGATTAGCACACATCATGGCTTCACCCCATAATGTTTCAGGCAATCCTGAATCGGCTAACATGGTTCTAGTTATAGCTTGTAACGTTTGCACTCTCCTTTCCACAAATGCATTGTGTTGAGGTCTATAAGGAGCAGAACGTTTATGCTCAATACCAGCTGTTTTTAACATAGTTTGGAACTTATAATTTGTAAACTCTGTCCCATTATCATTAACTACAGTAATAACCTTGGCTTTTATCTTCCTTTCCGCAAATCTCAGCCAATTAAAAAATTGTTGAAATGTTTCTGTCTTGTCTTTCAATAAGTAGCAGAAACCATATCTTGAGTAATGATCCATGATACTCAAAACATAACAGGCACCTCCCAAACTGGGTTTTATAGGTCCAATTAGATCAGCAAAAACAACTTCTAAAAGTTCCTTTGTTTTAAACCATTAAGTCTATTTGCTGGAGTAACCCTGCTCTTTTCCTTACTACATACATTACAATTTAAATACTTACAGCAAGGTTTTAATTTCACTCACTCTGACAACTTTACAGTTTGTTGGAGCGTCTTGAAATTAATGTGCCCCATACGCCTACCTGCAGTAGAGAGCCCTAACCGGCCATGGGAAGAGGTCACAATGGACTTCATCGTGGAACTCCCAGACAGCAGTGGGAATAGAGTAATCTGGACAGTCATTGATTTGGTTTCCAACCAGGCGCACTTCATTGCTTGCTCAGGATTGCCATCCGCAAAGAAATTAGCGAAAATGTTTGTGAAACACATTTATCGCCTGCACGGAGTACCCAAGAGGATCATTTCAGACCGCGGAGTCCAGTTCACAGCCAAGTTCTGGAGAGAGGTCCTGAGATCCATTGGGTCCACACAAGAACTGAGCTCAGAGGTTCATCCCAGCATGAACTGCGCAGCAGAGGGAGCCAATGCGGTGGTGGAACAATACATCCGGTGTTTTGTGGACTATCAGCAAGACAACTGGTCGGACTTGCTACCCTTCGCATAAGTGGCGTACAACGATGCGATCCACAGCAGCACAGGATTAGCAGGTTTCCAGATTACCAGTGGCATGGAAATTGTTGCCATGCCTGAGTTGCCTAGAGAACCTCCTTCCTCCATGTCTTTGAATGAATGGATGGACATGCTAAAGAACGGATGGGAGAATACGAAGAAGGCTCTAGCAGTTTCAGCAGAAGCCTACAAGAAGCAAGCTGATAAACATCGCTCGCTCCAAAACCCCTACCGTGTGGGGGACAAAGGTTTTGTGTCTACCAAATACATAAGATTAGGAATGCCTAGTAAGGAATTGGGTCCAAAATTTCTAGGTCCATTTCCAATAGTGAAGATAGTTAACCCAGTTACAGTTCGACTCAGTCTACCCAGAAGTCTAGGGAAAATTGACCCAGAATTTCATTGTAGCTTGTTGAAACCAGTAATTGGATCTAGCATAAGAGCATCCACCCAAGCTCACTCTCTTCCTGTAGTGATAGAAGGGGAAACACAATCTGAGGTGGAAAAAATTGTCCAGACTGAATAGGGGTCGCTTACAGTACTTAGTGCACTGGAAGGGTTACCCTTTGTCTGAAGCTACTTGGGTGAAAAGTTGGAACTTAAAAGTGGAGAAGTTAGTAAACAATTCCATGAGAAGTTCCCAATAAGCCTGGGGGAGGAAGAGGTGGTTAATTTTGTTATGTTAACTTTTATGTTATTCTCTTTACAGGAAACATTTTTCTTCTGAGGAGAGGCCGCCTGTCAGGCCTGTAGTTATGTTCCTTTTAGGATCTTTGGCCTGCCACACTTTCTATTATTTCACTATGCTGTTTCATTAGTGTAATAATTGGGAGGGGGAATAGAAAGGAGTAGAATTGTGGAATGTGTTGTCATTCTTTTCTAGAAGCTCAAGGCCATCTTTTGTCTCCGCACCTCGACACCTGACCGGAAGCAGAGGGGTGTAGATGCCAGCGTGGAAGAAAAGGATTGGACCATGTGATGGGATTATGGGTGTGGGGATAGATCATGAACTTTCAACTGGGTGGAATTTCAGGATGTAAATCAGAGTTGGAATTCCACAGAAGTGCCCACATGCCTGTATGATTAAATTGGAACTTTAAGGATGATTCTGCCTTGGTCTCTGATTGATTTCATGCATGGTATTTGGAACGCTGACACATTGTTGGAATGTGGCTCCTCATCTGTTCCCCACGCACAACATTGCAATCACAATCCCACCACATATGTTTATATGTTCTAACCTCTTTCTTGCACCTCCAACAAATATTTGTATATTTACCATCTATTTGATTTAATTTGCGTGGTGTTAGGTACCACCTCCATATCACTTTATATCCATTTTCCTTAACTCTAACTGACATATTCTTATATACTCTTCTATTCCAAATATTTTTCCAATCATTACCATTTATTTCTCCCAAATCTTATTCCCAAATTAATTTTAAACCTTTTGCCTGCTCTTCTAATTCAGTTAATATTCTACATATTTTCCCTATTCTTCCTTTCGCTATATATTCTTCGTTCATCTCGCATTCTTTTATAATCATTTCAAATTTTGTTAACTGTCTATTTTTCTCCATGAATCTTTCTTCCACTTTTATCCATTTCTCTAGTTGTATTAAATTCAACCAATTTAATTTAGTATCTGCTAAAACGTTCTTTAGTTGTGTTAGATTCTTTATCTTGTTCTTCCAGTCTTCCCATTTATATATCTGATTTTCTTTTAGTTTATTAATCTATTCTTTCAATTCAATCTTAGGAAATTTCTCCATTTCCACCACCAGTGTTAAATGAGAAATTCCTGGCATTAGCTGGTATCTCCATTTATTCCATAATTCCATCAATTTTTTTTAAAAAGAGATTTTGAATCCTCCTAACAATATTTTAAATATCCTTTTTAAACCAATATTTTTCTATAGGATCACCTATTTCCCTTAACTCTTTCAACTCTATATCCCTCCATATTAAATCTCTAGTTGCTACTATAATATCTGAGGCCACCTTTAATTGATTAGCTACCCAATAATTTCTAATATTTGGAAGACCCAGCTCACCCTTTTTTTAAATAAATTTTTTTATTTTCAAAGAAACACAAACACACAAAACATATAACATAAAAACCTCTTCAACTGCATACAGTGTGTCGATTGGTTACAAGGTCTTTCTGCGTCCTTTCCATAGTCATCACTTGAGCTTTATCAAAAATCACATATTGTCAATCAAATATCTTTGTATACATTATTATTATACTTCATTTGTTTTATTATCACTATTGTTTCTCCATTTTAAACAAGGTGTTCTAAATATGTATCCATTTATATTATAATGATTCATTATATCATCTTCAATATATCCAATAATAAAGGATTTTTTGTATCCTATTCTAAGTCATTCTATTATTTTAGCATTGATAACATTCTGTAATAATTTTCATTTCCATGCTTTTTCCATTATTAGTATCATCAATCTAATATACATGTATACAAATTGTTATAATTGTTAAACATCCATTAAGCATAGCTATTATTACATCCTTTATATATGAAACATTAAATTTGAAGTAAATTTATATTATGGCATTTCATTACATCATCCACAAATCATCCAATGATATTACATCTTTATATTCTATTCTATATAGAATGATTTATCTTTTATAAAAAGGTTTTTCAACATCATCTCCATCATCCTCACTTACAGTTTGTATAAAATTTCATATTATCAATCTAGTATATATAAATGCTTTATTATCATTATTGATCATTTATTTGACTATAGCTATTCTTACTTAGTCTTATACATAGTACTCAAAATTTAACTACATTTAACTAAATTTTATTGTGACATTTCATTTCATCATCCTGTATCCTTCCAGAAATAGTGCAGTCCAATATCTCTTGCCATTTGTAGAATCTGTATTCTAAGTGTTTTCTTGATAAGTCTTATGTGGACTTCTCTTGACAACTTGTTATTCATTGCATATCTTATAAAGATTCGAAACCCTCTATCTGTTCCTTTCATCAGCTTGACTTTTGTTATTGCTGGTGCTTCTGCCGAAATTACTCTCATTGTTTCTGCCAAATTTTCTCCCCTTTCGCCATCTATATTTTGACATCTGAGATAGAGTTCCATTTCATCGATCTCTCCTTTCCGTACTTCGCACTTATCATTTCCCTCCACTCTCGATTTGCTGTCAGTGTCAACAATTTTCTTATCACCTTCTTATGTCTCTGTGGTTTTTTGAACTCTGTCCTCAAATTTTATCGTTGTTTTATAACTATTCTCAACTCTTCCCTCCGTACTTTCTGTATTTTGATCTATAATTCCAAGTCTCTTTTCAATTCTCTCTGTGATTATTAAGACTTTTTGAATTTCTAGCATAATTCTTTGCAATGTTAGTCCTTTTTCTTCTTTATATTGGGCCATTTTTCCAGGTTATAGACACTGCCACTAAAACATCCAAGGCTTTTGCTAGGTTTCAAACAAATTTGGTAAAGTTTTTCAGGTCAAAGCTTTCTCTTTCCTTCAAAGAAACACCTGTATAGCCACTGACCCTTTCAGTAAACAAAGCCAATAGCTTTCTATTATCAGAGGTTGCCAAGCCTCTAGCCTCTAGATGGCAGTGTTACATTCTTTCCCTCTGTTTTTGCCTCTCTTTCTAAGCTCCGAACTCTGGAACAAAAGAAAAAAAAAGTTTAAAGATTATGAACCGGCCGAGCCTTGCGAGGAAAGAATCTTTTAATCCACAAATACAAAAAATGGAAGAAGTATAGAGGAAGAAGGGGGAAAAAAGACCAGTCCAGTTTAAAAGTAAGAGGCATTTGTAAAAAGTCCATCCATAGAAAACAAACAAAATTAAAGTGAAAAAGATAACACAATAGTTTTAAACCAAGGTTAATTCGCTGCTTACTTCCTTCTGTCTTCAATTTTATTTTAACTCTAAGTCTTTTGTGTTTTCTCTTCTCTAATAATAAGGATTTTTCTCACCATTTCGACACACTGTCTCTCCTGTTCTGTTTCCATTTCAGGGGACTGTCCCAACCTTCTGCAGCCATTTTGACTGCTTCTCTTGGCTTTCTCCTGGATCGATCAGGGACTTTGCGATGTCCCTGAGATCAGCAGGACCTGCTCTTCTCTATCACCGTTCCTACAGAATGGTTTAGGTCCAAAAAGGATGGTCCAGAAACAGTGATATCGACAGCAAACCTGGAGCCCCAAGATTGCATGTCGTATCGTCGAGACATCAAGCCCCGCCCTCTGCCCAGCTCACCCTTTTTTAATGGTTCATACCATAATGCTTTACTTGTCCTCTCTTACCTCCATTACAATACACCTCCAGCAGCCTCTATATTTGCTTTAATCCTTGATCCGAGAATTTAATTGGCATCATCCAAAAAAAAAAAAATATTTTTGGTAAAACTTTCGTTTTTATCATTGCAATTCTTCCAAAGCATGATAATTTTACTTTCTCATATTTATCTATTTTATCTTTTATATCTGTCTTTCACTTTTCATAATTTATTTTCTTTAACTCTTGAGTATTTTGGGGGATGTCAATACCTAAATATTTAATACTATCTACTATTTTTAGTTTATATTTCTCTTTCAATACCTCCACTTCTTCTTTACTATGGTTATATAACATCACTTCTGATTTTTCCAAGTTTCTTTGTAATCCACTGTATTTCCCAAATTCATTCAGGTGTAAATATATCTTCTCTAGAGTAACTACAGGATTTTGAAATGTTAATAATGTATCATCTGCAAATAAATATTTTTTTAGTTTTCTTCTGTACATCAATTCCTTCAATCAATGAATCGTCCCTAATTGCATTTGCCAAAACCTCCATCAATAATGCAAATAAAACTGGGGATAAAGGGCAATCCTGTCTCGTTCCCCGGCTTAAGGTTATTGTTTCTGTAACACCATAATTTATGGCTATACTCGCTTTATTCTCTGAATATAGTTGATTTATCACTTGTCTAATTTTTTCCCCAAAACCTAACTTCTCTATTAATATCTTCAATGTAGGCCATTCCACACAATCAAAGGCCTCAAATACATCTAATGCTAATACACCTGTCTTTAATTTTTGATTCTTTATATAATAACCTGTTGTGGCCCAGCAGGATCCTTTGCAGCTGCTGAGCGACTCAGATAGCAATGAACCCTGGGAGTCGGCTATGGAGGAGGTGGAGGACCCTGGGCAGGGTTCAGACGCAGAGCAGGGACCAGAGAGGCTGGTTGGCCACCAGGAGGTGCCTGAGGCATGGAGCAGTGGGGAAGATCAGAGGGAGTTGGTCTCTGACACCCGGCAGAGAAGGGTGGAGAAACGAAGGCAACAGCTGCTCCGGAAACAAGCTCATAAAAGATAATGAAGCTCAGGTGGTTGGGGCGTGGACCCTCTCAAGAGCGTATATAAGACGGGACTTTGGAGAGGAAGGTTTTGCAGAAATCAACTGATCTTAACAGTATTGAGGATTCTCTCTGGTCTGTTCTGTTTGATTTGGTTTGCTGCCAACTATTCTTGTATGTACTTCTTGCCTGGGCTTGCAGCCAACAGAGCTGTAATCTTTGTGATTAAAGAGTGGCAAACAGCCAAGCGTTTATTGCCGGATGGAGGTGGGTCAGAACAGTTTGATTTCTGCCCCAAACAAACAAAGCTTCATTAAGCCACGATGGAGCAATTATGTGCTGAGAATGCCCAGTTGGCAGAGCAGTTGGCTCTGCTTGCTGGACAGATGGCTCAGCTGCAGGGGCCTGCTATTCCCCCTCCACAGCCTCGGAGGAAGTGTCCAGTGGCTGTGCCAGACAAGTTTGATGGCACCCAGGCCATGTTCCCAGCGTTCTTGGGACAATGTCAGCTGTTTATCAGCCTGAGAGAGGAGGACTTTCCCACCGACCGGACGAAGGTTGGATTTATTATCAGCTTGCTTTCAGGCACCGCAGCTCATTGGGCGACTCCCCTGTTGTCTCAGGCAAGCCCTTTGCCTGATGATTTTAGGGGTTTTTGTCAGCACCTCAGGCTTATGTATGAGGACCCCATTAAGGAGGAAACAGCTACCAGACTGCTCAAGACGCTGCAGCAGGGCCGGGGTTCTTTGCAGGAGTATGTCAGCGAATTCCGGCTGCTGAGTCAAGATTCGGCCTGGAATGAGGCAGCCCTCATGGACACGTTTCAAGATGGCCTGTCGGATGACCTGCAGGATGAGCTGGTGCATGTGGATAGGCCACCGACGTTCAACGCGTTGATCAACCTGTGCGGAGGCCTCGCCGCACATCTCAGGAGTCCAGTGGGGTGCTGATCCCGCAGGAGACCCTAGCTCCACGGGAGAAGCCCATGGAGTTGGGCACTGCCAAATCCCGCTTGTTGCAATCTGAGATGGACAGATGGCGCGCAGGGGGATTGTGCTTTTATTGCGGGTATCCTGGACACCTGGCCACAGTTTGCCCCAAAAAGAGTAGGGGGGTTGCAAGGTCTGCAGCTTCCCCTCAGCAACGAAACAAATTGTTGGGAAATGGGCGGAGCCCGATCTGAGGGAGACTTTAGGTCGGGCGTACACTGAAACTGAGATTGATGGCCCTCCCCGGCACATGATCTTGGCAGCACACATCCTTCTGGCTGGTAGTCTGCAGGGAATTCCGGCCCATGCCTTGGTCGATTCCGGGGCTACCACAAACTTTATGGATGCGGTGTTTGCTACCAAGTACGCCATCCCTCAGTGTCCAGTGGACCCACTGATGCGGGTCGAGACCATTGACGGCCGGGTGCTTCTGTCTGGGCCTATCACAGCTGCCACGCAGCCCTTGCGCCTGGTCCTCGGGGAGCACAAAGAGGCCATCCAGTTTTACATTGCTTCGGGCCTGCATTTCCCCGTGGTCCTGGGCTTGGCTTGGCTGCAGGCGCACGACCCTCAGATTTATTGGTCCCAGAACCTGATCACATTCCCGTCCCTGCAATGTGTCAACCACACCTATCACATCTGCGCAGGCCAGGTGCTCAGCTCGCCCAGGGTGTCTGTGCTGCCAGACTTAGCGGAGTTCGTGGACTTCTTCAGCGAGCAGGAGGCGGACCAAATGCCACCACACGGGCCTTATGACTGCCCCATTGACTTGGTACCAGACGCCAAGCTCCCTGCGGGTTGCCTGTACTCCATGTCCAAGCCGGAGTTGGCTGCATTGCGGGACTTTCTGAACAAGAACCTTGCCCGGGGTTTTATCCAGCCCTCGTTGTCGCCACTGTCTGCCCCGGTCTTGTTTGTCAAAAAGAAGACCGGGGATCTGAGACTGTTGCGATTACAGGCGCCTCAATGCCATCACGGTGTGCAACCGTTACCCGCTGCCCATTGATTCCTGAGTAGTTGGAGCAACTCCGGGAGGCGACGGTGTTCACGAAACTGGACTTGCGAGGCGCTTATAACCTGGTCCGAGTCCAGGCGGGGGACAAATGGAAGACGGCCTTCGGCACCCGGTACGGACATTTTGAGTACATGGTCATGCCGTTCGATTTGACCAATGCCCCGGCGGTCTTCCAGCACTTCATGAATGACATCTTCCGGGACCTCTTGGATCCGTTTGTCGTCATTTTCCTGGACGACATCTTGATCTACTCGACGTCTCGGAGGGATCATCAACATCACTTGCGTCTGGTCTTGCAGCGACTCCGAGAACATCTCTTATTTGCCAAGCTGGAGAAGTGTCAGTTCTGGCAGATGACCACCGAGTTCCTGGGGCACTGTATCTCCCCTGAAAGAATTGCGATGGAGCCGGGCAAGGTGGAGGCGTTGTGTAGTTGGCAACCTCCTCGGCGTGTGAAGGATGTCCAGCGACTCCTCGGGTTTGCCAATTACTACCGGACCTTCATCCCCAGCTTTGCTTTCCTGACCGCGCCCCTCACTTGGCTCCTGCAGAAGAAGGTACCGTTCTGCTGGGGGCCCACGGAGCAACACGCATTCGAGGCCCTGAAGCACACCTTCACGAAGGAGACAATTCTGAAACACCCTGATCCCCATCGTCCGTTTGTGGTGGAGGCGGACGCGTCTGACATCGCGGTGGCCGCGGTGTTACTGCAGGCTCACGCCCCTGGCAGTACCCTTTTCCCTTGCGCTTATTACTCACAGAAACTCAATCCTTCCGAGCGCAATTACACCATCTGGGAGAAGGAGTTGCTGGCCATCAAGGTGGCGTTTGAGGCCTGGAGGCATCACCTGGAGGGGGCCAGGCATCAAGTCGAGGTCCGGATGGACCATCGGAATCTAGAGTTCCTGACAACGGTGCGTAAGTTGAACAGCGCCAGATCTGGTGGTCCCTGTTCTTTGCCCAGTTCAACTTCAGGGTGACCTACATCCCAAGTGCGCAAAAGCAAAGGGCGGATGCCCTGTCCCGGAAACCGGAGTACTCTGACACTGCAGACCCACTCCCCCCCCGGACAGTTTTGCCCGTCGAATCCTTCACTGCAGTTCACGAGCCTGTGGACTTATGGTCGCAGATACGGGAGGCGCAGCAGGGCGATGAGTGGGTGGAGCAACGGAGGGCAGAGGTAGGGCCGGCTTCCCCATGGACCTTCGACGAGGACCTCTTGAGGTACTGGGACTGGCTCTATGTGCCCGCGGGGCCCCTCCGGGGACTTATTCTCTCCCAGTGTCATGACAATCCGGCGGCCGGACATTTTGGCCTTTTCAAGACCTTGAACCTTGTCTCCCGTACTTTCTGATGGCCCTGCTTATGACACGACGTGCAGATGTACGTTACCTCTTGCATACAGTGTCGACAGGCCAAGTCAGCGACGGGAGCTCCTCCAGGGCTTCTTCAGCCATTGTCGACCCCGGACAGACCCTGGGGTGCCGTGTCCATGGACTTCCTGACAGAACTGCCTCCATCTTCAGGGTTTACCACGGTCCTCGTGGTGGTGGACATGCTCACCAAGATGGCGCATTTCATCCCCTTTCAGAGATTGCTGACAGCCAGCGCCACCACCTGCATGTTCATCCAGCACGTCTTCCGGCTGCACGGCCTACCCATGGGAGATCACATGTGGCTGTCCACGCGGCATCTTCCCTCCCACCGGCCAGCTAAGAGGTTGGACCACCGGTATCTTGGGCCGTTCCCCGTGGAGGCCGTCATCAATTCGGTGGCCTACCACCTGACCCTGCCACACTTGATGCGAATGCACCCAGTGTTCCATCGCTCGCTCCTGATCCCTGAACGGTCGGCTTGTCCTCTCCGCCAACCATCTCCGCCCCAGCCGTCACCACGTGCGATAGAGACGCAACTACCGCACAAAGTAGCCCGGATCCGAGACTCAAGATTGCTGAGGTGGGATTACTTGGTGGACTGGAAGGACGCGGGGTCGGACAGGGGGACTTTGACTGATGCGACGGACATACATGCCCCTTCGTTTGGTGTGGGCCTATCATGCACAATATCCCTCGAGGCTGCACCCTGAGCGTCAGACCCGTGGGAAGGGCCCTGCGGTGAGGGATAGTGTTGTGGCCCAGCAGGATCCTTTGCAGCTGCTGAGCGACTCAGATAGTGACGAACCCTGGGAGTTGGCTATGGAGGAGGTGGAGGACCCTGGGCAGGGTTCAGACGCAGAGCAGGGACCAGAGAGGCTGGTTGGCCACCAGGAGGCACCTGAGGCATGGAGCAATGGGGAAGATCAGAGGGAGTTGGTCCCTGACACCCAGCAGAGAAGGGCAGAGAAACGAAGGCAACAGCTGCTCCGGAAACAAGCTCATAAAAGATAATAAAGCTCAGGTGGTTGGGGCGTGGCCCCTCTCAAGAGTGTATATAAGACGGGACTTTGGAGAGGAAGGTTTTGCAGAAATCAACCGAGCTTAACAGTATTGAGGATTCTGTCTGGTCTGTTCTGTATGATTTGGTTTGCTGCCAACTATTCTTTTTTTTTCCACATGTTTTTTTTATTTTTAAACATAAAAGACAACATTAAAAAAATTTCATCCATTACATACAGCATGTCGTTTGGTTACAAGTGTTTTTGCATCTGTATTTTCAATTACATATACAATCACAATTTTTCCATCCAATATAAACAAAAACCTCACTTTCATTGTACAGCATATGTTCAATTACGATTAATATTTCTTTCTTTTCAATAAGCTTAATTCTCTTACATTCTTGATTGTCTGCTTAACAACAACATACCTTTATGCAATCATTGTCTCATTTTAAATATTTTTACAGTATAGAAGAATTTACCAAGTGTTTATGTTTGTATATCTTTCACTACTTTCAACAGGATATCTTTATGTTATGCACTTAGAGTTATATATTATATTGCCGATCTTCTATCAAATGTACATTTGTTCATTTATTATCTTTATCCTTCATTTTATAACAAAAAATTCTAAATTATTCATATATATGTCAGTGTTTCATTGTATTATTATTAGTCTATTTAACAACATTATTGTATTCTCACTTTTCTCCTTCAATTAAAACATTGTATCGTTATTAGTCTATTTAACAACATTATTGTATTCTCACTTTTCTCCTTCAATTAAAACATAAATAAAACATTTTTCATGTCCAGGTTCTTTTTTCCAGCCACTGATAAAATAAATCCCATATCTTATAAAATGGCTCGTCTTCTTGTTCTCTAATTTCAAATGTCAATTTGCTCATTTCAGCGCACTCCATTATCTTTCAAATAACTTCTTCCTGTTTTGGTATCATTTCGTTTTTCCAGTTTTTTGCAAATACGATTCTAGCTGCTGTTAAAACATTTAGAATCAAATATTGTAAGTCTTTGTTGTAAATTTCTGGTATAATTCCCAGTAAAAAGATCTCTGGTTTGAGGTCTATGTGTTTATGTATCATTTTCTCCAACCACATGTGGATTTTAGTCCAGTATCTTTTAGCTTCAATACAAGTCCACCACATGTGGTAGTATGAACCCGGTATCTGATGACATTTCCAGCACTTTTCCGATTTATTCTTGGACATTCTTGCAATTCTCGTTGGGGATAGATGCCACCTATAAAACATCTTATACAAATTTTCTCTATATGCAGTTGACATTGTCATTTTATAATTTTGAGACCACAGTTTCTGCCATTTTTCTAAGTCTATCCCATACCCAAAGTTTCCCCCCCAAGCTATCATAGTTGCTTTAACTTGTTCCTCTTGTAATTTAGTCTCTAATAAATATCCATATAGTTTTTTAATTACTTTTTCATCAGTACCAATTAAAATTTTATCTAACTCAGTCATTTCATTGTAAAGACCTATTGATTTTCTATCTTCATTATATCTAGATTGTATCTGTAAGTATGAATACCAATTCATTTCTATTCCTTCTTGTTTCAACTCTTGAATAGATTTGAGTTCACCCTCTGTATTCAATATTTCAACATATCTTACTGTTTGTTCCTTTTTATATATTATTGGATATGAAAATGCTTCAATAGTTGATATCCAGGCTGGAGTTTTTAAGTAGTGTAATCTTTTAACCTTTTCCCAGTTTAATAACAAGGCCTCCCTTATGTAATGTCTTCTAAAATAACCATGTGCCTTATATCATAAAAAAGCATGCCATCCCAACAGTAAATCATGACCCTCTACATTCAATAATCTGGATTTTTTTAGTGTTACCCACTCCTTAATCCACATCAGGTTTGCTGCTTGATAATATAACTCCCAGTCAGGTAGGCCCAGTCCTCCTCTTCTTCTAGCATCTTGTAGCAATTTAAGTTTTATTCTTGCTTTTTTCCCTTGCCAAATAAACTTCAAGACTATTTTATTTAGGTCTTCAAAGAAGTCCTTGCCTAATCTAATTGGAATTGTCTAGAACAGATATAAAATTCTAGGTAAAATGTTCATTTTAGTTGTAGAGATTCTTCCTAACATTGATAGTTGCAGATTTTGCCATTTCATCAAATCAGTCCCAATTTGTTGTTTTAATCTAATATAATTATCCTCCTTAAGAGTGCTACATCTAGTTGGTAAGTATATCCCCAAATATTTAACCTTACTTGTAATTTGAATCTGCAAAGCTTCTTCCAACTCTTCCTTTCGTCTTAATGGTATGTTCTTTGTCAAAATCTTTGTTGTTTTTTTTTGTTTATTTTCAAGCCTGCTACTTTTCCATACTCCTCTATTCTTTCCAACAATTTGGGTGCTGTCTCAAATGGGTCTTCAAGAATAAATACCAAATCATCTGCAAATGCTTGTAGCTTGTATTCTTCTTTTTTAATTTTCATTCCTTTTATTTCTTCTTCTTCTCTAATCTTTCTATTTAAGACTTCTAATGTTAAGACAAAAAGTAACGGTGATAATGGGCAACCTTGTCTTGTACCTTTCTTTATTTCAATAGAATCTGTCAATTCTCCATTTACCATTATCTTTGCGGTTTGTTTGTGATGTACCATTTGTATAGTTTGGATAAATTTCTTACCAAAATTCATCTGTTCCAATTGTGAAAACATGAATTGCCAATTCACATTGTCAAAAGCCTTCTGTGCGTCAAGAAACATCAAAGCCATTTGTTTTTCAGGATGGGCCTCGTAATATTCCAAAGTGTTCAAAATCATTCTCATATTATCTTTAATTTGTCTCTTTGGTAAAAAACCATTTTGATCAGAGTGGATAAAGCTATTTAAATACTTCTTGAGTCTGTCTGCTAATATAGATGTGAATAACTTGTAATCTGAATTTAATAAAGATATTGGTCTATAATTCTTGGTTTGCGTTAGATCTGTCTCCTCTTTGGGTAGCAATACAATATATGCTTCTGACCATGATTTAGGTATTCTGCTTTCTGATATCACTTCATACATGACTTCTAAAAGAGGGAGAGACAAGATTTCTTCAAATGTTTTGTAGAATTCCACCGGAAATCCATCTGGACCTGGGGCTTTTCCATTATTTTGCTTTTTGAGTGCTTCCGTTAGCTCCATCATTGTTATTTTACTTTCCAGCATTATTCTAGTTTCATCTGGTATCTGGGGAAGATTAGCATCCTGTAAATATTTTTTAACTCCCCCCCCTTCCATTTTCTCTTGTTGATACAGCTTAGCATAGTAGTCTTGTATAATTTTCTTTTTCTCCGCATTTCCATAATGAATTTGTCCTTGCTCGTGTCTTAATTGGAGTATTTTCCTTGCCTCTCTCTCTTTTTTCAATTTATATGCCAACCATCTGCCTGGTTTATTTGCATTTTCAAAGTAATTCTGTTTAGTCCCTCTAATTTTTTGTGCCAGTTCTTCCTTTTCCAGTAGATCTATTTTATGTTTGATTGTATCCATTTTTATTTTAACATCTTTTTTTTGTGGCGATCTCTGTAACTCTTTTTCAAGTTTTTTATAGTCATTGTCTAGAGCTTTATGCGTTTGTCTTTTCTTTAGGTTTCTCTTCCTTGTATTATCAGGCCTCTAGTAACAGCCTTCATTGTATCCCAAAGGTTGTGCACTGATGTATCTTCTTTTCTATTTTCTTTAAAGAAAAAAGCCAATTCTTTTTCCATTTTCTGTGTAAAATCTTTTTCTTTCAGTATATTATTTAATGTCCATCTAGATCTTATCCTTTGGCCTTTCCATTTAATTGTGATTGGATTATGATCCGCCCATGTGCTTGCTTCAATCTCAATTTCTTGAACATTACAAATCAATTCTGTTGAGGCCCATATCATATCAATTCTGGAAAATGATGAATGTCTATTTGAATAAAAAGTATATTGTTCTTTTGTAGTATTTCTTTCCCTCCATATGTCTTTTAAGTTTATTTCATCTATCATCCTAAAGAAGGATTTCGGAAGCAGTTTTCTATTTAACTTTGTTGTTTTGTGTGTTTTATAGTCCATGTTCTGGTTTACAATGCCATTAAAGTCTCCCATCATGCAAATATCAACATAATCCAAGTCCAAAAATTTTTTGTGCAGTTTTTTATAAAATTCATCCTGCTTTTCATTAGGAGCGTAAATTCCAAATAAAGTATTTTTTAAATATTATCCATAATTTCCACCATCAAAATTCTTCCCTCTTCACCTGCATAAATTAATTTCGCTGGAATATTATCTTTAATATAGAAGATCACTCCTCTTTTCTTGCAGTTCGCCAATGTAGTAAATATTTTCCCAAGCTTTGGTTGTATTAGTAAGTGTTCATGTCTCTTTTGAATATGCACTTCTTGTAGACAAATTAAGTTGCATTTTAATTTTTCTAGTTTGTGAAATCTTTTCTTTCTTTTAATTGCTGAGTTAAGTCCATTTATATTAATTGTAATCATTTTTTTCCTCCATGTTTATACTTTATATACAGGATTTATAGCTCTAGTTTATCTGGGTTCTCGTTGTTCTCTGAGGATTACACTGCCCAGCGCCCCTTCTTCCTTATCAATTCCGCCTACAGCTCCTTCTACTTTTTCAATCTCAATTATAGGTGTCTCCAGTAGTTGCACTAATAATTCTTCTTTTCCAGTTTTCTCAGCCATTTCTCTAAAATGTTCTGCATAGAAAGCTTCTGCCTTGTCAATTGTATCTATTCTGTATCTTTGTCCTTGCCATGTAAATAATAAACCTTCCGGTATGAGCCATCTATAATTAAGACCTTTTTTGATCAGAACCTTAGTCAAGAATTGATATTCTCTTCTCTTCTCTCTCACTCTTCTCGGAATTTGTTTCAACACTACAACCTCTTTACCTTTGTATTCTAGTTTTCTATCTCTCATTTTCTGTAATATTTGTAGTTTGATTGCTTTCTTGGTAAATCTTACATAGACTTCCCTTGGAAGAGCATTTCTCATTGCGTATCTTGTATATACTCGAAATGCTTCATCTATACCATCCATCATCTTCTCTTGGGATATCTCTAAAACATTTGTCAATATCTCAGATATTATCTGTACTAAGTTCTCTCCTCTTTCTTCGTCTATGTTTTGAAATCTTAAAAAAAATTCGGACCTATCCATCTCCCATGCTAATATTCCACTGCTCTCCCTTTCCACATCGCTCACTCTGCTATTTAACTCCTCAACTTTCTTCTCTTCTTGCTGCCAACTATTCTTGTATGTACTTCTTGCCTGGGCTTGCAGCCAACAGAGTTGTAATCTTTGTGATTAAAGAGTGGCAAACAGCCAAGCCTGTGTCGGCGTTTATTGCCGGACGGAGGGGGGTTAGAACAATAACCTATGTTTAATACCCTTCTTACTATAGCTGACATTTGTCAGCCTCTTATAAATCCACACTGGTCATTTTTTATATAATTCTCTATAAATATATTCAATCTATTTGCCAATATTGCTGTAAAAATCTTAGTGTCCTGATTAATAAGTCATATTGGTCTATATGATCCTGGGTTTGTATGATCTTTACCTGGTTTCGCTATCAATATTATCAAGGATTGCTTCCCGGAACATGGAACATTATTTTATTAAACATTATCTTCATCTTCAGCACCAATAGCCCTTTGAAATTTTTATAATATTCTACACCTAATCCATCTAACCGTGGTGCCTTACCTATTTTCAATTTATTAATAACTTCTACTATTTCCTTTTCTGCTATTTGTGATTCCATTATTTCTTTATCGTTGTCTTGAATTTTACAATTTAAATTCTTTTCTATTTATGCCTGACTTTCATTCACATTTATGTCATTTCCCTTATGTAGCTTTTCAAAGAACTTCTGAAATATCAACAATTTATTCTCTCATCATATTACATCTTTCTCCCTTGTCCTTCTTTATTATTCCAATCAGGCTTTTTGCCTTTTTAGCTTGTGTGGCTCTAGCCAGCATTCTAGAATTTTTATTACTGTTTTCATAAAATTCCCTATTTCAGTATATTAGATTTCTCTGAACCTGTTCTATCTCAATATTTTGCAACTCTTTTCTTTTAGCTGATAGTTCTAACATAATCCCATTCTCTCTACTTTCTATATATTTGCTCTCTAGTTCCCTAATTTCCTCCTCCAAACACTTTATTTATTTCTCTTTTTTTATATTATAAGTGTATTTTATCCCTAAACCTCGCAGTACTGCTTTCATTGCATCCCATATTACACCTGTATTACTACCTCTCTCTTCATTTATAGTCCATATTTCTTTTAATTCCCTTTCCATTTTTTTCTAAAAGCTCTTTATTTTTAAAAATTCTCAAATCCATTCTCCATCTACTTACCTGTTTATAATCACAATCTATTTCCATATCCATAGTTACCATTGCATGATCGGATATTTTAATTATTTTTATCTCTGCTCTCATTATTTTAGATTATATTTCCGGTGTTACAAATATATAGTCTATTCTTGTAAAATTTTTATGTCTACCAGAAAAATATGTATAACTCTTTTGATTACCATGTAAATCTCTCCAGACATCTTTCAGTCTATTTCTATTAATAAATTTTCTTAAATCTGTATTATACTTTATTTCCACTTTTGATGGATTGGATTTATCAATTTCGCTATCCATAACCACATTATAATCACCTGCCATTTTCATATAACCTTTTTTGACTTCTATTTCTTTATATACCCTATTATAAAACTCTCTTTGATTTATATTAGGTGCATACAAGTTTGCTAAGGTAACCTCTTGCCCACAAATCAATCCTTGAATTATAAGAAATCTTCCCAAAACATCCCTTTTTATAGTTTTTTATCATAAATTCACATCTTTTAGCTACAATGATTGCTACCCCTCTTGCTTTTGATGTACCAAATGCCTTTTCATATACATCAGCCCAGTATAACTTAAGTTCATTCACCCCTTCTTTCTTTTGATGTGTTTCTTGTAAGAATACAATATCTATTTTCTCTTTGTTAATTGATTTTTCAATTCTTGCTCATTTATATTTCCCCCCCCCCCCCAAGCCATGTACATTCCATGTAGCTACCTTCAATGATTTCCCCATTTATTCCTCATATTACATATTCCCTTTGGTCTTCATTTGTGCTCTAACATAAATCTTACAAAACTAAAACTACACAGTATGCATATTACCCCAAAACATAAATAACCTCTTACCCTCCCATAAGCATATATAATGTCCCCCTTCTCTTCTTCAGGAGATCTTCCTCCTCTCCGCTGGATAGGGCCTCCAGGGGAAGAGAAGAGGAGCCATCCATACATGGAGTTCAGTCACCCACTCCACCTCCCTTAACCATCTTTACTCTATTGCTATTGTTTCAACTCTATAAAAACTTCCACCATATGGAAATCTCAAAAAAACAGGATAGCCCCATCTATAATTAATATTATTTTTCTTCAATAATTGACAAACTTGATGCATCTCTCTCCTCCATTGTAAAGTCTTGCTACTTAAATCTGGAAAAACTTGTATCTGATGACCCCCAAACACTATCAATGCCATATTTCATAATTTACGTATCAGTTGTTCTTTTTTTGCGTAAGACCAGAATCTTATCACAGTGTCTCTTGTAAAAAATTTTCCTAACCTTTTTGGGCCAACTCTATGTATTGCATCAATATCGTAACTTGTAAAGGGGACATCTGGGAGGATCGAGGTAGCCCAGTCCAATACTTTTGGATCAACTTTGTTTCATTTTCTTCACTTTTCTCCGGATATCCACGTATCTGTAAATTTGAGTGGCGCTGACGGTCCTGTATCTCGATCAAATCCTTTTTCATCTGATGCATCATAATCATCTGGCTTTTTAACACCCTATCATGTTCTCCAATCTGAGTCTTCACTTCTATAATATTTTGTGTCATATCCTGACTTTGCTTCACCAAATCTGTTATTCTTATATCCATATTATCCATTTTATCATTTATTTGCTTCAAATCTTCCTTTATATTTTTCTTCATTTCTCTTAACTCTTGTCAGAGAATATCATATTTGTCTGATTAGGTCAGTGATTTCTCAGGTGATTTTTTTCCTCACTTCCATTTCTAAAGCTTTTTCCACACGAATCAAGTGTAACTCTGAAGGTCTGAGGCCTACTTTGGGTCTTTGCCAAACACTTTCCACACTTTTGCTACATTTTGACATATGACCATCCAAAAAAAGCACTTGACCTTTTAAGAGCTTTACAGTCTATAGTCCATAAATGTCACTTCCTCCTTTGTCTTGTCCTTATCAGCTTATCTCCGAAAATGCAACTTAATAAAACTAACTAAATCCAATGGCAGAAGTTAAGTTTATTACACACACCTTATCCAGTCTCTGTCTTAAAAATATTTAATTCTTCAACCTTCTCCAGGCCTTGACACTTTCACTGGAAGAAGGGAGTAAGGGGCCTTCACACTTTATACTCATAAAGCAGCTATTATCTTCCCAGCTGTACTTCTTTAAACTCTTTCTCAGTTCTTTCTCAGACTTCAATCAAAGGGCCCTTCCTGTCCAATTCCAAATCAAATGCAGTCCAATCTTCAGGAGAAAAGCAAGGGACATAACTCACATTTCATAATCTCTCAAGTTTCATAATCTTTAGATGGGTGTTATATTTTTTAAATCCATTCTCTGTGATGGTCCGGAGGAGGCAGAAATTCAGTGTCTGTCATCCATTCTGGCAAGCTCCCCCCTGCCAATTTATGTTGCTAAGTGAGAAATTTGTTAAGTGAATTTTGCCCCATTTCATGACTTTTCATGCCACATTTGTTAAGTGAATCACTGCAGTTGTTATATTAGTAACATGGCTGTTAAGTGAATCTGGCCTCCCCATTGACTTTGCTTGTCAAAAGGTTGTAAAAGGGCTTCACATGACCCTAGGAGACTACAACCATCATAAATGTGACACAGTTGTCAACCATCTGAATTTTGATCACGTGGGGATGATGCAAGGGTTGTAAGTGTGAAAAATGGTCATAAGTCTTTTTTTCCCAGTGCCATTGTAACTTTGAATGGTCACTAAATGAACTGTTGTAACTCAAGGATTACCTGTACAAAAATACAAAGAGCTTCTTTGCTTGCAAAAAACTGTCCTAAATGCCAATCATTAGATTAGAAATGGGGGAATACACACTGAAGATCAATGACAGTCACAGCCATCATGGAAACCTAAACCATTATGTCCAAATACCTTCATTTTGATCAGCAATAACTGCAACCTGGTGTTACAAATCAGGCAGGGTGCCAGAGCACCTTGAGGAATTAAAATAGTTAAAATGCAATGATAACTATCAGCAGTGAAACCCTTTAGCAGAGAGGTCATTTAAGCTCTCCAGAAAGTGGGTGGGCATACTTGGGCTACAAAATGCCAAGCTAAAAAGAGAAATTAACAAAGTAGATAGGGGACCCAGTTTCAAGTCATTGCCCTTCCAAGCTTGTCAGGATCACAATAAAATTAGTACATGCCACAGATATCAAAATAACTGCAAGCCTGGTGCCATGTTACTAAGACTTATTATCATGAGAGAAAACTAAAATGAATCGGAGGGAGGTTCCCATCCCTACCTCCTTTTTAAAATCTTACTATCAGTGGGCAATCATGTGCCTTGGCCACTCAGAAGCAATGCAAGAGACTCCTGTCCCAACGGTGTTTTTTCAAGGGGCAAGCGGACCTTCTGGAAACCAAGAAAGTCCAGTTGCCTCTTGAAAAAAGCACCTTTGAGACAACCATGACCTGGATGACTGAAGAATCCCCATAGACAAGAGACTCCTGTGCTCAGTGAACTGACAAAGCACCCTTTCACACCCAGGAGAAGCAATCCTTAGATCCACTTGCACCACTTAAAGATACCAGCTAGTCTCACTCAGCTCAGAAGATATCGTAAGGAAATCATCCAATTTTAAGGAAAGATTGTGTTGGAGGGAAGAGGGAAAGATGCAGCTTGAAAAATATTTTTTTTCTGGGCAGCATCAGGCAGCAGCAGTTCCATATGACACTGCCCGGTTCAACCCCCAAGTAGCGACCCCTCAAACGGTTCTGGCCCAACCGGCCCCGCAGGGGCAACCCCAAGCTGCAATGCCCCAACAGGTTCCTGCCCAACCGCAGCCGCTGGGAGCAGCGCTGCAAGCCCCCCCCCAGCCCCAAGCACCTGTGGCCCAAGACATGCGACCCCCTACCACAGAGACAGCTTTTGGGGAGCTAAAAATTACAGTCAGTTAGGAGTCAAAGGACCCCTTCCCCCCAGTTTTGTGGGGTGTCCTCGGTGGAATCTCGCTATCTGGTGGGGTGCCCTACAGTCCTTGCTATGAACCCACGATGCCTCCAACATGGGATAACCTTTCCATAAAACAAGGTATTGTAACCGTCCCCTGTGCCACCTGGTATCTAGTATATTTAGTGGAGAGGTATACCCTCTGGCCTACGTGGAAAGGTCCTTGCGTCTTCCGCCTTTTATTGGCACTCTTTTTATATGTGGCAAAAGAGTGACATAACGCATCCCTCACCACTTTCCAAACTTTTTGCATCTGGGCTATCCACTCCTGTGAGGTCGTGTCATCTGGGCGCACCTGAGGACACTCCAGAATTGGGACAAACTCCTGCCCTGTAGCCACATGAAATGGGGTAAACCCCGTACTTTTGTGCACTGCATTGTTATATGCAACCTCTGCAAAGGGAAGGAGTTCAGCCCAATCGGTCTGTTGGTACTGGATATAACATCTTAAGTAGCGCTCCACCATCGCGTTTGCCCTCTCCGCAGCCCCATTGGTCACAAGGTGGAAGGCTGTACTAAGTCCCTGTGAAGACCCCACCATTGCCACGAATCTGCGCCAGAACCGGGCAGTGAATTGCACTCCCCTATCTGAAATTATCCTTTTGGGGATGCCATGGAGCCTATAGACATGGGCAATAAACTGTTTGGCCAGGTTCCTAGTAGATGGAAGATCGGTACATGCTACAAAATGAGCCTGCTTGGAAAACAGGTCTATTATTGTCCAAATGACCTTTTCCCCTTAGCTGTCTGGTAAATCCATGATGAAGTCCATGGCTATCTGTTCCCATGGCCAAATTGGATCTGCCACCTGCTGTAAAAGTTCAGGAGGCCAGCCACGCCAGGGCCTTCATGGTAGTGCAAACAACACAACTCCTTACATATTCCTCTACGTCCCTCTTCAAGTGGGGCCACCAGAACTGGCGATTTACTAAATGCAGAGTCTTGAGGAACCCAAAATGTCCAGCCGAACGAACCTCGTGGCAGCGCCGCAACACGGCCACCCGTACCACACTTGGTACGTATAACTTTGACCCCTTCCAGGCAAAGCCCTCATGCTGTGTTAATAAAGTTTGATTTTCTGCTTTGATTGCATACAGGTTTGGTGCCGGTGGGGCCTGTTGAGTGGCTAACACCCTAGGCTGTGAGGTCGGGATGATAGCCTGCTCTAAATCCTCCCTTTTATTATGATACTGTGGTTTGCGGGAGAGGGCATCGGCTAAGAAGTTCTTTCCCCAGAGTATATATTTTAATTGGAAGTTGAATCGCCGAAAATACAAGGCCCATCTAACTTGTTTATCTAACCTTTTCCAAATAGCTGGCCTGGCTCAACCATAACTTCGTATCGCTCCTGATGGGTTTTTTAATTTAGTAATTTTATTTAAGGGGATTTTAAATTGTGTTTTTAACTGTCTTTCACTTATAAGTCAACTCTCCTCCATGCACATATGTATATGTCTCTGTTCTTTTTGTATATATGTTTGTCTTATGTGTATTTTTATCCATTTTGATTGTACGCCGCCCCGAGTCCTTCGGGAGAGGGTTGCGGCTAATCAAATAAAATTATTATTATTATTATTATTATTGTTTTGGTGACAATCTTAGTGGGGTCTGGAGGGCCTCCAAATTCTTGTGGTCCATCCAGACCTTGAAGGGTATCCCTCCCCCTTCTAGTAAATTCCGCCACGTCAACAGGGCCCACCAGACCACAAATGCCTCCTTCTCCCAAATGGGCCCATTGCGTTCGGACCCAGTCAACTTCCTCGAGGTGTAGGCACACGGCTGTAGGACTTCTTCATTGTTCTTTTGTAAGAGGACTGCGGCCACATCACTGGCATCTGCCTGAACCACAAATGGCTTAGTGGGCTCAGGATGTTTCAGTACCGGCTCTTGTGCAAACAAGGACGTCAGACACTCAAACACTTGCTGACACGCTGTTGTCCACACAACTGGGCTTCCCGGTTGACAGTTTGTCGTGAGATGTTTTGTACATAAAAGGTCGGTTGGTGGAAAGGCCACTTGGGCAAAGGACGGGATGAACTGGCAATAGAAATTGGCAAACCTTAAAAAAATCTGTAACTGCTTGCGGGTTTTGGGAGCCTGCCAGTCCAACACCACCTTTACCTTCGTGGAGTCCATCTCCACCCCTTTAGGTGAAATATGCAACCCAAGGTAATCCAGTTTCATCCTGTGGAATTCACATTTAGACAATTTGATGCATAAATGTGCGTCCAGCAGCTTTTAAAGCACTTGACATACAAGAATTACATGTTCCTCCATGGTTTTGGTATATATAAGAATATCGTCTAAATAGACGAGTACCCCTTGATACAGATGCTCATGCAGGACTTCGTTAATTAGCTGCATGAACATCCCTGGGGCTCCTTGCAGTCCAAAAGGCATAACCCGGAACTGGTAACTGCCTAGAGGACAATTAAAGGCTGTCTTCCATTCGTCACCAGCCCGAATGCGTACCCTATAATATGCCTCCCTGAGATCTAATTTCGTGAATATGCATCCCTCTGCTAACATAGGCAGCATGTCCTTCATTAAAGGGAGTAGGTACAGATGTTCCACACAAACGGCATTAAGGCCCTGAAAGTCAACACAGAGGCGTAAGCCACCATCCTTTTTCTCCCGGAAAAGAGCGGGGGTGGCCACCCTTGATCTAGCTGGCTGAATAAAGCCCCCTTTTAAATTCTTTTCTATGTATGCCCCCATTTCTGCTAGCTCTTGCGGGGTCATAGAATACATTTGGGGCTTTGGCAGTTTAGCCACAGGGAGTAGTTCCACTGCACAATCTGTGGGGCGGTGAGGGGGCAAAGTATCACATTCCTGTTCGCTGCATACATCTTTTAAGTCTGCATATACCTGAGGGAATCGCTCCTCCCTAGCTGTATGTACCGATGGCACTGTAGGTCGGAATCCCACTGGACCCTGGGCCATGGTTTGTGTCTCATGAGGATGGGGTTCAAGACCGAGGCCTATTCTGAGATGCCTACTACCACCACCCCACCATATCGTGGGTCCCCATTTATCCAACCACGCCAGGCCTAGTACAATCTCCTCTGTAATGTGTGGAACCACTACAAAATTCAAGACCTCCCAATGGGGCCCTATCCACAATACCACCCGACATGTGTGGCTCGTTGGCCCCCTAATAACGAGCCGTCCATCTGTTTAAAACAGATCGGCCTAGCCAACTTCCTGAGGCCCACCCCCAGACTATCAGTGGCTGTGGCATTCATTAAGCAATGAGTGCGCCCTGAATCGATCAGGGCTGTACATTGTTGTTGCCTGGCCACTTCCACCACTACCTGTATCACAAATGGTTTGATAGGCTTAGTTATCATCAGGTCAGAACCCTCCCCCCAGTCGCTGCCACCGGTATGCCACTAGTTGGCTTGCCCCGTGTGACTTCTCCTGGCCACCCCACACGCTCTTCCTGGCCATCCCCTTTTTTTCCTTGGTGTGCTCACAGAGGCTGTAGGACCGGTCTCATGGCAGACTGCTGTGGGTTGCGGGGTTTTCAGGGCAGAGTTTTCTCTGATACAACGCATCTGTTGCAGTCTTTGTCCTCGCCTACCCCTCTCCCTTCCTGGCTTATCTCGTGGAACTCTATAGCTAATTCCGTGGCGACCTGGAACCATGCAGTCAGTCTAGGTGGCAACCCTCTGTAGACACAGGGCCGGCATAGTGTTTGGTCAAGACCGGCCTTAAAGTAATGCACCACCAACCTGTCTGGCCACATCCTCACTTTGCTGGCCAGATGCCGGAACTCTCTGATGTATTCAGCTGCTGGCTTCCCTTGTTGTCTTGTAGCCTGCAATTCTGCTTCCACCTGCTGGATCCTTCTGGTATCTTCAAACCTCTCCCGCAGTGCCATCAGGAACAGACCAATGTCCATGAGTTCCACAGCATGATCCCAATACAGATCAGCCACCCAGTCAGCAGCCTCTCCGTCCATCACTGCCATCACGGCCATCACCATGTCCCACTGCGATGTATACATATGGCGGCAAAAATCCATGTGATTTAACACCTGGCCTAAGAAGAGGGCCACTCGTCCTGGGCTACCGTCAAACGTAGCCTGTATTGCCGGTGGATCCCAGCATCCCATCACTCTGGGCCCATAACCAGCTGGAGACCCCCTCTGGGTAAGGAGAGGGTGAGGTGCATAGCTCTCTCATGCAGCTAGTTTCCTGCAGGTGTCCCGGGCAGTTTGGGGTAAACCTAGCTTGGGCTGCTGATCTCCTACTCTTGCGGCCCCTTGGGCACCATACCATTCTGCATTGGTTATGCTGGACTGTCCAATGACTCCCCCTGCCTGTTGGGATCCATGTTCCAGGGACCCAGCCACACTATCTCTCCAACCACTGCCACGTCCATTATCTCGAAGGCCTACTGCCCCAAACATTTCCTGCAGCCTCTGTAGAGGTGGGCTGTCCATTGCGGTGGTGTAACTCCAATCATCATCTGAGCTGCCCCTTTCACGCCATTGGGCAAAATGGGTTCCAGAAGAGGTGAGCTGGGGAGCATGGGGTGGTAAGCCTCTGTAGTCCTGAGCCACTGGCAAGCCCAGACACCTATCCCCTGCATGGGCTTGAAAATGGGAATTTCAACCCAGACAGCAAGAAGGGATTTGGCCAGCATCTTTCACTTGCCAGCAGCCACAAATTGGGCTGCAACCAGTGAATGAAGCACCACCAGATTGGGGTTTCTTCCCAGAGTATGGATGGATAAGATGCCACTGGGCACCTCCTTTGCCATCAACATGGGAAAATGCTCCAAGCCAGCAGAGGGCACCTACTTGGCCCATAACTCCTCCAAGCCAGCAGGAGGGTCCTTGGCACATAACCCCCCCCTAGCCAGCCATCATTGGTTGAACTGAAACCTGTGATGCAGGCAAGCCGGGATGGGTCTTAACCCCAGGTCATGGATGGGAGGAATGCCAGTGGGCACCTGCCCTCCCTCAGCAGATGGCACCATGGCAGAAAACTGGGCAGTGGCCAACCAAGGGATTGACCTCCCCACCGTTTCCAGTCTCCCCTGCAATGCCCCCAAAGGTTCTTACCCCACCTTCCTATAGAGAAGCAATCTCCAAAAGGGAAGAAGGGATTACCAAAGGGAGGCCTGCAGGATGGGAGGCAGGACAATGTGCATCTGCAATGCCCCAGAAGGTTCTTACCCCACCTTCCAACAGAGAAGCAATCTCCACCATGGAAGAAGGGTTTACCAAAGGGAGGCCTGCAGGATGGGAGGCAGGACAATGTGCACCTGCAATGCCCCAACTGGTTCTTACCCCACCTTCCTACAGAGAAGCAATCTCCACCATGAAAGAAGGGATTACCAAAGAGAGGCCTGCAGGATGGGAAGTGGGACAAGGTGCATCTGCAATGCCCCAAAAGGTTCTTACCCCACCTTCCTACAGAGAAGCAATCTCAACCATGGAAGAAGGGTTTACCAAGGGGGAAGCTGCAAGATGGAGAGCAGGCCAATGTGATGAAGAGGTTCCTAAATTTAGAGATGAAACTAGGTTCCTTCCTTCGTGGGGGTCAATAAAATGCCACCATTGCTGTCAACTTGGCCACAGAGCGTCAGAGTGCTTGGCTCCAGCCCCAATGCCACAAATGTGCACACATACCACCACAATGGTAAGAAGAAGGCCCCAGATGCCACCACAGAAGAGTCATCTGGGCTAACAACCTCTGGAAGAGGATCCCCAACTTAAGGTGATGAAGTGTCCTACCAAGGGGGAGGCCTCGGAGGAGGAAAAGGGCAAACAATCCCTGGAGGAGGATCCCCAACTTAAGGTGACAAAGAGTCCTACCAAGGGGGAGGCCTCGGAGGAGGAAAAGGGCAAACAATCTCCAGAGGAGGATCCCCAACTTAAGGTGACAAAGAGTCCTACCAAGGGGGAGGCCTCGGAGGAGGAAAAGGGCCAGCCAGGGATGATTGAATGCAAGAGCCCAGAACCTACAGCACCTGCAGCAGAGAGCCCTAACCGACCATGGGAAGAGGTCGCAATGGACCTCATCGTGGAATTCCCAGACAGCAGTGGGAACAGAGTAATTTGGACAGTTATTGATGTGGTTTCTAAGCAGGCACACTTCATTGCTTGCTCAGGATTGCCATCCTCAAAGAAATTAGCGAAAATGTTTGTGAAACACGTTTATCGCCTGCACGGAGTACCCAAGAGGATCATTTCAGACCGTGGAGTCCAGTTCACAGCCAAGTTCTGGAGAGAGGTCCTGAGATCCATTGGGTCCACACAAGAACTGAGCTCAGAGGTTCATCCCAGCATGAACTGTGCAGCAGAGGGAGCCAATGCGGTGGTGGAACAATACATCCGGTGTTTTGTGGACTATCAGCAAGACAACTGGTCGGACTTGCTACCCTTCGCATAAGTGACGTACAACGATGCGATCCACAGCAGCACAGGATTAGCGGGTTTCCAGATTACCAGTGGCATGGAAATTGTTGCCATGCCTGAGTTGCCTAGAGAACCTCCTTCCTCCATGTATTTGAATGAATGGATGGACATGCTAAAGAACGGATGGGAGAATACGAAGAAGGCTCTAGCAGTTTCGGCAGAAGCCTACAAGAAGCAAGCTGATCAACATCGCTCACTCCAAAACCCCTTCTGTGTGGGGGACAAAGTTTTTGTGTCTACCAAATACATAAGATTAAGGATGGCTAGCAAGGAATTTGGTCCAAAATTTCTAGGTCCATTCCCAATAGTGAAGATAGTTCACCCAGTTACAGTTCAACTCAGTCTACCCAGAAGTCTAGGGAAAATTGACCCAGAATTTCATTTTAGCTTGTTGAAACCAGTAATTGGGTCTAGCATAAGAGCATCCAACCAAGCTTTATCTCCTCTTGTAGTGATAGGAGGGGAAACACAATCTGAGGTGGAAAAAATTGTAGACTCCAGGCTGAATAGGGGTCGTTTACAGTACTTGCACTGGAAGGGTTACTGTTCTGACCCCACTTCTTCCCTCGCCAACACAGAACACACTCCAGACCAAAACTACTTCAACAGGACTTATTGCACAGACAGACAGACAGATCCTTGGCAGCAATCCACCACGACAAGACTCTCAGAACCCTCCGGCACAGAGACACGATAGCAGCTATCCAGCATGCCAAGCTCCCAAGACGGAACTTTCCCAATAGTTCCTTTGTTGACTTCTGCAAAGGGCGTATGCACAATCAGTCCTTTTATAGACTGAAGAGGACTCTACTTATCAGCAGCTGAGAGCCCTTACCGCCGGTAACTGCGCCCTTGCTCCTTGCGTCTGTGGGCGTGGTGGTAACGAGCATCTAAGAACTCCCTGCTGATGTCTGAGTCACTGTCCCGTGACTCTTCCCCACTGCTCCAAGGCATGGCATCAGGAGCCCCCCTCCTTTGGCTCTCACCGATGCTCCATGCCTCAGGCGCCTCCTGGTGGCCGACCAGACTCTCCGATCCCTGCTCAGAGTCAGAACCCTGCCCATCGTCTTCCACATCCTCCAGAGCCAACTCATAGGGACCCTCGCTGTCGGAGTTTGGTGGCAGCTCCAACGGCTCTTGCTGGGCCACAACAGGTTACCCTTTGTCTGAAGCTACTTGGGTGAACAGTGGGAACCTAAAAGTGGAGAGGTTTGTAAAACAATTTCAGGAGAAGTTTCCCGATAAGTCAAAGGGTCCCCCTGGGGGGAGAAGAGGTGGTTAAATTTTTATTATGTTAACTTTTATGTTATTCTCTTTTCAGGAAACGTTTTTCTTCTGAGGAGAGGCTGCCTGTGAGGCCTGTAGTTATGTTTCTTTTAGGATCTTTGGCCTGCCACACTTTCTATTATTTTCCTATGCTGTTTCATTAGTGTAGTAGTTGGGAGGGGGAATAGAAAGGAGTAGGATTGTGGAATGTTTTGTTGTCATTCTTTCTAGAAGCTCAAGGTCATCTTTTGTCTCCGTACATCGACACCTGACCGGAAGCAGAGTGGTGTAGATGCCAGCGTGGAAGATGTTTATTGGAACATGTGATGGATTTATGGGAGTGGGCATAGGGTTATGAACTTTCAACTGGGTGGAATTCCAGGATGAGAATCAGAGTTGGAATTCCACAGAAGTGCTAACATGCCAACAGAGCTCTCTGTCCAGGCAGCCATTCATGCTGGCAGCAAGCCCCCCCCCCCCCCCCTAACATGCCTGTATGATTAAATTGGAACTTTAAGGATGATTCTGCCTTGGTCTCTGATAGATTTCATGCATGGTATTTGGAACGCTGACACCTTGTCTCCATTATTGTTTATTTTAACCTTGGAATTGTTGTTGAACAGAATACGTGGGTCTGACGAATTACAAGGAATTAAGATTAGACATTATGAATACAGAGTAAGATGACTTGGTTGTAACTTTAACCCAGCCGGGGGAATCAGTTACAGGTTTAATGAATATAATTAATTAATCAATATGGTCAAGTATCTGGGTTTAAAGTAAATCTAGGGAAGACAAAGATGATAGTTAAAAATATGACTATGAACCAAAAGAGGAATTAGAAAGACTAACAGAATGTGAGATAGTAAAAAAGGTTAAATATTTAGGAATTTATATTACAACTTCAAATGGGAAATTATATAAGTACAATTATGAACCATTATGGCATAAAATACAGATAGAAATGAATAAATGGAAAAAACTACAATTGTCTTTGTTGGGAAGGATAGAAGCAGTTAAAATGAATGTTTTGCCTAAGTTTCTATTCTTCTTTCAAATGATACCAATACTTTAAAAAGACGCACATTTGGAAGAATGGCAGAAAGGTATTAACAACTTTGTTTGGGCAGGGAAGAAACCGAGAATAAAACTTAAAATAATGCAAGATATATGCGAAAGAGGAGGCTTAAAAATGCCCAACTTAAAATTATACTATGAAGCAGCAGTTTTAACAACAATTAATGATTGGATTAACCTAACAGAGGATAGAATATTGAATATTGAGGGTTATGATCTGGTATATGGTTGGCATGCTTATCTAATATATGACAAGAAGGTGGACAAGATTTTTAAAAGTCATATTTTAAGGAATGCTTTATTGCGTGTCTGGATCAATATAGGTTAAATGATAAGATACCTATGTGGGGGGTGCCCAGACACGCTATAGAGAACATAAGTATAGAACAAAAACAAGATGTAATTACATATGCAGAACTTCTTAGTATGGATAGAGGTGTACTACAGTTAAAATCTTTGAATGTACTAAGAGAGGAAAGGATAATTCAAACCTGGTTTCAGTACGGTCAGTTACAGGCTAGATGGAAAAAAGACCAGAAATCTGGTATCATCGAAAATGAGGATAATTTGGTAAAACAAATTAGGGACCAGGGTCAAATGCATGTAAAAAGGTTGTATAATGTATTGATAGAAATAGATTCAGAAACAGAATTAGTTAAAGATTGTATGATAAAATGGGCACAAAATTTTGAAGAACCAATAGTGATGGAAACATGGGAAGAGATTTGGGTAAGAAATGTAAAATTTACACAAGCTCAGAACTTGAGAGAGAATTTTTACAAGATGCTGTACAGATGGCATTTAGATCCAAAAAGGCTAGCCTGTATGAATCCGAATCTACAATCTAAATGTTGGAGATGTGATTGTGTTAGTGCCACGTATTACCATATTTGGTGGACTTGTAAAAAAGTTAAAGCATTTTGGATAAAAATATGGTGGGTTATTCAAAATATTTTGAAAAAGAGGATAAAGTTCACGCCCCAGTTGTTTCTGTTATGTATAGTTTCAGATTGTACTGTTATAGAGACTAATTTGATTTTGAACCTAATGACGGCAGCAAGATTGTTGGTGGCGCAGTATTGGAAGAAGGAAGAGTTGCCCACTATCCAAGAGTGGACGTTAAAAGTAGTAAACTTAGCAGAGATGGCCAAAATCTCAGCGTATCTGAAGGACCATTCAGATGAGAAGTACAAGCTGGACTGGAGAAGATGGATTGACTATATTCAAAACAAATACCGGACTAAAAAAATTCATTTAGCTTATGAATGAAGGCATAAGGAATGTTACAATTTATTTAAAGCTAGTTTAATAAAGGGGGAGTTAAAGCACAAGAATAGTAACATGTTAAAATTAGTTATCTTATGTTAGCGTATGGTTGTTAAATGTTTATACCCTGTATTTTGCTCTGGGAGGGAGGGGGGAGGGAGGGAGGGAGGGAAGAGGGGTAGGGATGGGGGAAGAGGGAAGGGTAAGGGGGGTAATAATTGTAAAACTTATTTTAAAAATTTAATAATAAAGAAAAGAAAACAGCCAAACACAGAAACAGTTTGTAAATGCATTTTGTATTCTTCCTCCGGCACAAACTGACCAACAAAGCACTAAGGCAATGAATAAATTGTCAGAGCTGCCACCTGGTGCTCCCCACCACCTTTTATAGTTACTTGGTAATTAGGATAACCTGCACCCCACGCGTGCGCACACTCATCCCCCTCGTAACCCAGAATGAAAACCAACTGGCAATTAATCATGGATTGTTTTCAGTTAGTTATCAATAGCTTTGTAGATTACTCAGCTGCTTATGGAGGAGGGAAACCTGGTGAGTCTTGGCAGCTGGCCCGGTTTTTCCCCCTGAATGGCAGCTCCAGGGGATGAATGAGGGGGAAGAGTCCAAATGGGTAGCGGAGCTCCACAACGAGTTGGCTTCTGAGTTAGAAGACGCCAAAGGATTCATTTAACTGATGCGGATCTGATTTAACAATGTGGCCCAACATGTGGAAGCAGAAAAGCAAATCCAAGGGTTGTGGCAGCTGGTCTGTCCCATGAAGGAATTAGTTTGAGAGTTTAGAAGGGCATCTGGAAAACTACGGGACTGGACAGAACAACTCCTTGTGCACACGTTCAAAGATGCCCTAGATCCCGAACTGAGAAAGGCATGCAGCATTAGAGGGGTGCCGGAACGTACCCAGAATTGGTACACTACCGCAGTTATTCTGGATCATGAACTTCACAAAATAATTGAATGTGCATGCCCAAGATGGTGTCCTGTCGCGTTTGAGAAGAGCTTCGGGGAGATGAGGGGCTTGCAGGGGGTACCCTATCCCATCGTTGGTTCCAGGTCCAGCTATGAGAACTTCCTGGGACCTCGGGGATACCCTTGAGCTGCGATGTCCTGCCTTGTAGTCAGAATGTCGTGAGTGAAATGGGGCGGTTGGTGGTGAAAGGAGAATGGAGAATGTTGGCGTCTGCCGGCGTGGGTGTGGTCAGCGGCTGCAGCGAGACGCCCGGCCTGGGGTCTCTGCAGCCGGCGTGGGTGTGGTCAGTCGTGGGACGCCCGGCCTGGGGTCTCTGCAGCCGGCGTGGGAGTGGTTGGCGGCAGCGGCGGCGGATCACCCAGCCTGGGGTCTCTGCAGCTGCCGCTCTCCACGCCGTGGTGTTATCCCGGTTGCTCCCCCCCTCCACCTCGCTTATGGAGATGATAGATTGGATCAGCGGGGAGTGGCTGAGGCAGCTGGCATGGATATTGACGCCAGCGGAAGATGGCTTCGGTAGTTGGCGTGGGCGCGGTTGGAGTGGGGGGGTCCTTCATTGTGGCCCCCTCCGGTATCACCACCATTGCCTGGGCCACCGTACTGTGCCATTTGGCCATTTGGCATCTCCTCCTGTGACACTATGGACTGTGTCAACGGAGTGCGGCCCTGGCGACGGATATGAGCGCGGCTGGCATGGACGGAGCTTGGCTGTTGGAGTCGTTGAAGTTGGAGCAACCACCGCTGCTGCCGCTGTCCTCACCACCGCCATCACTGGCCACTTCACCACCTCGCAATCTATCATCTGCTGTGATTTTGACAGCTGGCCGTTACTCTTACATACTGTCCTTAACACCGACCATTTCTATGATGGACACAAGCTTCCCGCTACCCCCTTGAACACTGTTGGCTGTGTCCCCCCCCCCCCCCCCCGTGGACATGTCATCTCCTCATTCCATCTCCCCATGATGTCATCCCCTTTGGTTGATGCCACACTCTCCTCTATGTTATACTGCGACAGAACTTTACTCCCTCCGGGAACTTCCCCTTTCCCAGGGATGGCCTTCTTGCCTATCAAGATGCTTCCTTAATGACGGATCTTGGGATCCCGAGAGGTGGCATGTGAAGAAGAGATTTCTTAGGGTTTTTTTACAGGGGTTTTTAAATCAAATTTTAAGGGGGAGTCTGCCAGGGCACAGGCCAGAGCTAACTAATGGGCGTGGGTCGGGAGTGCTGCGAAGGGTTGGGATTCCGGGGGAGACATTAAGCCATTCCATTGGGGGGTTTACCATCTCTACTGTTTGTGGGAGACGCAGATATGGTGGGGGCCAAGGGCCCAATTATGTTCGGGGGACGTGGATTCGCTGTTTAAGAGTGATCGCGCGTTCCGACCCGCATCGCCCTTCGGTGATTGGTGATCGGAATTACAGGACCATGGCCTCCAGCTGGTGTAGCTTAACACCAGGTCCGTGGTGCATAACGCTCCCCTCATTTACGACCTCATACAAGAGGGTAGAGCGGACCTGGCATGCATTACGGAGACCTGGTTGGGCCATGAGGAGGGTGTTCCCCTTAGTGAACTGTTCTGACCCCCCCTTCTCATATACCAAAGCACTCCAAAACAAGGTCTCTGCAAGATGTTTTATTTACATACAGTTTAAACCTTGGCAGCAATCCAGGTACAGATAACACGTTGGCAGCAATCCAGCCTGCTGAGGTCCAGATAACACCTTGGCAGTAATCCAGCCTACCGAGGTCCAGATAACACCTTGGCAGCAATCCAGCCTGCCGAGGTACGACACAGATTTGAGAGCATCTCCAACTCTAATGATAAGTTGATTCCTGCAAAACAACTTTCGGAAAGTCCCTCCTTAAATAGCCTTGAGAGGAGCCTGATTACGATCACCTGAGTGCAATCATCTCTTGTAAATGCGTAGCTGTTCTCTACATCTATCAGCTCTCCATTGCCGGGCATCCAGAAACCACTCCCTTGTCTCCTCCCCACTGCTCCAAGGCATGACGTCAGGAGCACACTCCCTTTGGCTTTCACCACAGCTCCATGCCTCAGGCACCTCCTGGTGGCCAACCAGACTCTCTGATCCCTGCTCGGAGTCGGAACCCTGTCCAGGATCCTCCACATCCTCCAGAGCCAACTCATAGGGACCCTCGCTGTCGGAGTCTGGTGGCAGTGAACTATGCCCATCAGGCTTCCAGGCGTTTCACCAGCCGAGAGCCCAGGACAGGGGAGGGGTGGTGGTGGTGGTTATTAGGGAAAGTCTCGGACCTCAGGAGGTCACTGTGCCTCAGATAGGCAGGTGTGAGTCCCTCTTTGTGAAATGGGGCCTTGGAGTTCAGGTGGGCCTTTTTGTTACGTACCTGTCTCCCTGCTACGTTTCATTGGCCCTGCTGGAGCTGCTAAATGTGTTAGCTGGATTGAAGGTTGATTTCCCCAGGCTTATGAGCCTGGGGGATTTCAATGTGCCTTCCATTGGTGAGACATCCGAGTCAGCTTGGGAGTTCATGGCTTCCATGACAGCTATGGACCTAACTCAGTTAATTCAAGACCCCACCCATAATAGGGGACACACGCTCGACCTGATTTTTGTCTCTGGGCAGTGGATGAGTGATCTAGATTTAGGGGATATTTCTATTCAACCCTTGTCATGGTCTGATCATTTCCTCATCAGGCTTGACTTCCATACTGCTACCCCTCGCCACAGGGAGGCGGAACTAACTAGATGGTTCCGCCCCAGGCGCCTCATGGACCCTGAAAGGTTCCTGATGGAACTTGGGACTTTTCCTGAATCCCTTGCTCACAACTCGACCGAAGCCCTAGTGGAAGACTAGGATAGGGCGGCCACTGGGGCCTTGGATCGCGTTGTGCCTTTGAGGCCTCTGACCCGGTGTCGATCCCGGGTGGATCTCTGGTTTACCGAGGAGCTCTGGGAGATGAAACGCTGGAAAAGAAGCCTAGAGAGTGGTTGGAGGGCCAGCCGGTCCAAATCTGATCGAACACTAGTAAGAATTCATATTAAATCCTACTTAGTGGCGATAAAAGCGGCAAAACACGTCCGCTCTTATCGCGTCCGCAGATAACTGCCCAGCCGCCCTGTTTAGGGTGACCCGTTCCTTACTTAAACAAGGAACTGGGAAAGACCCCTTGCAGGGTAGGGCTGAAAAATTTGTTCAGTATCTGCAGGATAAAATCGCTCAGATCCGGACAGGCTTGGACTCTGACTGGGTAGATTCGCGTGAGTCGACGGAGATGAATCTTGAGGTGACACGAGGCTGGCTCCAGGCGACTACCAACGCTTCATTGAGAGAGGGGTCCTTTCCCACCACCTTGAAGGAGGCGGTGGTGAGGCCCCTCTTTAAGAAGCCTTCCCTGGACCCAGCTTTTTTAGCCAACTATCGTCCGGTCTCCAACCTTCGCTTTGTAGCAAAGGTTGTCGAGAGTGTGGTAGCAAGTCAGCTTCCCCAGTACCTGGATGAAGCTGTCTACCTGGATCCGTTTCAGTCGGGTTTCAGGCCCGGGTACAGCACGGAGACGGCATTGGTCACATTGGGCGATGATCTCTGGCGGGCCCGGGACAGGGGCTGCTCCTCTGTCCTGGTCCTATTAGACCTCTCGGCGGCTTTCAATACCATCGACCATGGTATCCTAGTGCAGTTCATGTTGACTGGAGGGCAGGGATTGACCCCGAGGTGGGGTGCCCCAGGGGTCGGTTCTCTCACCCCTCCTGTTCAACATATATATGAAACCGCTGGGCGAGATCATCCGTGGTTTTGGGGTATGGTATCATCAATATGCTGATGATACCCAACTTTTCATCTCTACCCCAAACCACCCAAACGATGCCCTCGACATGATGTCCCGATGCCCGGAGGCTTTGCTGATCTGGATGGCGAGGAACAGGCTCAAGCTCAATCCCTCCAAGACTGAGTGGCTGTGGTTTCTGTCATCCCGATTTGTGCATCTTGTTCCATCTTTGATGATACGGGGAGAAATTTTAGCCCCCTTAGAGAGGGCCCGCAATCTGGGAGTCCTCCTGGACACACGGCTTAGTTTAGAAGAATACCTGACGGCCGTGACCAGGAGGGCCTTTTACCAGGTTCGCCTGGTTCGTCAGTTGCGCCCCTTCCTGGATCGGGATGCTCTATGCACAGTCACTCATGCCCTTGTCCTTTCTCGCCTGGACTACTGCAACACTCTTTACATGGGGCTGACCTTGAAGAGCACCCGGAGGCTTCAGCTGGTCCAGAATGCGGCCGCGCGGGTTATCATGGGAGCACCTAGGTGCTCCCATGTTACACCCCTTTTAGGCGGCCTGCACTGGTTGCTGGTTGTTTTCCGGGTGCGATTCAAGGTACTAATTATGACCTTTAAAGCGCTCCATGGCTTAGGCCCAGGGTACCTGCGAGACCACCTACTCCCACCTGTAGCCTCCCACCGTCTAGTGTGATCCCACAGAGTTGGCCTCCTCAGGGTGCCATCGGCCAGACAGTGTCGGCTAGCGACCCCCAGGGGGAGAGCCTTCTCTGTGGGAACGCCTTCCCTCTGGAATGAGCTGCCCCTGGAGCTTCGCATAATCCCCGACCTCCCGTCCTTCCAACGCGCCCTAAAAAGTTGGCTTTTCTAGCAAGCTTGGCCTTTTAATTTTATCTAATTTTTAAAATTTTAGTGTTATATTAATTCGGTTTGTTTCTTGGATTGTTTCTAATTTTCTTTTAAGTTTTGTAATATGTATTTTTTAATGCTGTACGCCGCCCTGAGTCCTTTGGGAGAAGGGTGGCATATAAATCCAATAAAACAAACAAGAAACACCCCCATCGACAGCCTACCACCGAAAACCCTGCTAGAAGAACTTTGGGCCGCTGAACCCAAATGAAGCAAGCCAAAACGCCTCCCCCAAAATCTGTGGCAGCAGTAAAGTGCTACTGGTGTGGTCAACATGGGCAAAGAGCATCGGAATGCTTGCCCCCGGCCTCAATCCCGCAAGCACAAACCCAATCCGCCAGTGGAACAAAAATGGCCCCATGAAAACCACCCGAAAAGAGTCGTGTCACCCAACAAACGGAAGGAGCCGCTCCCCAGCCTGAGGAGATGGAGACTGCGCCAGACAGGGAAACCCCTCCCAGTTCAGAGGAGGAAAACAAAAGCAAAGACAACCCAATGGTAAGTGCACCCATCCGCCCCTTTGCCATCAAAGCCAAACTTATAGTGCCTGAGACGGGTGTAGAAGGGGAAGTTGAGTCAGTTGTTGACACGGGCTGCACCCGGTGCTTAATCAGCATGTCCATTGTGGAGCAGCCGGGTATACACACAAGACCCTTAGCCCATCCCATACGGTTTGAGCAAGTTGACGGGATGCTAATCAAAGGGACTCCAGCCAAGCTAATCACCAACTTGGAGAAGTTGCAGATAGGGTGCCACCATGAACTCCTCAGATTCATCGCAGCACCAAAAATGAATGAATCAATAATCTTGGAGCTTGCATGGTTGGACAAGTGGACACCTACCATAAAGTGGGAGGACAGCATTCAAAAGGTGACCCTAGGCATTGGGCCGCTACCACCCATGAAGCCAGAAGGCCACCCGGGGACCATTGAGCCCCTTAAAACAGACAATCCAGAGCCTGCAGCCCCTGCAGCAGGCACTAAACTTCCAGGCATCCAGCAAATACCAAAAGAGTACTGGGATTTGGAAGGGATTTTTAGTGAGGAAGATTGCAATGATCTCCCCCCTCACCGCCCCACTGACTGCGCAATGGAGTTTGTGCCTGGGGCAAAACTACCAAAGCCTAAGATGTACTCCATGACCCCTAAAGAAATGGCAGAATTAAGGAAATACATAGATGCCAATTTGGAGTGGGGCTTTATCCAAACAGCCAAGTCAAAAGTAGCAGCCCCCGTGCTGTTCAAAGAGAAGGATGTGCGTGTGCGTGTGTGTGTGTGTGTGTGTGTCTGTGTGTTTGTATTGACTTCCGGGGGATTAATGCCATTTGTGGAAGTCACCCGTCTGTGTTTCCAACAGCATCTCCTGAGGGGAGATGAATCCCGTGGTTTTGTCTTGCAGGGTCAGGCCCGGTTATGAGGTTCGCCCAGGAGCTAGCTCTTTGCGTCTGGCTCCCAGATGGTGTTCCCTCACAGCGGCCTCCTCAGCTTCCACCACGGCTTGGGAAGGAGAGTAGATGGTCTTGACATAAATCACTGCTCTGTCTCCCCTGTCACCAGGGGAGACGTCGGAAGCAAGTCCTGAGACACCACGCTGGGAGGAGTTTGACTCTGTTGCCCCCGAGGATTTGGACAGGTTGCGTGGGCGACTGCGAGCCACCACATGTTTATTGGACCCGTGTCCCTCCTGGCTTGTACTGGCATCCTGGGAGGTTACACGAGGCTGGCTCCTGGGTCTGGTGAACGCTTCACTTGAGGAGGGGTCATTGCCGGCCGCCTTGAAAGAGGCGGTGGTGAGGCCCCTGCTCAAGAGGCCTTCCCTGGATCCGGTGGAGCTAGCCAATTATCATCCCGTCTCCAACCTTCCCTTTTTAGCGAAGGTTGTAGAGAGTGTGGTGGCACAACAGTTCCCACGTCACCTGGAGGAAACTGACTATCTAGACCCGCACCAGTCCGGCTTCCGACCCGGTCACAGCACGGAGACGGCCTTGGTCGCGTTGGTAGATGATCTCTGGAGGGCCAGAGATAGGGGTTGCTCCTCTATCCTGGTCCTATTAGATCTATCAGCGGCTTTCGATACCATCGACCATGGTATCTTATTGCGCCGGCTGGAGGATGTGGGAGTGGGGGGCACCGTTTTGCGGTGGTTCTGCTCCTACCTCTCTGACCGGATGCAGTGTGTGTTGGCAGGGGAGCAGAGGTCGACCCTGAGGCCACTCACTTGTGGGTGCCACAGGGGTCGGTCCTCTCGCCCCTCCTGTTCAACACATACATGAAGCCGCTGGGTGAGATCATCCGTGGTTTTGGGGTTGGATACCATCTGTACGCTGATGACACCCAGCTGTACATTTCCACCCCAAACCACCCCAACGAGGCCGTCGAAATGATGTCCCGGTGTTTGGAAGCCGTCCGGGTCTGGATGGGGGACAACAGACTCAGACTCAACCCCTCCAAGACTGAGTGGCTGTGGCTACCGGCACCCCGGTTCAACCAGTGGATGCCATCGCTGGCCATAGGGGGCGAACAACTGCCCCCTGTGGAACGGGCGCGCAATTTGGGCGTCCTCCTTGATGCCCGGCTGTCGATGGATGACCATGTGGCAGCCGTGGCGAGGGGGGCGTTCCACCAGGTTCGCCTGGTGCGCCAATTGCGCCCCCTATTGGATCGGGACGCCTTACGCACAGTCACTCATGCGCTGGTGACGTCTCGCCTGGACTACTGCAATGCTCTCTACATGGGGCTCCCCTTGAGATGCACCCGAAGACTACAGCTAGTTCAGAATGCGGCCGCGCGGGCCATCATGGGAGGGACAAGATACTCCCATATAACACCACTCCTGCGCGAGCTGCACTGGCTGCCTGTGTTTTTTCGGGTGCGTTTCAAGGTGTTGGTTACTATCTTCAAAGCGCTCCATGGCATGGGACCTAGTTACCTTCGGGATTGCATCTTACCTCACACATCCTCACGACCAATCCGCTCTCACAGGGAGGGACTCCTCCAGGTGCCATCCGCCAAGCAGTGCCAACGGGGGCGCCTAGGAGTAGAGCCTTCTCTGTGATGGGCCCAACCCTCTGGAATGACCTCCCCCCCGATATTAGAACTACTAACGACCTCCGCTCCTTCCGACAGAAGCTTAAGACCCACCTGTTCCAATTAGCTGGCTTGACTGATGTATAGTCCCATCTTTAACCTCCTGGCAAACATCTTTCTGTGTAATTTTTAAGGGAAATTTTAATTATATTTGTATTTTAATTTAAATTTGGTACAGCACATTCTACCTCCTCCGTTTATATGTTTATATGTTTATATATTTATGCACATTTATATTTTGTATCTATATGGGTTTTAATATGTCTGTACACCGCCCCGAGTCCTGTTTAGGAAAGGGCGCGGTTTATAAATAAAAGTTTACTTACTTACTTACTTACTTACTTACTTACTTACTTACTTACTTACCTATGGCTCCCCTTGTGGGTTTCTTCTCTTCCTCCATCTTCCTTGAGTCTTTGCGCCACCCGGGTTTGGATCGACGCTGGGGCTCAATACCCCAGACAGCACCTCGAGGTTTGGGGTAGCTGGTGAAGTATTTTAAGGGAGATTTGGGTTAATGTCAGGGTTCCAAAAAACAGCCCCAACGAAATAAAACTCCAAGGCTTGTGTTTCCTCAAAGTTCCACTTTATTAGAGATGTCATGTTGGCACATCTGGGAAAACCCGAATCTGAAAGCTTCCAGGTTTTCCCACCCAGTTGAAAGTTCAAGATCCTGCCCCAACGCCCACAAGTCCATCACATGGTCCAATCCTTCACTGCCATGAAGACAGATTCCTCCCATCCACATTCGCCCAGGTGCAGGGACAAAAGTGACCTTGACTTTCTGAGAAAGAATGTTATTATGTTTTTGCTTGCAGAGCCCTCGGGCCACCACAGGTGCCCCAACACAATAAGATGTAACAAGCGTCTAGGAGCTATTGGTCTGCCATCAGGTAACCACCAGAATCCATTGGTAAAAGTGGTTTCAAATTTTTCTTGCCAATGTTCCACTTCCCCCTTTTCTAAGAAATCTTTGTATGGAACAGTAGGCTGTAACTGGAAAGCTGGTGTAGACTGAGAGGGGCAGAGGCTGCATGGTAATCCACTTTGCCATTGCATCTGCATATCTATTCTCTTTTGTAATTAAACAGTCATCACATTGGTGTGTGCTGCAATGGATTACTGCTAGCTTGGAGGGTAATTGGATGGCTTGGAGCAGCTCACTGTTTTCATAAGGCTCCAGAAGCATGGCATACCCCAAAGGTGTATCTCAAGTCTGTGAAGATATTTACAGATTGATTGGTAGCCACTTGGGTGGCTACCAATCAATCAGCTAAAATCAGGCCAGGGTTGTTCAGTACTATGGACCAGGTGAAGGCAATCATGGAGGGCTTTTTTTGTTTCTTCCATTGGCAGGAGAGTGGCTGGATTCAAGGTGGTACATTATTCAAAGGAAATGTGAGCTGATGTGAAAAGTTCTGCTTCATATTGTGCCAATCTCTGGTGGGTGAAGGCTTGGGTTTGTGATTTGAGCAGAATTGTAAATGTGGAACCTTTAGGATTAATGGATGTCGTAGGACAATATCTCTGGATTTCTCTACTAATTCCACTATAGCAGCGACCACTCGGAGGCATGACACCATTCCTCTTGCCGCAGGGTCTAGCTGACATGAATAATAGGCTATAGGTTGCAGTGTAGGTCTGAATTGTTGGGCCAATCCTCCCAAAGCCATCCTGAGGTTTTCGTGCTCAAACAAGAAAAATGACTTGCTGTAATTTGGCAGCACTAAGACAGGAGCTGACATTAAAGCTTGTTTTACCTTTTCCAGTGCACAGGGCAGGTCTTTGGTCCATTGAATGGGCTCTGGCACATCCTTTTTAGTTAATTGTACAAAAGGTCATGTCAGCTCCCCAAAAGAGGGAGTCCATGGCCAGCAGAACCCAAGGATTCCTAGGAGAGCTCTTACCTAGCATTTGGGGCGGGGGTGGGGGCTTCATGCAGACAATGGCTTTGACATGTTCTGGAGCTAATTTTCATATTCCTGGTCCAATTATATATCCCAATAATTTTACTTCTTGTAGATATTGAAGCTTGGAGTGTGAAGCTTTGTGTCCTCTTTCTCCCAAGCAGGTGAACAGATGATGGGTATCTGTTTTGCAGTCAGTCTCTTTTAGTGAGGCTAGTAGCAAATTGTCCATGTATTGAATGAGGGCTGTACCTCAAGGCAAAGTAATAGAAGATAAGACAGACTTTAGAATTTGGGAAAATTTATTTATTTTATTTTATTTATTTATTTGTCAACATGTACAAGGTAACAGGTATTAGTATAGACATGGACATTATCACATGAGGGTGGTTCAAATAGATGGATATAAATACCATATTTTTCGGAGTATAAGACGCACCCTTTTCCTCAAAAAAGAGGCTGGAAATCTGGGTGCATCTTATACACTGAATACAGCATTTTTTGCCTCCTGAAACCCCGCCCCCTTCACCAAAATGGCCATGCATAGCCTTTAGGAGGCTTCCAGAGTGCTCCTGGGGGCTGGGGAGGGCAGAAATGAGCAAAAATCAGGCCGTTTTTTGCTCATTTTTGCCCCCCCCCCAGGAGCACTCTACAAGCCTCCTAAAGGCTATTCATGCCCTTTTTTGAAAAAAAAAAAACCCGAGCCTGTTTTCACGAAAAACAGGCCATTTTGGGGAGGCCTGCAGAGTGCCAAAACCTTTTTTTAAAAAAAAATTGCCTCTTCAAAATCTTGGTACGTCTTATACTCCAGTGTGTCTTATACTCCGAAAAATACGGTAAGTATAACATGGCCATGAACACATAAAATGAGTACATATCAATGGGGACAGTAGGACAGGGACAGTAGGCACACTGGTGCACTTATGCACGCCCCCTTAAGGACTTCTTAGGAAAGTGAGGTCCACGGTGGACAGTTTAAGGTTAAAGATATGGGAGTTTGAGGAACTAACAACAAAATCAGGTAGAGTGTTCCAGGCATCGACCACTCTATTGATGAAGTCATATTTTCTGCAATTGAGTTTGGAGCGGTTTACTTTGAGTTTGTATCTATTGTTTGCCTGTGTATTATTGTGGTTGAAGTTGAAGTAGTTGTTTACAGGTAGGACGTTATAGCCGATATTTTGTGTACTATGCTTAGGTTGGAACGTAGTCCCTTTGGGGAGAGGGGGCGGTATAAAAATCGAAATAAAGGTAAAGGTAAAGGTAGGCGGCTTAGTTCGAGGTTGTCCAGGCCTAAACTTTCAAGCCTGATGGCATAAGGTATTTTATTGCAAGCAAAGGAGTTAAGTACTCTTCTTGTGAAATACCTCTGGACACTCTCTATGGTATTAATGTCCAATATACAGTGTGGATTCCAGGCAGGTGAGCAGTATTCAAGGATTGGTCTAGCAAAGGTTTTGTATGCCCTAGTTAGCAGTACAGTGTTACCAGAGAAAAAACTTTGTAAAATAAGGTTGACAATTCTTAATGCCTTTTTGGCAATGTTGTTACAGTGAGCTTTGGGGCTTAGATCTTTTGAGATGAGTACCCCTAGGTCCTTGACAGAGTGTGGGTCATCTATTAGGTAGTATCCACCCAGCCTGTATTTGGTGTTGTGGTTTTTGTTGACAATGTGTAGGACAGAGCATTTGTTAGCAGAGATTTGGAGTTGCCAATTGTTTGACCATTCAAATACATAGTCAAGGTCGTTTTGTAGGGTGGTAGTATTACCTGTGGTGTTAAATAGTTTTACATCGTCGGCAAAGAGGATGCAGCTGCTTATAATATGATTGCAGAGGTCATTTATGTAAAGCAGAAAGAGTGTGGGTCCTAATACGTTGCCTTGGGGGACACCACTGTTAACTGGTGCCGGGTTTGATATAGCGCTTCCAATTTTGACTACTTGTTGCCTGTTTGATAGGAACGCAGCTATCCACTTGTGCAAAGATCCAGAAATGCTGTAGGAGCTTAGTTTTAATAGAAGTTTGTCATGTACCACTGAATCAAAGGCTTTGCAGAAGTCTATGTAGATTGCATCTATTGCTTTACCCTGGTCGAGCTGTGTGGTCCAAATGTTTTGGCAGTATAGGAGCTGCAGATTACAGGACAATTTTTTTCTGAAACCAAATTGCTTGTTAGAGAGTAGGTTGTTTGTTTCTAAGTGGAGGGTGATGGATTGGTTTATGATGGATTCCATGACTTTACAGGAGACGCAGCAAAGGGAGAATGGTAGGTAATTCTCAACTAGGTTGGGGTCTCCTTTTTTGAAGATATGAATGACCATTGCTACTGACCATAGGTCAGGCAAGGAGCTGGATCTAAAGGATACTTCATAGATAGTGCTTAGAGGTTTGACTATGGCAGTGGAGCGCTTTTTCAGAATGTAGGTACATATTCTATCAGGACCAATAGATAGATATGTTTTTAGGTTGCATAGTGCCCTTTTGACAGTGTCTTCATTAAAATCAATGTCTATTAGATTGTTGCAATTGGTTAAGGTACGACTAGGAAATGAGGGGGAGATGCCATTGCTGTTGACAAAGACTGAACTGAAAAATGTGTTGAAGAGATTGGCCTTAACGGCTTCATCGCTACAGTCTTCCCCATTATGTCCTTTTAGAGTTGGGATAGTTTTTGAGTCTTTAAGTTTGGTGTTTATGAAATTATAGAAGGCTCGGCTGGATTTTGTGTGTAACAGCTCTTCCTCCTGTTTGCAGTTGTAATTGGTACATTCTGCTTTTATTTGGTGGCATAAGGTTTTGTAGTTTGCATTTTTGAAGTTATATTTAGGAGTCCTATTATGAGATTCTTTGTATGGATGTAAATTTAAACAGAAGTCAATCATACTGTGGTCACTGTTGGAAAAAGTTTCTTTTAGGTTATAAATTGAGTTTCAACTGTTGCAGAAGATGAGATCGAGGCAGTTGTTGAGTCTAGTGTTGTTAGTTACCAATTGATCCAGTCCCAAATTAGTGACGGAATTATACAGGGTTGTATGTATGGTTTCGGTTGTGCATTCATTTAAGGTCCAATTAATAAGAGCAAAATTGAGGTCACCAAGAAAGATAATGGGATTAGTTTGTTCGCATGATCAAGGTCGTAATCAGGGCCTCTGTAACATAATAAGAAGTGAATTGTGGTATTTAGTGACAGATCACAGATAATGGTCTCAGGAAGAGCAAGCTCTTGTGTAACTTGAATATTTTTCAGATCTAGGGACCTTTTTTAAAAAATAATTTTTATTACAGTTTTTTAAAACAAAAAGGAAAAAAACTTTGACAGTTTCCTTCTATACAACATTTCCATATTGGTATACATCCATTATGTGCATTCCCGCACCCCCCCCCTCCAATATGTCATTGTCTATACATGTAATTCCAGTGTTTTTATGCATACAAATATATTAATTTCTTGAGTTACAATCATTCATTGTATGTCATTTCCATTTATACATATTTGTTACCAATTTCTAACTCCTATATCTTCTTCGTTTAATCTTTCCTTAAGCTTTACACCTGTCCTCTAACCATTTATACCATTCATTCCATACCATATAATAATCTGTTTCTCCTTTATCTTTAATCTCTTTTGTGAGTCTATAAATCTCTGCACACTCTAAAACTTTCCTTATCACATCTTCCTCTGATGGAATAATATTATTCTTCCACTTTTGTGTGTACATAATTATCGCTACCGTTGTGATATGAAAAATTAGATATTGTGGGTTTTTTATTATACTTCCCTGTGAATATTCCCAATAAAAATAATTCCAGTTTCATGTCTATTTGCTGCTCAGTGATCTCTTTGAGCCATTTTCTTAATCGATTCCAATATTAGATCTAGGGACTTTTTGTAGAAGGTAGCAACACCACCTCCTCTTCGGATTTTACGGTCAGACCGGTAGACATGGCAGTCATTTGTAGTGGTAATGGAGTCTGAAAAGGATTTGTTTAACCACGTTTCGCAGACAAATATAAGGTTGAATTGAACCGTATTTAGGAGGAGGAAGAATTCCGGCATGTTGTTTGTGAGGCTTCTTGCATTGAGTAGTTTGCATTTGAGGTCTGTAGCGGTGCACCTGAATGATTTTGGGGGCGTGCATGCCTAGTGTCAGCTTCGGCAAGCCAACAGGCCCGGAGTTGCCGTTCGGGTGAAGGAAGCTGTGGGAGCTGCCAGGAATCGTGTTTACCAGCTGGGGATCTTCCTCCTCCACAAGCAATCCAGCTGAGAACTCTCCATAACTGATAACTGGCTGAGAACAAGCCATGACTGATTGCTGGGTGGTTTTCACTCTGGGTCACAAGGTGATGGGTGCACGCGTGCGCAAGGGTGGGATTTAGCCTAAATGCCAAATAAAGTATAAAAGGTGGCGGGGAGCACCGGATATCAGCTCTGACAATTTATTTATTGCCTTAGTGCTTTGTTGGTCAGTTCATGCCAGAGAAGATAAACTGCATTTTCAAACAGTCTCTGTGTTTGGCTGTTTTCCTTAACCCTTTGGAACCTGACAGTTTTGTCAGAGGTCACACCAGAGCTCACACCAGAGCTCACACCATGGCTGAAGGTACAGTGCTTGGGTTGGAGGCTGTGGACATAGAGGAGTCTGCCATGGCAACTGATACAACTGTGCTGGAGGCTGTATCAGGGCCAGCAGGAGAGGCACCATTGGATGTAAGGCCTAAGGACCACTTGGTGGCATGGAAGCCTACAGCAGGACCTCTAGAGGCCGAGGTGGGGCAAGCCCATGCAGAAATGACAGGGGATTGGTGTCTGGCCCTGCTAGGGGTTTGGGACCACAGAGGCCTTCCACGACATGCTCCCCTGCTCCCCCCTTCTGGAAACCATTTCACCCAATGGCGTCAAAGGTGCATATCAGACGATGATTGGAGTTACCCCACCGCAGTGGGAAGCCAAACCATAGAGGTGCTGCAGGAAATGTTTGGGGCAGTGGGCTTCCAAGATAATGGACGTGGCAGTGGTTGGAGAGATATTGTGGCAGAGTCCCTGGAACATGGACCCCGAAAGGAAGGGGGAGTCATTGGACAGTCCAGGGTAACCAGTCCAGAATGGTACAGTGCCCAAGGGGCTCCAAGAGTAGGAGATCAGCAGCCCAGACTAGGGGTACCCCAAGCTACCCAGGATACCTGGGGGAAGCGAGCAGCAGGAGAGAGCTATGCCCCCCCCCCCCACACTCTCCTTACCCAGAGAGTGTCTCCAGCTGGTTATTGGCCCTGAGTAATGGGACACTGGGACCCACTGGCAATACGGACTACATTTAATGGTAGCATGAGTGGCCCTCTTCTTAGGCCAGGTGTTAAATCACATGGATTGTTACGACCATATGTACATGTCGCAGTGGGACATGGTGATGGCTGTGGCAGCAGTGATGGATGGAGAAACTGCCGACTGGGTGGCTGATTTGTATGGGGTTCATGCAGTGGAACTTGAGGACATTGGTCTGTTCCTGGCGGCACTGCAGGAAAGGTTTGAAGATACCACCAGGACCCAGCAGGCAGAAGCAGTGTTGTTGGCTGTAAGACAATGAGGGAGGCCAGTAGTCGAATACAACAGAGAGCTTTGCCCCAAAAACCTCGCAACCCACAGTGATCCCCACAGTGAAACCTCCTTTTTCGATGGCAGGTGGACAGACAACACCTGTCCAGCCACCCATAACATGTTTTCAATGCAGGAGGCCGGGGCATAGAGCGGGAGAGTGCCCTGAGACCGGCCCTAGAGCGTTTGTGACCACACCAAGCATGAAAAGGGGGATGGCCAGGAAGAGCATGAAGGTCGGCCAGGAGAAGTCATGCGGGGTGAATCAACCAATTCCTATACCCGTTGACTCCAGCCCATTGGGTGATATGCTTAACACCAGTGGAAGTGACGAGGAGGAGGATTCCGACCCGATGGTAAGTAAGCTGATCAAACCTTTTGTGATATCGGTAGTGGTGGAAGCAGCCACACGACAACAATGTACAGCCTTGATCGATTCAGGATGCACTTGTTGCTTAATGAATTCCACAGTCATTGAAAGTCTGAAGGTGAGCCTCAGGAAATTGGCTAGGCTGATCATTTCAAACAGATGGACAGGTTTGCTAGGCATGAACTGACATTTAAGAGTTAAACTAAGAAAGAGTTATTGCGCAGGTCATAAAAGTTCTTATCTGAAAGTGATTTATTGCGCATGCGTCACACATTCCAGAATTCCTTTCTTCTTTGTTCGGCTGCCAACTTGGCAACCGGAGCTTTTATTATCAAAATGTAACCATTAGTTATTTCTGTTTCATTTACTTTTATTATTTTCGTATTAAAGTTTGTTTATTAATTAGAATACTTCTTAAAGACTTTTATTTCTTTTCTTAATATCTCAAAAGATATGCGGAAGGGAATCAGCCCGGTCCATTGATCTCAGATTTCTCCAGGGTGTTTTTTTCCCCCTGACAAGGTCATTATTGGGGGGGCCAACCAGCCACACATGTAACTGATTGGGTGGTATTGCGGATAGGGCCCCATTGCGAGGTCCTGCATTTTGTAGTGGTTCCAAAAATCACAGAAGAGATTTTATTAGGCCTGGCATGGTTGGACAAATGGGGCCCCACAATATGGTGGGGTGGTGGTAGTAGGCATCTCAGAATAGGGCTCGGCCCTGACCTCCCTCCTCATGAGGCGCAAACCACAGACCAGGTGCCAGTGGGATTGCGAGCTACAGTGCCATCGGTACAGAGAGCTGGGAGGAGCGATTCCCTTGGTTATATGCAGACTTAAAGGATGTATGCAGCAAACTGGAATATGATATTTTACCCACTCACCACCCAATGGATTGTGCCGTGTAACTACTGCCTGGGGCTAAACTGCCAAAGTCCTGAATTTATTCTATGACCCTGCAAGAGCTAGCAGAAATGAGGGCATACATAAAAAAGAACTTGAAAAGGGGCTTTATTCAGCCAGCTAGATCAAGGGTAGCCGCCCCTGTTCTTTTCCGGGATAAAAGGGATGGTGGATTATGCCTCTGTGTTGACTTCCGGGAGATTAATGCCATCTGTGTGGAACATCTGTACCTACTCCCTTTAATGAAAGACATGCTGGCTAGGTTAGCGGAGGGATGCATATTCACGAAATTAGGCGTACTATAGGGTACGCATTTGGGCTGGTAACGAATGGAAGACAGCCTTCAATTGTCCCCTAGGCAGTTACCAGTTCAAGGTTATGCCCTTTGGACTGCAAGGAGCCCCGGTGGTGTTCATGCAGCTAATTAATGAGATGCTGCATGAGCATTTGTATCAAGGGGCACTCATCTATTTAGACGACATCCTTATATATACTCCATGAAGGTAAAGGCAGTGTTGGACTGGCAGACCCCTAAAACCCGCAAGCAGTTGCAGAGTTTTTAGGGTTTGCCAATTTCTATCGCCAGTTCATCCTGTCCTTTGCCCAAGTGGCCCTTCCACTAACTGACCTCTTACGTACAAAACACCTCACAAAAAATCCTCGACCAGGAAGCCCAGTTGTGTGGACGACAGCGTGTCAGCAAGCGTTTGAGCATCTGAAGTCCTTGTTTGTGCAAGAGCCAGTACGTAAACATCCAGAGCCTACTAAACCATTTGTGGTTCAGGCAGACGCTAGCAATGTGGCAGTGGCTGCAGTCCTTTTACAAAAGAACAATGAAGGAGCCCTACAGCCCTGTGCCTACACCTCAAGGAAGCTGACAGGGACCGAATGCAATGGGCCCATTTGGGAGAAGGAGACGTTCACAGTCCAGTGGGCCCTGTTGACATGGCAGAATTTACTGCAAGGGGGAGGGATGCGCTTCGAGGTCTGGAGGGACCATAAGAATTTGGAGGCCCTCCAGACCCCACAATGATTGTTGCCAAAACAAGTGAGATGGGCCTTATATTACTGGCGATTCAACTTCCAATTAAAATATATACCGCAAACCACAATATGACAATAAAAGGGAGGAGCTAGTGCAGGCTATCATTCTGACATCACAGCCTAGGGTGTTAGCCACTCAACAGGCCCCACCGGCACCAAACCTGTATGCCCAGGTTGAGGACCTCCCCAAAGCAATCCAAGCAGCACTCCCAATGGACCAGTGGTTTCAGGAAAATCGAACTTTATTAACACAGCGAGAGGGCTTTGCCTGGAAGGCGTCAAAGTTATACATAGCAAGTGTGGTATGGGTGGCCGTGCTGTGGCACTGCCACGACGTTCACTCAGCTGGACATTTCGGGTTCCTCAAGATTCTGCATTTAGCAAATCACCAATTCTGGTGGCCCCACATGAAGAGGGACATAGAGGAATACGTGAGGAGTCATGTTGTTTGCACCACCACGAAGCCCCGGCCTGGCCAGCCTCCTGGTCTTGTACAGCAGGTGGCAGATCCAATTTGTCCATGGGAAGAGATAGCCATGAACTTCATTGTGGATTTAGACAGACAGTCAAGGGAACAACGTCATTTGGATGATAATAGACCTGTTCTCTAAACAGGCTCATTTTGTAGCATGTACCGACCTGTCACTGCGTTAAATGTTTGCTAGTCGAACTGAACTGAATAATTACTGATGAATTACTGCGCAGGTCATAAGCCTTTATCAGCAAGTGATGTATTGTGCATGCTCATCACACATTCCAGAGACTTCTTTTTCTTTTGATCTTTGTCCGTCTGCCAGGAAGCTGGTAGACAAACTGTTTCTGCCAAAATGTAACAATTGGATAGATTTGTTTTATTTTCTATTTTATTATTTTTGTATTAAAAGTTTGTTTTTTAATTAGAATATGTTTCCGGGATTTTATTTTATTTTTTCGCTTATCGAAGATATGCCTGTTTGGAAAAGCCGCGGTCTAAGACCTCATTTAGTTCAGGGTGAAATATCTTCCCCTGACACGACCTTCCATCTGCTAGGAAATTGGCCAAACTGTTTACTGCCCATGTCTATAGACTCCATGGCATTCCCAAACGGATAATTTCCCACAGGGGAGTGCAAGGCACAAGGACCTTTCCATGTTGGCCAGAGGGTATACCTCTCCACTAAATATCTCAGGCTGCTTTTGCTATGTAAGAAACTCAGCCCCAAATTCTTTGGGCCTTTCCCCATCATGCAGGTTGTTAACCCTGTCATAGTGCAGCTAAGGCTCCCCCCCCCCCCCCATTGGGGAAAACACATCCAGTCTTCCAGTAAAGCCTGATCTGATCAATTCAGGCATCTGATATCAGAGGAGACCCATTACGGCCACCAGCCCTGGTCACTGTAGATGGGGAAAAACACTATGAAGGGCAAGATATACCAGATACCAGGTGGCACAGAGGGCAGTTACAATACATTGTTCTATGGATAGGTTATCCCCTGTCAGAGGCATCATGGGTTCATAGTAAGGACTGTAGGGCACCCTGCCTGGTAGCAATATTGCACCACAGACATACCGCAAAACTGGGGGTGGGGTCCTTCGGCTCCTAACTGACTGTAGTTTTTATCTCCCCAGGTGCTGTCTCCATGGTAGATGGGCCTCATGTCAGCTCCAGTGAGCCCACAGGCCTGGAGATGCCATTCGGGCAGGGGAAACTGAGGGAGCTGCCAGGAATCGTGCTTACCAGCTGGGGGTCTTTGTCACAAGCAATCCAGCTGAGAACTCTCCATAACTGATAACTGGCTGAGAACAAGCCATAACTGATTGCTGGGTGGTTTTCACTTTGGTTCACAAGGTGATGAGTGTGTGCGCGCGGGGGTGGGGGGTGGGGTTTAGCCTAAATACCAAATAAATTATAAAAGGTGGTAGGGAGCACCGGATGTCAGCTCTGACAATTTATTCATTGCCTTAGTGCTTTGTTGGTCTGTTTGTGCTGGAGGAAGATAAACTGCATTTTCTAACCGTCTCTGTGTTTGGCTGTTTTCCTTAACCCTTCAGAACCTGACATTTAGTTTTGGTTGTTGGTGTGTTGAGGTTGTTGATTGATGGTTGTTGGTATGTTGGGTTTGGGTTTTTTTTGATTGTTGGCTGGTGGGTTGTTGGTGTGGTTAAAGGGATGTGAGCCATTGGTCTTGTGTTTCATACAGTCAGCATGGTAGTTGATGTATAGGTCAGTTTGTCCTCGATCCAGGCATCTTTTGAGCTCTGCATGGAGCTCATGGGAGCGTGCACGTTGTAGTATGGATAGGTCGGGCTGTGAACGCAGTTTATTATGGTTAGTGTAGTTTCTGGCGAGTGTGTTTATTATGTGGATGAATTTGTGTTTACTGGCCTCACTCTTTCAAATGACTCTGTAGAAGCGTGGGGCCACTGTGTCATCATTGTTTTTATATTCAGGGCCATTGCAGAAAATGTTAATGATTTCATCAGGAGAGATGGTTGATGCTGGGAAGTTTCTGATGCTGCTGCGAACCTTAGTGATGTCATCTGTTTCATTGTTGTACTCAAGTCCGAATAGGATGGCGTTTGGACGCTTCTGTTTGTGTTCAAGTGCATCTTTGATGAGGATTGAAATGTCAGTAGTAGTGTTGTTGATTCCATGAGGCTGTGGTTGAGGCTGATGTTATTGAGATGGGGTAGGTTTTTGAGATGTTGGGTCTTCACTTTTCTGCTTTATATCTTCTTTTATGAGGGATGCTACAATGGTGTTAAGGGATTTTAATTGTGCTTCAATTTTGTTGAGGGATGCTAATAGTGATTCAATGGAGACTACCCATTCTTGTAGGACATTGGCATTGCCTAGTTTTGGTTTGCATGATGGGCAGAGAAGTGGGAGTGCAAAATGGGAGGATGGGAGTGAGGCTTCTTGTAGGAATTGGGCCATGGTTTTGGTTAATTTCATGCATTTGTGGTGAGCATACATGCCGCATAGGGAGCACTTCATTGTACTCTCGTCTTCCCCGAAGGAATCTAAACAGATGAAGCAGAATGAGCTGGAGTTTTGTGGGTCTTCAGTAGCGATTTCTTTTGCTATGAGTGTGGGTTTGGCAGTGAAGTGTTTGCTAGGCATGGTAGTTTTGTATTTGCAATCAAAGCCTTACCAATTAAGTATTCTATGTAAGCACAAGGCAAGATTTGTCCTTTTTGGTTCCTTTGCAACAGCACCACCGCTACAGCCACATCACTGGCGTCTGACTGTATTATGAATTGCTGTTCTGGATCTGGGTGTTGCAAAATGGGCTCCTGGGCAAAGAGCTGTTTTAATTTAAGTTTTTTTTGGCAGTCCATTGTCCAAACAATTGGTTGGTTTGGCTTCGGCTTTGTCGGCGATGGCCCTGTTTTTAACAGTTCAGTCAGGGGCAGCATGACTTCTGCAAACACTGGGATGAATTGCCAATAGAAGTTAGCGAACCCAAGGAAACTCTGTAACTGTTTGCAGGTGCATGGGGGTTGCCAGTCCAGGACCGCTTTCACTTTCCCTGGGTCCATTTCTATCCCCTCACTGAAAATCCGATATCTGAGGTAATCCAGGGAGGTTTTGTGGAATTCACACTTTGATAGCTTTGCATAGAGCTTGGCGGCCAGAAGTTTCTTCAGAACGTGCCACACCAGCTTTACATGTTCTTCTTGGGTCTTGGTAAAGATGAGAATATCATTGAGATAAACGAGCACCCCCTTGTAAAGGTGCTCATGCAGCACCACATTTATTAATTTCATGAAGATCACAGGGGCCCCTTGTAAGCCAAATGGCATGACTTTGAATTGGAAGCTACCAATGGGCAGTTGAATGCGGTTTTCCATTCGTCCCCTTCTCGAATTCGTATACGGTAGTACACCACTCTTAAGTCCAATTTTGTGAACACCTTGGCCTTGGACAGGCGATTCAACATGTCCTTCATGAGGAGGAGATGTTTTCCATGCAAATGGCATTAAATATCGCGAAGGTCCATGCACAGCCTCAACCCCCCATCTTTTTTCTCTTTAAAGAGGATGGGGGCAGCTACCTTGGATTTGACTGGCTGGATGGCCAGAAGTCCAAAAAGAAAAGATGGCTTGCAGGCATGACAATCACCTTTTGGAAACTTCTGACAAGCAAAGTCAATGGGGAAGCCAGATTGACTTAACAACCATGTTACTAACTTAACTGCAGTGATTCACTTAACTGTGACAAGAACAGTTGTAAAATGTGGCAAAATTCACTTGACAACTGACTTGCTTAGCAGTAGAAATTTTGAGCTAAATCGTGGTGATACAGGGGTGAAATCCTCCCGGTTCGGGCCAGTTCTCCTGTACTGGTAGGGATGATAGGCCATGGTTCTCTGAACCGGTGGTAAAAAATCCCTGGTGGCCCCGCCCTTGCCCCTGCCTGGCCTGGCTAAGCTGCCTGGCTAACTACCAACTTTCCCACTTTCACTCTTCGGACTGAATCCCAAGCTGCTGGTCGCAGAACACCTGCCTTGCTGTTTGCCTGCTGCTAGCAACTGAATCTGCCTGCAATCCATCTCATCGGCTAGCAACAGAATCTGCCTGCCTGCATTGCATTCCATTGCAGGGGGTATTTTGTGTGCTTTTGCAATCTGTTAAATCTGTTAAATCTGTTAAATCTGTTAAATCTGTTAAATCTGTTAAATCTGTTAAATCTGTTAAATCTGTTAAATCTGTTAAATCTGTTAAATCTGTTAAATCTGTTAAATCTGTTAAATCTGTTAAATCTGTTAAATCTGTTAAATCTGTTGCAGGGCCCAGTTTCTGTGAGGTGCAGCTGCTTCTGCATTGTGTTGCTTTTGTGTTGCTTTTGTGTTAAAACTAGTGTTTTGTGTTTTTGTGTTTTGTGTGCTTTTGCATTGCTCCCATTACTGGTCTTCAGCTAACAAAGCTCTTTTTCTTCCTTTTGAAGTAGCAGCCTTTACCAGCAAGAATGAAAAGGCAACAAACTTTTATTGCTCTTATGTAAGTATTCTTAATAAGCATTCTTCATTATTCTTATTTAAGTATTAAATGCATGAAATAATTGGTATATTTTCTTTTTATAGGTCATAAGGGCAAAGAAGTGATGTTGACTTGGTGACACCCACCTGGTCACATGACCACCAAGCCATGACCACCAAGCCACGTCCACAGAACCAGTAGGGAAAATTTTTAGATTTCACCACTGTGGTGATAGGTTGAGGACCTGTATACTCGATACATTCATGTTTGAACGGATGCTTAAAAGTTACTATTTATAACTAAAGTTAGCTCTCTTTTCCATTTGGATGCAGGAACCTTATCACCACTTTGAAACTATAGGACAATCCATGCTCAATGGACACAGATGCTGTGTCGGGTATGGGTGTGATAGTCCACATGATGTAAGTACAGCCCAAATGAGCAAGGATCAATTGTAAAAAAATTATGTGTGACAATATCTGTCTGGTTAATTTTTATGGTTTGCTTGGAAGGATGAAAGCTATTACTGGCAGCAAGCAAGATTGAGCCAGTGAAACTATTTGCACAGTTAATCTGTCCTTCCCTCTGGATGGGTATAGTGCTGTTATTATGGGCAACAGTGGAGAAATGATTTACAGTTGTGGTTGTAGATTTCTCTTTTATCTGCTGCATGGATAAAAGTGAGATTTACACTGTTAGATAATACAGGCAGTCCTTGATTGTTTTTGTGTGTTTGTTTTTTTAGAATTTTTTTTTATTGTTTTAATTAAACAAAAATACAAAAAAAACATTCTTCATTACATCTTGTAGAAAGCATGTTGATTGGTTACAAAAGAATTTCGTGCGTTACTATACATCCTTCATATTTTTAATTTACATTTTAAAATAGAAGATCTTTATGTATTTTACCATCAATATACCATCATTCTCATTTAGCTATAATTATTTAAATATGCTTTTATCTAGAATCATTTGCACTTGAAGACACAACCATCTACTGGCATTCATTAGCTATTCCTATAAACCTCCAATAATTACCCTTTTATAGCATATTCCCTTTTTTTTTCCAACTCACTATCTAAGGCTTATATCTAATTGCTTTTACCAATGCCAAGACATATAAAAATCATTAAACATTATCCATTAACATTTTCTTATTGTTATTATAGTTATCTAAAGGAAAAAAACAGGAAATTTTTTTTGTCATTTATATCACATCTCCTCCCCACCGACCCAAGAAAAATTACATCTTTATAATAAAGTCTAAACAAAAGTTTGTTAGTAAAGTTTATAAGTGCCCAAGAAAAATTGCATCTTTATAATAAAATCTAAACAAAAATATATTAGTGAAATTGATAAATCTTTTCCCCAGGTCGCAATTTACAGTTTATATCCAAATTATTTTTACTAATTGAGATTATTACTTCATTATTATTATCATAATGAGTTATTAATTAACAAATAAGAAAACATTCTAAAAGTGTCTAAGAAATCCTACTTATTAATCACCAAAGGTTAACTAAGTTTTGAGTTATCAACCTTCATCATCAGCTTGTGTCTTTCCGGGAACAAAACTGTCTTATCTCTTTAGCCAGTTGTTGTGTCAATTCTCTTATAAACTTCTTTATAAAGTTTTTTAAAACTTCTCTCCGCACTTTTTGGCTTGAAATATCTCTCATATAGTCTTGTTGCCCTTGAATTGGTATTAAAATTGGCATGTCTTTAATTGTCCGATGTCTTTCTAAAGCTGTTTCTCTTCTTAATTCCATCATCAAATCCATATCTTGACAGGGGGGGTAGAGCTCCAGATCTTCAAGTATGTAATAATAATCAGATTCACTTTTCCATGTTCCCTCCTTTCCACTTTCACTCATAGATGCTCCATTATTAGGTTCATCTCTTATCTTGTCTTTATCTTCTATATCTTTACTCTCTTCTTTAATTTTTGAGGCTCCAGTCCTTTCATCTTTTATTGACACAGACAATAATCTATTTAACTTCTTATCAAACCTCTCAAAGCCTTCCAATATCTTAAGAATTCCATCCAAAAAATCCTGGTAACTTAGGGTTTCTTCATTTGTATATGAATGCATATTTCCCAGAAGAAAAGAAAAAGTTTAAAATCCACTGCCACTTTCCCCTTCAATATCTCTTTTATGTGTAAAAATATTTTTGTTTTAAATTTGCTTAAACATAAAATCCTTTTAATTTTTTCAAGAAGAAAAAAAAAGAGGGTTCTATCTTTTCTTTTCTTTCCCTTCCCTTGTCCAAAATATTCCACAAAGACACCTGCGAGAAAACAGTTTGTGTCCTTGAGCCGGTATCAGTCTCTACAGACAAGCTGCAAACCCTCTAGTTACAATGTCAACAAACTCAGAGAAAATAGAGCAAAGGATACTTTGTTTCAAAAACAGAAAAAAACCAAGTTCTGGCTTCCGAATGGCAGATTCAACTTTCTCTTATTCGTATCAAGCTTAAGGAGAAAAAAAATCTCTAAGTGTCTTTAATAAAATTTAATAATCAGTAAGAGGAAGGATTATTAAAGTGAAAAAAGTTTTAGATCAACCAAAAAATAAAGGTAGCACAGATTAGGAGAAAAAAATCAAGTCATTCACTTAAGAGGAGAAACGGAAAGCATTCCAATCACTTCAATCCACAAAACGCTGTTACATAGAAGAGGAAAAAAAAACTTTCTAAGGCAGTCCAATAAAGATAAATTTCGCCACTTTATTCTTTTGCTTAAAGGACTAATTTATCTTTAAAAAAAATTTCTTTGGGCAATCATTCTCAAAGAAAAAAAACTCACCAGCTGGACTCACTTTCACTGCCTTCTTTCCGGAGCCATCTCCGACTTTGTCAGCCTGGGGGCTGTCTGTTTACCGCCGGCTTGGAGAACTTCCCTTGGGTCAATCAGGGACTTTGCGGTGTCCCTGAGACCAGCAAGGATTTGTCTCCCTGTCACCATCTCTCCGGGATGGTTTAGGTCCATACGGACCGTGCAGCTGGTAAAAGAATCAATGGTGGTCTCAGACTATTGAGACCGCACGTTGCGTCGTTGCGATGTCTGTCTCGTTCCTCAGGCAGTCCTTGATTTATGACTGCAATTGAGACTGTATTTTTTTTTCATAAGTCATGATGGTCATAAATCGAGAGACCCAAAAGACAACCTGCTTTAACAACTGTTTTTATGGCAGTTGTTAAGAGACACACACACTTATAGGTTTTTTGCAGAAACTGGCAAAAAACACACATCATGATTATGTGACTGCAGGACACTGCAACCAGTCGTAAATTTGAACCAGTTGCCAAGTGCCTGAAATGTAGTCATGTGACTGCAGGAGGAGGGCAGCATGGCATTTTACGAGGGCCAGAAATGCTTTATGGGCCATAAAGTACCCTTTCTTTTTTTTTATTAAAAAGTATTTTTATTTTTAAACAAACAGGCAGACAAAAACATATAACATAAAAACATCTTCTATTACGTACCGTGTGTTGGTTGGTTACAAGGTTTTTGTGCATCCTTTCCATAGTCATCACTTAAACTTTATATAAAGTCACATATTGTCAATCAAATATGTTTATATACATTGTTATTATAGTACTTCATTTATTTGACTTTCACTATTATTTCCTCATTTTAAACAAAATATTCTAAATATGGGTTCATTTATATTGTCGTAGTTCATTACATCATCTTCAATATATCCAATAATAAAATAATTTTATACCCTATTCTGATTCATTTTTGGTAACATTCTCTAATAATTTTCAATTCCATATGTATTTTTTAAAAAACTAACCACAGATAAGATAAATCCCATATCCTATAAAATTATTTATCTTCTTGTTCTCTAATTTCATATGTCAACTTACTCATTTCAGCACATTCCATTGTTCATATCATCAATCAAATATATAGATATACAGTTATTATGATTATAAAACATTCATTGAGTATAGCTATTATTACCTCCTTTTTGTGTGAAGCATGCTAAATTTAAAGTAAATTATATATTATGGCATTTCATTACATCATCCTGGAATCATCCAATGGTATTACATCTTTACATTCTCACTTACAGTTTATATAAAATCCCATATTATCCCTCTAGTATATATAGATACATTATTATCATTATTAATCATTTATTCAACTGCAACTATTATTACTTTGTCTTATATATAATACTCAAAATTTAACTAAGTTTAACTTAATTTTCATTGTAACATTTCATTTCATCATCCTGTATCCTTCCAGAAATAGTGCCATCCAATATCTCTTGCCATTTGTAAAATCTGTATTCTAGTTGTTTTCTTAGTAAAACTTATGTGGACTTCTCTTAGCAACTTGTTGTTCATTGCATATCTTTTAAAGACTCGAAACCCTTCATCTGTTCTTTCCATCAGCTTGTCTTTGGTTATCACTGGTGCTTCTGAAAAAGGTATTCTCCTTATCTCTGCCAAATTTTCTCCCCTTTCTTCTTCCATGTTTTGAGGTCTAAGATAGAGTTCCAGTTCATCAACCTCTCCAATGTCAACAGTTTTCTTATCACTTTGTTCATGTTTTTCTGCAATTTTTTGAATTCTATCCTCAAATTTCATCATCGTTTTATGGATATACTCGGTTCTTCCTCCCATTCTTTCTACTCTTTGCTCTATAATCCCAAGATTCTTTTCAATGTTCTCTGTACTTATTAGCATTTTTTTGATTCCTAGCATAATTTTTTGCAAAATTAATTCTTTTTCTTCTGCCTGTTGCACCATTTTTCCAAGTTGTAAACACTGCCACTAAAACATCCAAGGCTTGTTGCTAAATGTCAAACGAATTCACTATAGTCTTTCAAGTCCAAGCTTTCTCTTTACTCCAGTCCAGCTACTGATAATACTCCAGAAGAACACCTGTATAAACAACTCGTGCTCTTCCCACTGTTCCTTTCAATAAACAAAATCAAGGACTTTAACATATAACATATAAGTCAAATGATCAAAGGAATTAGTGTTTCCAAGCCTCCAGCCTCTAGACGGCAGTGTTACTTCATTTTCTTCTGCTTTTAGCCTTCTCTTTGTTACGAGGTTTAAGAAAAAACAGTGCTTAAAATGTATAATCCATATGAACGTTACCAAAAGGAAGAGATTCTTGCTCCACAGATACTAAAGTGAGGAAAAATAGAGGAAGAAGGAAAAAAGAAACCAGTCCAATTTAAAAAGTAAGAGGCATTTGTAAGAATTCCATCAAAAAAAATGGAGTTAAAAAAAGAAAGATAACACTCTAATTTTAATACAGGCTTAATCCGTGGCTTGCTCTCTTCTGCCTTCAATTTTAATTTTACTTTAAGTCTTTTGGGTATTCTCTTCTCTCATAGTAAATAGTAAAGTTTATCTCACCAATTTTGACACACACTCTCCTGCACAGCTTCCGTTCAGGGGTCTGTCCCAACCTTATGCAGCTTAAAATGGCTGCTTCGCTTGTAGCTGGCGAAAAGAGATTTCTCCTGGATCAATCAGGGACTTTGCGATGTCCCTGAGATCAGCAGGACATGCCCTTCTCTATCACCGTCTCTTCAGGATGGTTTAGGTCCAAAAAGAACCATCCAGCAACAGATATTCGACAGCAATCCTGGAGCCCCAAAATTGCATGTCGTGTTGTAGCGACGTCAGACCCCGCCTTTCCAAAGTACCCTTTCTGAGGCTGTAGTAACTCTGAACTAAGTAAAGGACTACCTGTAGTATAGTGGTGAAATTCATTTTTTTTCCCTACCGGTTCTGTGGGTGTGGCTTGTTGGTGGTTCATGTGACTGAGTCGGTGTGGCCAACTTGACATCACTCACGGCAACCCACCAAGCCATGGCCACCAAGCCACACCAACAGAACCGACAAAAATGTTCAGCCGGCCAAGTCTTCTAGCGTTCCACCTGGCTGCTTCTCGCCTCCTTCTCATGCTTGCTCTGTGTGTATGAGCCCGAGAAGGAAGACAGAAACAGCCATGTTGAATGCTGTGGCAGAGAGTAACTGAACATTTCTTCCTCCCTTCACAGCGGAGTTGCTCAGAAGGCAGCTGCCAGCCTCAGTCTGTCCCTTTATGGACCCCCCCCCCACTCCCTCCCAGGATTGTACCTTAAAGACTGCGGCCAGTGACTGCCTTCTAAGCAGCTCCACTGTGGCACCATCCTTCTGGCTGCTGCCGTTCTCCTGGCTGTGTCCAGCCGCGAGTGGCACCAGCAGGCAATGTGGTGTACGTGTGCTGAAAACAACTGCCAAAAACAACTGCCGCTTCGTACAAACCGATGCGAACCGGCTGAATACCACCTCTGCTGTAGCATGATTATTCATCTGTGATTCTCCCCCTTTTGTCTTTTCATCAGTGAGAAAGACAAGGTAACTACCTGGACACTGAAAGCTCGCTTGCACTAAATTTAATTCCTGCTCAGGAAACAGTGATTTTCTCAAGAAAGGAAATAGTGTACTGTTAATGGAATAAACCTTTTTTTTCCTAAGAAAAAAATGACATTTTTATGTGGATGCTATATATGTTCTGATCTGTTCAAAATCAAAGTTAAAGAGTTGCTATGAAGAAGATAATCTTCAAATAATGATGTAATAATGCAACCTGCCTTTCATATCTAATTGATCTGTAAATAATTAAAAAACAGGGCATACACCAAAATTGGTAAATTATTTTTTATGGTAAATGCTATTGTGTTTCCCCAAAAATATGACATGTCCTGAAAATAAGGCCATTCCAGACTTTTGGGATGGGCAAAAATATACGCCCTCCCCGAAAATAATCCCAGTGGACAACACCCCCCCTCCAGCTGGGCAGAGTGCCACTCATTGACCCAGCAGTATACTGAAGGCACCAACCCACGCAAGCGGGGGGAGGGGGGGACCGGTGCTCGTGTGGCTTGCTGCCTTCAGGATACTGCTGTGTCAGGGCCAGGGCTGCCGCCATTGCCGCCGCCGCTGCTGCCGCCACCGCTGCCATCCTAACACTGAGGATGGCTTCTTCTGACAAATAGGCCACAGTCAGTAAGGATGGGATCTCACCATTCTTGTATTCTGATACTAAGCACAGGAGCCCCTCAGGGTTGTGTGCTAAGCCCCTTCCTTTATTCTTTGTGCACACATGACTGCACCCCATTGTATAACAGCAACACAATTATAAAATTTGCAGATGAAATGACAGTGGTGGGGCTCATTAATAAGAATAATGAGTCTGCTTATAGAAAGGAAGTACAAGGGCTGACATTGTGGGGTAAAGAAAATAATCTTACACTTAACACCAAAAAAACTAAAGAACTTATAATTGACTTCAGGAGGAAGAGAGATGTGTATTTACCATTGTACATAAACAGCGAGGAGGTGGAGCGGGTTGGTAGTTTTAAATTTCTGGGCACTTATATCTTGGAGGACCTCTTATGGACTATGAATGCTAACATGCTTGCGAAGAAGGCACAGAAAAGGCTGTACTTCCTGAGAATGCTCAGGAAGATAAATCTATCTGAGCATCTACTTCTGTCCTACTATTGCAGCACCATTGAGAGTGTCCTGACATACAGCATTTTTGCATGGTATGGGAGCAGCTCTGTAGTGGACAAAAAAGCTCTACAGAGAATCATTAAAACTTCCCAGAATATCATTGAGCTCCAGCTACCAGCCCTGGACGACATCTTTGAATCTCACTGTTTGAGGAAGTCGCGTAACATTCTCAGACACTCCTCCCATCCTGCTTACAATCTTTTTGGACTGTTGCCTTCTGGCAGAAGATACAGAACAATTAAAACTTGGACCACACATCTTCAAATAGTTTTTATCCCAGAGCTATAATTGCACTCAACAATGAATTAAAAGGCCACCATTATTCTCCAAGGCACCTGAGGGTAGGACAAGAAGCAATGGGTGGAAACTAATCAAGGAGAGAAGCAACTTAGAACTGAGGAGAAATTTCCTGACAGTTAACAACTAATCAGTGGAACAGCTTGCCTCCAGAAGTTGTGAATGCCCCAACACTGGAAGTCTTTAAGAAGATGTTGGATAGCCATTTGTCTCAAACGGTATAGAGTTTCCTGCCTAGGCATGGGGTTGGACTAGAAGACCTCCAAGGTCCCTTCCAACTCTGCTATTGTATTGTATCAGTGAGCTGTTGGACCAAGTAATAGTCTGTTGTGTGGATGCTTGGGTGGTTTAGGGGCAGGAAATGTTTGGTGGGTGGGGGTGTGTTTGGGGATTGTCAGGTGTGTTGGGCCTGGTCTCTGGGTGTTATGTGAATTTTGTTGTATGGGTATACTGTGTATATACGTACAATGACAATAAAGTATTCTATTCTATTCTATTCTGAGAGGCCAGTCGGGCCTGCAGCCTGCTGCCGAGTCTTCTGGGAGCTGGGGCAGAGAGTCTTCTGGCAGCCAGTCCACAACCATAGAACCGGAAGCACATGCCCACAGCGCCCACTGCCGGAAGACTCTGCCTCGGCTCCCGGAAGACTTGGCATCAGGTGGCTGGCCTGACCGGCCTCTCAGAAGAAGCCATTCTCAATGCTGGGATGGTGTCACCCTGGCCTTGCAGTGATATCAGATTCCAAATGAGCAATTGTGCTTCAGGTCTGGCTTGTAGCTGGAGACTACTTAGGAAAATATACCTTTGAGTTCAGGTAGTGGTGGCAAGGAACTGCCCATAGGTACAGTGAAGTTGGTGGATCTCTGCTTTTGTCCAAAATACTGTACATCTATAGACTGCACTGTTAATGTGCACCCAAAAAAAGGATGGTGACAAGGTCAAGGTGATGTTTGTTGAGCTGACCTTCCCCACAGACCTTAATTACAAAGGTTCATTCATAACTGAGAAAATATATGATATGCCTGGAGCCTCTGTCTTCACATTTCAGTACATTACATGTTTAAAACTTGAGTAAAGGTATCATTTTTAATATTTCTCAGCCCTTCCATAAGGCAGCTCATATTTAGCTTTCCAAACCCACTTCTTACCTGAATGGAAAATCTCACACTTAGTACACTAGAACAATATATGGCTTAAAAAACCCCAAATACTGTATTATAGCCATAGATAGATAGAATAGAACAACAGAGTTGGAAGGGGCCTTGGAGGTCTTCTAGTCCAACCCCCTGCTTAGGCAGGAAACCCTATACCATTTCAGACAAATGGTTATCCAACATCTTCTTAAAAACTTCTAGTTGTCAGTCATGCCTCCTTCAATATCCAAGAAAGAAAAACCTACACTCCATTTTAATAGAGAGAAAGTACTTTTACTAGATATGAAGTGAAAGCAGCTAAAAGGAAAGCAAGATCTGAGCCAGCAAGGCGGGAACATATACATATCAAACGTTTACCCAGCACCCTCCCCACAATTCTCCAACCCAGTGTCCAATCTGCAACTCCCTAAGGTGTTATGTGGGGTGCATCTTCAAACAGCCTCATCAGGTTGGTATGCAAAACTGTTGGCCTTGACCAAGTCCAAACATCAGCCACCAGCATGTGCAGAAGATGGTAAGAACAAGACTCCTCCAGTACAAGATAATTCCCTTCCCCAATACCTTGCCCCCCCCCCCCCCGGTTCCTATGGCAGCCGATAGTAAGCAAGCTTAGCAAAACAGCCGTAAGCGAGCAAGCCAAACAGAGGCTGACACTAGTGTTGGAGCATTCACAACTTCTGGAGGCAAGCTGTTCCACTGATTAATTGTTCTAACTGTCAGGAAATTTCTCCTCAGTTCTAAGTTGCTTCTCTCCTTGATTAGTTTCCACCCATTGCTTCTTGTTCTACCCTCAGGTGCTTTGGAGAACAGTTTGACTCCCTCTTCTTTGTAGCAGCCCCTGATATATCGGAACACGGCTATCATGTCTCCCCTAGTCCTTCTTTTCATTAAACTAGACATACCCAGTTCCTGCAACCGTTCTTCATATGTTTTAGCCTCCAGTCCCCTAATCCTCTTTTTTGCTCTTCTCTGCACTCTTTCCAGTGTCTCCACATCTTTTTTATATCGTGGCAACCAAAACTGAATGCATTATTCCAAGTGTGGCCTTACCAAAGCATTATAAAGTGGTATTAACACTTCATGTGATCTTGATTTTATCCCTCTGTTTATGCAGCCTAGAACTGTGTTGGCTTTTTTGGCAGCTGCTGCACACGGCTGGCTCATATTTAAATGCTTGTCCACTAGGATTCCAAGATCCCTCTCAAAGTTACTACTATTGAGCAAGGTACCACATATACTGTACCTGTGCATTTTGTTTTTCTTGCCTAAATGAAGAACCTTACTTTTTTCACCATTGAATTTCATTTTGTTAGATAGCGCCCACTGTTCAAATTTATCAAGATCCTTCTGTTGTCAGCCCCAGTGAACCCACAGAGCTGCCATTCGGGGGAGGGGGGGAGCTGTGGGAGCTGCCAGTAAACTTGCTTACCAGCTGGGGATCTCCCTCCTCCACAAGCAACCCAGCTGACAACTCTCCATAACTGATAACTGACTGAGAACAAGCCATGACTGATTACCGAATGGTTTTCACTCTGGGTCATGAGGTGATGGGCGTGTGCACGTGTGGGGTTGGGGTTAAGCCTAAATACCAAATAAAGTATAAAAGGTGGTGGGGAGCACCGGATATCAGCTCTGTCAATTTATTCATTGCCTTAGTGCTTTATTGGTCAGTTTGTGCTGGAGGAAGATAAACTGCATTTTCAAACAGTCTCTGTGTTTGGCTGTTTTCCTTAACCCTTTGGAACCTGACAGTTTTGTCAGAGGTCACACCAGAGCTCACACCAGAGCTCACACCAGAGCTCACACCATGGCTGAAGGTACAGTGCTTGGGTTGGAGGCTGCGGACATAGAGGAGTCTGCCATGGCAACTGATAAAAATGTGCTGGAGGCTGTGTCAGGGCCAGCAGGAGAGGCACCATTGGATGTAAGGCCTAAGGACCACTTGGTGGCATGGAAGCCTACAGCAGAACCTCTAGAGGCTGAGGTGGGGCAGGCCCATGCAGGAATGACAGAGGATAGGTGTCTGGGCCTGCCAGGGGTTCGGGACCACAGAGGCCTTCCACCCCATTCTCCCGCGCTCCCCCCTTCTGGAAGCCATTTCACCCAATGGCGTCAAAAGTGCATATCACACGATGATTGGAGTTACTCTACTGTGGTGGGCAGCCAAACCATAGAGGTGCTGCAGGAAATGTTTGGGGCAGTGGGCTTCCGAGATAATGGACGTGGCAGTGGTTGCAGAGATATTGCAGAAGAGTCCCCAGAACAGGGACCATGACAGGCAGTGTGAGTCGTTGGACAGTCCAGGGTAACCGGTCCAGAACGGTACTGTTGTGTCCCAGCAGGAGCCGTTGGAGTTGCCACCAGACTCCGACAGCGAGGGTCCCTCTGAGTCGGCTCAGGAGGATGTGGAGGACCCTGGACAGGGTTCCGAATCTGAGCAGGGCGCAGAGAGGCTGGTTGGCCACCAGGAGGCGCCTGAGGCATGGAGCCGTGGTGAAAGCCAAGGGAAGGGGGCTCCTGATTTCATGCCTTGGAGCAGTGGGGAGGAGTCACAAGACAGTGAGTCAGACATCAGCAGTGAGTTATTAGATGCTCGTTACCGGCGTGCTGCCTGGCGTAAGGAGCAATTGAGCAATTACAGGAGGTAATTGCTCTCAGCTGCTGATCATTAGACTCCTCTCCAGACTATAAAGGGACTGCTTGTGGACACACCCTTTGCAGGAATCAACTGATCATTGGAGTTGGAGAAGCTCAGATCTGTGTCGTACTTTGGCAGGCTGGATTGCTGCCAAAGGGTTTACCTGGATTGCTGCCAATCTGTTCCCTGGACCTTGGCAGGCAGGAGTGCTGCTAAGGTGATTATCTGGAGCTTGGTAGCTGGATTGCTGCCAAGAGGTGTCGCTGTAGCTGGATTGCTGCCCAGAGTGCTATCTTGACCTTGGCAGGCTGGATTGCTGCCAAGGTTGAACCTGTATGTCAATAAACATCTGGAAGAGACTTTGTGTCGGAGTGACTTGGTATACCAGAGCGGGGTGTGTGTGTGTGTGTGTCAGAACAGGTACAGTACCCAAAGGGCTCCAAGAGTAGAAGATCAGCAGCCCAGACTAGGGGTACCCCAAGCTGCCCGGGATACCTGCGGGAAGCAAGCAGTGGGAGAGAGATATGGCCCCCACGCTCTCCTTACCCAGAGGGCATCTCCAGCCACTTATTGGCCTGGAGTTATGGGACGCTGGGACCCACCAGCAATACGGACTACATTTGATGGTAGCGTGAGTGGCCCTGTTCTTAGGCCAGGTGTTAAATCACATGGACCATTATGGCCATATATACACATCGCTGTGAGACAGGGTGATGGCCGTGGTGGCAGTGATGGATGGAGAGCAGTGGTGGGTTGTAGGCAGTATGCCCCGGTACGGACGTACCAGAACCTGTCCGGAGCACCGCGTACCGTTCCGGTATGGTGCTCCGGATGGCCCGCCCGCCCGCCCGCGCTCTTTACCTGTCTTTAAAGTCTTCGGCTCTGGAGAATCGTGCAGTCTCACGGAGGTGTCGCTGGATGGTGCTGTGCGCGTCCATGTGGACGACACTAGGCCCTTTCCAACCATACCAGTTGGAATGGGATCCGGAACCCAACACTGATGTAGAGGCTGTCGACTGGGTGGCTGATTTGTATGGGGATCATGCTGTGGAACTCGGGGACATTGGTCTGTTCCTGGAAGCACTGCAGGAAAGGTTCAAAGATACTACCAGGACACAGCAGGTGGAAGTGCAGTTGCTGGTTGTAAGACAATGAGGGAGGCCAGTAGCCAAATACAGTACATCGGAGAATTCCGGCATCTTGCTGGCAATGTGAAGGGGTGGCCGGAGAGATTGGTGGTGCATCACTTCAAGGCCAGTCTTGATGAAACACTATACTGGGCCTGCGTCTGCAGAGGGTTGCCACCTAGACTGACTGCATGTTTCCAGGCCACCACGGAATTAGCTATAGGGTTCCGCGAGGATAAGCTGGGAAGGGAGTGGGTCCCCACAGTGAAACCTCCTTTCCCGATGGCAGGTGGACAGACAACACCCGTCTGGCCACCCATAACATGTTTTCGATGCGGAGGCCGGGGCATAGAGCGGGAGAGTGTCCTGAGACCGGCCCTAGAGCGTCTGTGACCACACCAAGCACAAAAAGGGGGATGGCCAGGAAGAGCATGAAGGTCGGCCAGGAGAAGTCATGCGGGGTGAGTCAACCAATTCCTATACCCGTTGAATCCAGCCCATTGGGTGATACGCTTAGCACCAGTGGAAGTGATGAGGAGGAGGATTCCGACCTGATGGTAAGTAAGCTGATCAAACCTTTTGTGATACTGGTAGTGGTGGAAGTGGCCAGGCAACAACAATGTACAGCCCTGATTGATTCAGGGTGCACTTGTTGCTTAATGAATGACACAGTCACTGATAGTTTGGGGGTAGGCCTCAGGAAGTTGGCTAGGCTGATCCGTTTCGAACAGATGGATGGGTCATTATTGGGGGGCCAACCAGCCACACATGTAACTGATCAGGTGGTATTGCAGATCCCCATTGCAGGTCCTGCAGGTATTGCAGGACCCCATCGCGAGGTCCTGCGTTTTGTGATACATTGCCCCCTCACCGCCCAATGGATTGTGCGGTGTAACTACTCCCTGGGGCTAAACTGGCAAAGCCCTGAATGTATTCTATGACCCCGCAAGAGCTAGCAGAAATGAGGGCATAGATAAAAAAAGAACTTGAAAAGGGGCTTTATTCAGCCAGCTAGATCAAGGATAGCCACCCCTGTTGTTTTCCGGGAGAAAAAGGTTGGCAGCTTATGCCTCTGTGTCGACTTCCGGGGGATTAATGCCATTTGTGTGGAACATCTGTACCTACTCCCTTTAATGAAAGACATGCTGGCCAGGTTAGCGGAGGGATGCATATTCACAAAATTAGGCATACTATAGGGTACGTATTCAGGCTGGTGACGAATGGCAGACGGCCTTCAATTGTCCCCTAGGCAGTTACCAGTTCAAGGTTATGCCCTTTGGACTTCAAGGACCCCCAGCGGTGTTCATGCAGCTAATTAACGAGGTGCTGCATGAGCATTTGTATCAAGGGGTACTCGTCTATTTAGACGAAATCCTTATACTTACCAAGTGTGGTACGGGTGGCCATGCTGCGGCGCTGCCATGATGTTCACTCAGCTGGACATTTCAGGTTCCTCAAGATTTTGCATTTAGCTGCAAACAAACCAGGTGTCAGTGTTCCAAATATCATGCAGAATTAAATCATTGTCCAAGGCAAAGTAGTCCTTAAAACTCCAATTTAATAAGACAGGCATGTTGGCATTAAGCTGGTGAATTTCAACTCTAATGTACATCCGGTGAATTCACCCAGTTAAAAGTTCATCATTTTTCCCCACACCCCATAATTCATCACATGGTCCAATCTTCATCTTCCACGCTGGCATGTACACCCCTCTTCTTCCGGCCAGGTGTCGAGGTGCGGAGACAAAAGACGACCTTGAGCTTCTAAGAAATTCATAACAATACATTCCACAATCCTACTCCTTTCTATTCCCCCCTCCCAACTACTATACCAATGAAACAGCATAATATGTATATGTTTTAATTATGTGGCAGGCCAAAGATCCTAAAAGGAACAGAATTACAGGCCTGACAGGCGGCCTCTCCTCAAGAGAAAAACGTTTCCTGAAAAGAGAATAACATAAATGTTAACCATCAAATTTTAACCACCTCTTCCTCCCCCAGGGGGACCCTTTGGCTTATCAGGGAATTTCTCATGGAATCGCTTCACTAATTTATCTGCTTTCAGATCCCAACTTTTCACCCACGTAGCTTCTGACAAAGGGTATCCCTTCCAATGCACTAAATATTGTAAATGACCTCTATACAGCCTGGAATCTAATATTTTTTTCACTTCATAATGTGTTTCCCCTTCTACCACTACGGGAGGAGGTGGAGTTTGGGTGGATGGTCTCATGCTAGACTCCCTTACCGGCTTCAATAAGCTACAATGGAATACCGGGTAAATTTTCCCTAAGAGTCTGGGTAGGCTGAGTCGAACTGTAACTGGGTTAATTATCTTTTCTATTGGGAAAGGACCTAGAAATTTTGGACCTAATTTCTTACTAGGCATCTTTAATCTTATGTATTTAGTAGACAAAAAAACTTTGTCCCCCACTCGAAAGGGGGGTTGTAGGGAACGATGTTTATCAGCTTGCTTCTTGTAGGCTTCTGCCGCATCTGTTAGCGCCTTTTTGGTATTCTCCCATCCCTTCTTTAGTGCCTCCAGCCATTCATTCAGGGACATGGATGAGGGAGGTTCCTTAGGTAGTTCAGGCATGGGTACGAATTCCATGCCACTGGTAATCTGGAAAGGAGTTAATCCGGTACTGCTGTGAACCGCATTATTATATGCTACTTCAGCGAAAGGTAGCAAGTCCGACCAATTGTCTTGCTGATAGTCCACATAACACCGGATATACTGTTCCACCATCGCATTGGCCCTCTCTGCTGCCCCATTTGTGCTGGGATGAAATGCTGAGCTGAGTCCCTGCGTGGACCCGATCGATTTTAGGAATTCTCTCCAGAACTTGGCGGTGAATTGAACTCCGCGATCTGAAATGATCCTTTTTGGAACTCCATGTAGGCGATAAATGTGTTTCACAAACATTTTCGCTAATTTCTTTGCGGATGGTAGGCTTGAACAAGTGATAAAGTGTGCTTGCTTGGAAAACAAATCAATAACTGTCCAGATTACTTTATTACCACTGCTATCTGGAAGTTCGACAATGAAGTCCATTGCTATCTCTTCCCATGGTCAGCTAGGGTTGGCCACTTGTTGTAGTAGTCCAGGGGGCTTTCCCGGATGGGTTTTCATTGTTGCACAAGTAGCACAGCTTCTTACATAATCTTCCACCTCCAACCTCATCTTTGGCCACCAAAATTGACGTCTAGCGAGGTGGAGAGTTTTCAGGAATCCGAAATGACCTCCTAGTTTCGCATCATGACTCTGCTGTAGCACTTGCAATCTCATTTCTGCAGGGACGTACAGTTTGGATCCCTTCCAGGCTACGCCATCATTAATCGTTAGGATGTATTTGTTGTTGTTGAACCATGGGTCTGTCTGGAGGGCTGCTTTCAGTTCGGTTCTCAGTTTATCTTGGCTTCGACTGGTGACTTGAGCTGCCTTTTGGTGAGAAGCAGATATGATGGGGTGGAAAATTTCTTCCTTCTTACTGTCAAACTGGGGTTTTCTCGACAGGGCATCTGCTAACAAGTTCTTCCCTGCGGGGATGTGTTTAATTTCAAATTTGAACCTTTGGAAATATTGGGCCCAACGGACCTGTTTGGGGGATAACTTTCGATGGGCAAGGAGAGTTTCGAGGTTTTTATGATCAGTCCATACCTCGAACGGTATATCCCCCCCTTCCAGGAGATGCCTCCAGGTGAGCATGCTCCACCTGATCGCGAATGCCTCCTTCTCCCAAATGGGCCACCTTCTTTCCGTAGTGGTGAGTTTCTTGGAGATGTAAGCGCATGGTAAGAGGTGGCCTTCTTTATTCTTTTGTAGTAGCACCGCGGCTATCGCGACATCACTGGCATCCGTTTGGATTATGAAAGGTTGCTCTGGATCGGGGTGTTGCAATATGGGTTCTTGGGCAAAGAGCCATTTTAATTTCTCAAAAGCCTTTTGACAGTCGATTGTCCATTTTAATGGTTGGTTTGCTTTTGGTTTAGTAGGAGAAGGCCCCGTTCTTAATAGGTCAGTCAATGGTAGGGCAATTTCAGCAAAGGTTGGAATAAACTGCCTATAAAAGTTTGCAAATCCAAGGAAGCTTTGTAATTGTTTGCGAGTGCTTGGAGGTTTCCAATCTAACACCGCTTTCACTTTTTCTGGGTCCATTTCTACTCCTTCATTGGAGATACGATATCCCAGATAATCTAGCGAGGTCTTGTGGAATTCACACTTTGACAATTTGCATAAAGTTTGGCAGCTAGAAGTTTTTTCAGGACTTGCCGTACCAGTTTCACATGTTCTTCCACGGTCTCAGAGAAGATCAAGATGTCATCTAAATAAACGAGTACTCCGCGGTACAGGTGGTCGTGTAGCACTTCATTTATGTACTGCATGAATACTGCGGGTGCTCCTTGTAGTCCGAAAGGCATGACTTTATATTGGAAGCTGCCTAAGGGAGTATTAAAAGCGGTCTTCCACTCATCCCCTTTCCGGATTCGTATACGGTAATACGCCTCTCTCAAATCCAGCTTGGTGAAGATCTTGCCCTTAGCCAAGTGGTTCAACATATCTTTCATGAGAGGGAGGGGATAGGTATTCTTTTCGCATACCGCATTCAAAGCTCGTAAGTCCACACAGAGGCGAACCCCCCCATCTTTCTTTTCCCTGAAGAGCACTGGGGCCGCTACTTTTGATTTTGCTGGTTCAATAAACCCTCTTTTCAAATTGGTGTCGATGTACTTCCTCAATTCTATCATCTCTTTAGGCGTCATAAAGTACATTTTGGGCTTTGGTAAGGTTACCCCAGGTTTGAACTCTATGGCACAATCTGTGGCGCGGTGAGGTGGAAGGTAGTTTCCGTCTTCCTCACTGAACACCTCCGCCAGATCCCAATAGATCTTTGGGACTCGTTGGATTCCCGGAAGTTTAGTGTCTGCTGCGGTTGCTGCAGGTTCTGGATGGGTTGGGCTGTTAGGTTCCAATGTTCCTGGGTGGCCTTTTGGTTCCACCGGTGGTAACGGCCCAAGTCCAATAGTCACCTTTCTAACACCATCCTCCCACTTTATGGTAGGTTCCCACTTGTCCAACCATGCAAGCCCTAGGATAACTGACTCCTGCATTCCGGGGGCCACGATGAATCTGAGGAACTCATAGTGGCGGCCTATCACCAGTTTTACTAACTCAGTGATCTTTGTAGCCGGAGCTCCCCCAATTAGGGTTCCATCCACTTGCTCAAACGGAATGGGTTGTTTCAGGGGTCTGGTGCGTATACCTAGTTGCTCCACTATTGACATGCTGATTAAGCATCGGGTGCAGCCGGTATCTATAATCACCCCAACTTCCCCTTCTACCCCCGTTTTCGGTATTTGGAGTTTGGCTTTTATTTGGAAGGGGCGGATAGGTGCACTCACCATTGGGTCGTCTTCTGGGTTTCCTTCGTCTTCCTCCTCTGAGGTGGCAAGGGCGTTTTCAGTGGCTCCGCTCTCTGCCCCTGCTGGCTGTTGTGCCAGACGACTTTTTTCTGGTGGTTTTCTGGGGGTTTTCTTGACTGTGCTGGCAGGTGGTTGGCGTGGTTGTGGAACTGGGGCTGGAGCCCAGCATGTAGATGCCCGGTGGCCAAGCTGACCACAACGGTAGCACTTTATTTTGGGGCCCCAGGAACGCGGGGTTGGCGGGAGCTTTTCAGTTTGCTGCCTCTGCGTTCGGTGGGCTAACGTTTTTTTTTCAGGGGTTCTGGTACCTGGCTTTGGATAGGTGTTAATCTCGTGGTCCAGTATGATTGCAGTGGTGTACCATTCTTGGATACGATCTGGGGTCCCCCTTATGGCACAAGCTTGTTTCAGTTTGGGATCTAAGGCCTTTTTGAACGTATAGACCAATAGTCTCTCTGGCCAGTAACGTATTCTTCCAGCTATTCTCCGGAATTCCCAAACTAATTCTTTGACCGGCCGACCCCCCTGTCGTAATTCCTGGATCTGGTCTTCAGCATCTACCTGTTGGGCCACATCGTAAAATCGGGCCCGCATCAGTTGGATGAACCCCGTTATGTCATCTAACTCAGGAGCTGCTTCTTCATGGAGTTCCGCTATCCATTGTGCTGCCTCTCCTTCATTCATCCCCTCTGCTATTTCTTGGATCAGTTCTCGATCCGTCAGGTATTGTGGGCCTACTTGGTCAACGTATGCCAACACTCGATTCATAAAGTAAGCTAGTTTGTCTCGGCTGCCATCATAGGTTGCACGGAACCTTGGGGGTGTGGGAGGAGGAGGGGGTGCTGGTGGTTGAACCGGAGCAACCTGTCGGCCTGCTGCTTGGGGTGGTAAGCTTCTTTGTGGGGCCACACCCATCGGTTGGGCAAAAGCCTGCTGAGGCATTGGTGGGGGGGCTGGGCCCTGTGGTGGTCCCAGTCCCTGGCTCTGCCTCTGGGCAGCTATTTGGGGTGGCGCCATTAGTTGGGAAGGGGCAGGCATCTACTGGCATTGAGCCCATCCATGACCCGGGAAGAAAGCCCAACCTGAATTGGCTTGATTGATGGGTCCAGAGCCATCGCTTTGCAGAGGGGGGAGGTGAAAGTGTTCCAGGCCCCTTTCGGCTGGTTAAGTTTTACTTCCCAACTTTTTTTCACTCCAGGAGGGGGGGGTGCTGATTCGCTGATGGCTGTGTGGAAAGACCCAAGGTCTCCGCTCCACTGCGCAGCAGTTTCTCTGTTGGGAAAGGATAATGTGGGCTTTGCTAGGCTCCACCCGGGTGGTTCTGGGGGCCCCAGGGGTTTTTGTTCACTCACATTTAGGCGTCGGAATTGGTCCGGAAGGCCCATCAAAGACTGGCTGCGTGAGAGCGACCGAGATCTCCATTCATTTGCTCTTCTCCCCATGCTCCAGTCGTCTGTCAGAGCCCCCTTGGGGGGGGCCCTCTCCTTCTCGCAAGCATTCCTGAGAAGCAATAAATCCTGAACCTTCCTCCCGCAGATCAAACTCCGTCTGTGAGGGATATCTTGGTTTCGGTTCCTTTCGCCGGGCGCCCTGCTGAAGCTCCCTTTGCTTCGCCTCTGCTTGTTGAACCATTTCTTTAGAAGGTGCATAGATGGTTTCGACAAAAATAAGCGATCCATCATCCTTAGCTTTCTCTGATGCATTCTTTCTTTCCTCCATCTTCACTGAAATTTCATCCTGCCCAAGGTTGGGTCAGAGCTGGGATTCAGTACCCCGATGAAAGAAAATTTTTTTTAAGGGAGAGTTGAAATAATGTCAGCGTTCCAAATATCATGCAGAATTAAATCATTGTCCAAGGCAAAGTAGTCCTTAAAACTCCAATTTAATAAGACAGGCATGTTGGCATTAAGCTGGTGAATTTCAACTCTAATGTACATCCGGTGAATTCACCCAGTTAAAAGTTCATCATTTTTCCCCACACCCCATAATTCATCACATGGTCCAATCTTCATCTTCCACGCTGGCATGTACACCCCTCTTCTTCCGGCCAGGTGTCGAGGTGCGGAGACAAAAGACGACCTTGAGCTTCTAAGAAATTCATAACAATACATTCCACAATCCTACTCCTTTCTATTCCCCCCTCCCAACTACTATACCAATGAAACAGCATAATATATATATGTTTTAATTATGTGGCAGGCCAAAGATCCTAAAAGGAACAGAATTACAGGCCTGACACCAGGCAGATGTTTAGCATACAAATTGAAAAAAAAGAGAGAGTCAAGAAAAATAATGCAATTAATAGATGATCAAGGGCAAATTTGTTATGGAAATGAAGAGAAGAAAAAAATTATACAAGATTACTATGGAAAATTGTATGAGCAAGAGAATATAGAAGAGGGAGGAGTCAAACAGTATTTGCAAAAAGTGAATTTATCCCAGATACCCAAAGATACTGAAATACTTGAAGGCAACATAATGATGATGGAGTTAACTGAAGCACTTAAAAAACAAAATAATGGAAAGGCTCCAGGCCCAGATGGATTGCCAGTGGAATTTTATAAGACATTGCAGGAATCGTTTTCTTCCATTACTAGAAGTTATGAATGAGGTTTGAGGTTTATTGGACTTATATGCCGCCCTTCTCCCAAAGGACTCAGGGCGGCGAATGAGATTATGTCAAAGATGAGGATACCCAAATCGTGGTCAGAAGGATATATTACACTTGTACAAAAAGAGGAGGCTGACCCACTTCAAATTAAGAACTATAGACCTATTTCTCTGCTAAATTCAGACTATAAGATATTTGCTTCAATACTGGCAGAGTGACTCAAAAAATACTTTAAAATTTTTATTCACCCTGATCAAAATGGGTTTCTACCAAAGAGACAAATTAAAGATAATATGAAACTAATTCTGGACACTTTGGAATACTATGAGGCACATCCTGAAAAACAAATGGCTTTGATGTTTTTAGATGCACAGAAAGCCTTTGACAATGTGAACTGGTGATTTATGTTGTTACAGCTGGAACAGATGGGCTTTGATAAGAAATTTACTCAAGCCATACAAACTATATAACATAAACAAACAGCAGAGATAATGATAAATGGAGAATTGACAGATTCTATTGAATTAAAGAAAGGGACGAGACAAGGTTGTCCACTATCACCTCTTTTGTTCGTCTTAACATTAGAAGACTTAAATAGAAACATCAGAGAAGAAAAAGACATAAAAGGAATGAAAATTAAAAAGGAAGAATATAAATTGCAGGCATTTGCAGATGACCTGGTCTTCATCTTAGAGGACCCATTAGAAACTGCGCTTAAATTGATAGAAATAATAGTGGAATATGGAAAAGTAGCAGGTTTGAAAATAAATAAAGACAAAATGAAGATTTTGACAAAGAACATGTTATTAAGACAAAAGGAAGAATTGGCGGGAGCTTTGAAGATCCAAATCACGAATAAAGTCAAGTATTTGGGGATATATCTGACAGCAAGATGTAGTACACTTAAAGAGAACAATTACCATAAACTTAAACAACATATTGCAACAGATTTGGCAAAATGGGAAAATTTACAACTATCAATAATAGGGAGAATATCAACAATCAAGATGAACATACTACCCAGGATTTTATATTTGTTCCAGACAATTCCAATTAGATTAGGGAAAGATTATGTTGACGGTTTAAACAAAATAGTTTTGAAGTATATTTGGCAGGGAAAGAAAGCGAGAATAAAACTAGCATTACAAGATGCTAGAATAAGAGGTATGATTTGGTCTACCTAACCTGGAATTATATTATCAGGCAACAAGTTTGATGTGGGTTAAGGAATGGATAACATTAAGAAATTCTAGATTATTGACTGTAGAAGGACATGATTTGTTGTTGGGATGGCACTCTTTCCTATGGTATAAGGGAATTAAAACACAGGGGCATTTTAGAACACATTATATACGCGAGGCTTTGCTATTAAATTGGGAGAAGATTAAAAGGCAACATTACTTAAAAATTCCAGTCTGGTTATCAACTATTGAAGCTTTTTCATATCCAATAATATACAAAAAGGAACAAACAGTTAGATATTGTGAAATATTGAATGCAAAGGGTGAACTTAAATCTATGTAAGAACTGGAACAGCAGGGTATAAAGATCAATTGGTTTTCATATGCACAAATACATTCCAGATATGACAAAGTTTCTAAAATGGAAGTTTTCCATGATAAAATAACTGAGATAAAAGTTTGATAGGTACTGATGAAAAGGTAATTAAAAAACTACATGGATATTTATTAGAAGTTAAGCTAGAAGAAGAACAAGTTAAAGCATCTATGATTGCTTGGGGGGAAAACTTTGGACATGGGATTGACTTAGAGAATTGGCAGAAATTGTGGTCTCAAAATTATAAAATGACAATGTCAACAGCATATAAAGAAAATTTGTATAAGATGTTTTACAGGTGGCACCTTTCCCCGATGAGAATAGCAAGAATGTTCAAGAATAAATCGGAAAAGTGTTGGAAATGTCATCAGATACCAGGTTCATATTACCATACAGTATGTGGTAGACTTGCATAGAAGCTAAAAGATATTGGACTAAAATCCACACTTGGTTGGAAAAAATGATACGAAAACATATAGACTTTAAACCAGAAATCTTTTTATTGGGAATTATACCGAAAACATACAATAGAGAATTGAAATATTTGATTGTAAATGTGTTAACGGCAGCTAGAATTGTATTTGCTAAAAATTGGAAAAATGAGAAAATACCAACACAGGAGGAAGTTATTTACAAAATAATGGAATGTGCAGAAATGAGTAAATTGACACTTGAAATTGGAGAACAAGAAGATAAACAATAAACAAAGACATGGGGTTTATTTTATCAATGGTTAGATAAAAAAACATGGAAATGAAAGATACTAGAGAATGTTACCAATATAAGAATAATAGAATGACATTGAATATAACATAAAGATATATTATTATTGGAGAGATTGAAGATAGTATAGTTCATTGAAAGTGAAGGAATAAATAGTGATAGTCAAACAAATAAGGTACAATGATAATGTATATAAATATATTAGATTTGATAAATGTGATTTCATATAAATTGCAAGTGATGACTATGGAAAGGATACACAAAAACCTTGTAACCAATCAACACACTGTATGTGATGAAAGATGGCTTTATGTTTTATGTCTTGTTTGTTTATGTCTGTCTAAAAATAAAAAATTTCTATAAAAAAAAAGATTCTGCATTTAGCAAATCACCAATTCTGGTGGCCCCACATGAAGAGGGACATAGAGGAATACGTGAGGAGTTATGTTGTTTGCACCACCATGAAGGCCCGGCCTGGCCAGCTTCCTGGTCTTGTACAGCAGGTGGCAGATCCGATTTCTCCATGGGAAGAGATAGCCATGAACTTCATTGTGGATTTAGACAGACAGTCAAGGGAACAACGTAATTTGGACGAAAATAGACCTGTTCTCTAAACAGGCTCATTTTGTAGCATGTACTGACCTTCCATCTGCTAGGAAGCTAGCCAAACTGTTTACTGCCCATGTCTATAGACTCCATGGCATTCCCAAATGGATAATTTCCAACAGGGGAGTGCAATTCACTGCCTGGTTCTGGTGCAGGTTTGTGGCAATGGTGGGGTCTTCACAGGAACTTAGTACAGCTTTCCACCCCATGACCAAAGGTGCCGCGAAGAGAACAAATGCAATGCTGGAGCGCTACTTAAGGTGTTATGTTCAGTACCAACAGACTGATTGGTCTGAACTCCTCCCCTTTGCCGAAGTTGCATATAACAATGCAGTGCACAGACTTCCGGTTCCGGCGGCTGACGGCGACGGGCAAGTCCTTTGCCTGCTCCGGCTCCCCGGTGGGCTTCCCCACTTCTTGGGGGGCACAGGACGCCCCAGAGAGGCGTCCTGCCGGAGGAGCGGCTTCGTGGGGGATCCCGGCATCGGCGGTGGCTGGTGGGGGGGCCCCCGCTTCGCTCTAGGCATCGGGGAGCAGTTTCGGAGGGCGCTTCGCGTCTTCGCAACAGGCTGATCGGACAATGAAAAAATAGAAGGAAGCAGCGGCGGTGTGGTGAGGCGCTTCCCCCCTTCATTCCCTTTCTTGACTTAAAGGACCTTTCAGCATTTTAAAACTTTAACTTTCGGATTTCTTTGGAGGAGCGGCTGGAGGGAGGGGGATTTCCCCCCCCCCCTTGGACAAGCGGCTTGGAACAATTCTGCTCTCATCCCCAGGGGAAGGAGGAGGGGGGAGAGCCAACCAATGATGCCTCACCCCTGCAAAAGTGATATTTCATTGAATCTAGCTCCATAACTTATTGATGATCTGAGGACTTTGGGAACTTTTAAAACTTTGTTATGCCTCTGAGCCCAAAGCTGGCAGGGCAAGATGGCACACTTCCGTTGTCTTCATGAACTGTGAAACCTGACTCCACCTTTAAAATTCAGGCTTCCAGTTTTTGTCTCCGTGCCACCCAGAAGAATCTCTTGTGGATTGTTATTCTTTGAACTCTCTGGGGGAAAAAGTTTTCTCTATTCCCAGACTGACTAGAGAAATTCTCTTCTGCTTGGATCTTCTGCCTCCTGGACTCATCTGGCTGCTCTGCTTCTCCAGCTGTCCATTCTCCATACTGACTGATCTCTTTACTTTATAAACTATGTCTCCTAAAAGACCACCCCCTGGAAAACCTGGCTTTGCTACTTCTGCCCCGACATCTGCAACATCCAGTCCTGCCACACAATCAAAGATCACAGACCTGATGCAACCTAAGAGCACAGAGATGGATTTGCAACAAATGCTTCAGCAACTTATACAGGGCCAGGAAGAAATTAAGAAACAATTAAAGGAAATGAAGGAAGAAATTAAAGAGAATCAAGTCCAAATCTATAAGAACTCACAGAGACTGGACCTTGTGGAGGGTGGGGTGGCGGAGGTGAGGGGGGGGGGTAGAAGCTGTGCAGAAGGGAAACAAAGAACTTGATACCCAGCAAATGAAAACAGAATTTGAGAGAATGTCCTTTTATCTTAGATTTCAAAATGTTATAGAGGCAGATGGGGAAAATATAAGGGACATTATGACAAATATTTTGGCAGAATATATACACAAAGAAAAACAACAGATGGAATGGGAGATAGATCTGGTTTACAGAGTGAACTCAGCTTATGCTAGAACACACAATGTACCCAGGGAGGTCCATATTAAATTTCTTAGAAAAAGCACAAGAGACGAAATTCTGGGTGTGCAAAGGGGGCAGGCACTGACATACCACGATGGGGAAATAACCATCTTGAAGCAGATCCCCAAGAAAATTAGGGAAAAAAGAAAAAATTATTCGCAATTGGCGAATAAATTATACCAGAAGGGGGTGTGGTTTAGATGGTTGATGCCTGAAGGTATGCTGATATTCTGGGAAGAGACAAGAATTAGAATTAACACACCCATAGAGGCACAGGCCTTTATGGAAAAAACAAAATACACCTAGAAAAAACAGAAGATCCTACAACAGATATGCAAGACACGGGAGGGGCCGGAGCTCTGCCAGTGGGGGGAGAAGGGGCAATACCAAGAAAGCTCAGATCACAAAAATGAATAAGAAAATCTCATTGTTATAAACTGACCAAAAGTAGTAATGGAATTATATGTGGATTATATACTACAATGTATAAACTGATTGAAAATACCAATAGAATTAATATGCTGATTATATATGACTATGTATTAATATTTTACACTCAGATGTATACTATGAGTTTGGAGGGAGGGGGCGCCTGCCACACTTTGCAACTGCCAAAATTTGTATACCTTTCCATATACCTTTTCCCTTATAAATGTTAAAAAAACCAATAAAATTTTCTTAAAAAAAAAAAAACAATGCAGTGCACAAAAGTACGGGGTTTACCCCATTCCACATAATTACAGGTGGGAGTTTGTCCCAATTCCGGAGTGTCCCCAAGTGCGCCCAGATGACATGACCTTGCAGGAGTGGATAATCTGGATGCAAAAGGTTTCAAAAGTGGTGAGAGATGTGTTACGTCACTCTTTTGCCACATATAAAAAGAACAACGACAAAAGGTGGAAACTTTCCACATTGGCCAGAGGGTATACCTCTCCACTAAATATCTCAGGCTGCCTTTGCCATGTAAGAAACTCGGCCCTAAATTCTTTGGGCCTTTCCCCATCATGCGGGTTGTTAACCCCATCATAGTGCAGCTAAGGCTCCCCTCCCCCCCAATTGGGGAAAACATATCCAGTCTTCCACTGCAGCCTGATCCAATCAATTCAGGCATCTGATATGAGAGGAGACCCGTTACTGCTGCTTTCAATTTGTCAGAGAGTTCTTTATGTAGCCATGGTGGTTTCTTTTGGGAGATGTTATTTTTCTTCTTTAGTGGTATTGTGCTAGACTGGGCTTTTATAATCTCACTTTTTAAAATTTCCCAAGCTTCTTGAGTTGTTTTCCCCTTGAGGATTCTCATCCATGGAATCCTTCCCAAGCTCTCTCTAAGTTTATTGAAATTAGCTGTCTTAAAGTCTAATATTCTAGTTTGACTTTGTTCTACTACTTGTGTTTGCATAATGTTGAACTCCAGTATTGCATGATCGCTTGCCCCCAAGGTTCCTGTAGCTTCAACACCTTCTATCATTTCCTGTTGTGGCCCAGCCGGTGCCGGTGCCGCTGCCACCAGACTCCGACAGCGAGGTGTCCTCTGAGTCGGCTCAAGAGGAGGTGGGGGACCCTGGACAGGGTTCCGACGCTGAGCAGGGCGCAGAGAGGCTGGTTGGCCACCAGGGGGCGCCTGAGGCATGGAGCAGTGGTGAAAGCCAAAGGAAGGGGGCTCCTGATGTCATGCCTTGGAGCAGTGGAGAGGAGTCACAGGACAGTGAGTCAGACAGCAGTGAGCTATTAGATGCTCGTTACCGACGTGCTACCCGGCGTAAGGAGCAATTGAGCAATTACCGGAGGTAATGGCTCTCAGCTGCTGATCATTAGACTCCTCTCCAGACTATAAAGGGACTGCTTGTGGACACACCCTTTGCAGGAATCAACTGATCATTGGAGTTGGAGAAGCTCAGATCTGTGTCGTACTTTGGCAGGCTGGATTGCTGCTAAAGATTTTACCTGGATTACTGTCAATCTGTTCCCTGGACCTTGGCTGCTAAGGTGATTATCTGGAGCTTGGTAGCTGGATTGCTGCCAAGGGGTGTCGCGGTAGCTGGATTGCTGCCCAGAGTGCTATCTTGACCTTGGCAGTCTGGATTGCTGCCAAGGTGGAACCTGTATGTCAATAAACATCTTTGAAGAGACTTTGTGTCGGAGTGTCTTGGTATACAAGAGGAGGGGGTCAGAACAGATTGATTCCTGCCCCAAACAAAACTCCATTAAGTTGCAATGGAGCAACTACAAGCTGAGATGGCCCAGTTGGCTCAACTGATTGCTTTGCTGGCTGGTCAGGCCTCTCAGCTCCAGGGGCTTGCAAACCCCCTCCAGCCAAGGAGGAAATGTCCAGTGGCTACACCAGACAAGTTTGATGGCAAACAAGCAATGTTTGCAGCGTTCCTGGGCCAATGCCAGCTGTTTATCAGCTTGAGAGCGGAGGACTTTCCCACTGACCGGACGAAGGTGGGATTTATCATCAGCTTGCTCTCAGGCACAGCAGCGAGGTGGGCCACTCCATTGCTCTCCCAACCGAGCCCCCTGCTGGACGATTTTCAGGGTTTTTGTAACCATCTCCGGCTGATGTTTGAAGATCCCATTAAGGGGGAAACAGCCACCAGACTCCTGAAAGAGTTGCACCAGGGGCGTGGTTCTTTGCAGGATTATGTCAGCGAATTCCGGCTGCTTAGTCAGGACTCTGCTTGGAATGAGCCAGCCCTTATGGACACTTTCCAGGACGGCCTATCAGATGGCCTGCAGGACGAGCTTGTGAGGGTGGACAGGCCTCCAACGTTCGACGCGTTGGTTCATTTGTGCCTCCGGATAGACGCCCGGCTGCAGAGGCGGAGGCCTCGCCGCGTGTCCCAGGAGACCGGTAGGGTGCCGGTCCCTCACGAGACTGCAGTTGCACGGGAGGAGCCCATGGATTTGGGTGCCGCCAAACCCCGCTTGTTGCGCAAGGAGATGGACAGACGGCGTGCAGGGGGGTTGTGTTTCTACTGTGGGGATTTTGGACACTTGGCTTTGGTTTGCCCCAAAAAGGGTAGGGGGGCTGTGCGGACTGCGGCCTCCCCTCAGCAACATGTCGGGAAACGGGCGGGGCCCAATCTGAGGGAGACTTCGGGTCGGGCACAGGCCGGAACAGAGGCGGAGGGGCCTCCACGACATCTGATTCTTGCAGCGCACATTCTCTTGTCGGGTAGTCCGCAGGGAATACCAGCCCATGCCTTGGTCGATTCCGGGGCTACCACGAATTTTATGGATGCAGCGTTTGTCACGAAATATCACGTCCCTCTGTGCCCGGTAGACCCTCCGATGCGAGTGGAGACCATTGACGGCCGGGTGCTTCTGTCTGGACCCATCAAGAACGCCACGCAGCCTTTGTGCCTGATCCTCGGGGAGCATGAGGAGGCCATTCAATTTTACGTGGCTTCGGGTCTGCATTTCCCCGTGGTGTTGGGCTTGGCTTGGCTGCGGGCGCACGATCCCCAGATCTACTGGTCGCAGAACCGCATCTCGTTCCCGTCCTTGCAATGCGTGGACCATACCCGTCATGTTTGCGCGGCTCAGGTGCCCAGTTCGGCCGAGGTGACAGTGCCGCCGGATTTAGCGGAGTTCGCGGACGTGTTTAGCGAGCAGGAGGCGGATCAACTGCCACCGCACCGGCCTTACGACTGTCCCATTGACCTGGTACCTGATGCGAAACTCCCGACGGGCCGCCTATACTCCATGTCTGAACCGGAGTTGGCCGCATTGCGGGACTTCCTTGACAAGAACCTGGCCCGGGGTTTTATCCGGCCTTCGTCTTCGCCCTTGTCTGCCCCGGTTTTGTTCGTCAAAAAGAAGACCGGGGATCTAAGACTTTGTTGCGATTACCGGCGCTTGAACGCCATCACGATCCGTAATCGCTACCCGTTGCCTCTGATTCCCGAGTTGTTGGAGCGGCTCCGGGAGGCCGTGGTGTTTACAAAACTGGACTTACGTGGAGCTTACAATCTGGTTCGAGTCAGGGCGGGGGACGAATGGAAGACAGCTTTTGGCACCCGATATGGACATTTTGAGTATACGGTCATGCCGTTCGGGTTGACCAATGCCCCAGCTGTCTTCCAACATTTTATGAACGATATCTTTCGGGACCTTTTGGATCAGTTTGTCGTCATCTACCTGGACGACATCTTGATCTACTCTACATCTCGGAAGGATCACCAACAGCACTTGCGTCAGGTCTTGCAGCGCCTTCGAAAGCATCGCTTGTTTGCCAAGCTGGAGAAGTGTCAGTTCTGGCAGACCACCATCGAGTTCCTGGGGCACCGTATATCCCCTGAAGGAATTGCGATGGAGCCAGGCAAGGTGGAGGCATTACGAAGTTGGCAATCTCCTCGACGGATGAAAGACGTTCAGAGACTCCTCGGGTTTGCCAACTACTACCGGTCCTTCATCCCCGGCTTTGCTTTCTTGACCGCGCCCCTCACTCGGCTCCTGCAAAAGAAAGTGCCGTTTCACTGGGGGTCCACGGAACAACAAGCGTTCGTGGCCTTGAAGCGCGCTTTTACAAAGGAGCCGATCTTGAAACACCCTGATCCCCATCGCCCCTTTGTAGTCGAGGCGGATGCGTCCGACATCGCGGTGGGGGCGGTGTTATTGCAGGCTCACGCCCCTGATGGCACCCTTTTCCCTTGCGCCTATTACTCTCGGAAACTCAATCCTTCCGAGCGCAATTATACCATCTGGGAGAAGGAGTTGCTGGCTATCAAGGCGGCGTTTGAAGCCTGGCGACATCACCTGGAGGGGGCCAGGCATCAGGTCGAAGTCCGGACAGACCATCGGAATCTGGAGTTTTTGACAACAGCCCGGAAGCTCAATCAGCGCCAGATCCGGTGGTCTCTGTTTTTTGCCCGGTTCCACTTCAAGGTCACGTATATCCCCAGTGCCTTGAACCAGAGGGCGGATGCCCTATCTAGAAAGCCGGAGTACTCAGACCCTGCTGACTCACTGCCCCCCCGGACCGTCCTACCCGTCGAGTCCTTCGCTGCAATCCAGGAACCCGTGGATTTACGGTCGTTGATACGGAATGCGCAGCGAAACGACGAGTGGGTAGAACAACGGCGGGCAGAGGTAGGGCCGACATCCCCGTGGACCTTTGACGAGGACCTTTTGAGGTATCGGGATCGGCTCTACGTGCCTGCAGGACCGCTCCGTGGATTGGTTCTCTCCCAATGTCATGACACTCCGGCAGCGGGACACTTTGGCCTGTTCAAAACTTTGCACCTGGTTTCCCGTACGTTTTGGTGGCCTCGCCTGCGACACGACGTGCAGACGTACGTCACGTCATGTGTGCAGTGTCGACAGGCCAAATCAGCGACGGGAGCTCCTCCAGGCTTGCTACAGCCATTGCTGACCCCGGACAGACCCTGGGGAGCCGTGTCCATGGACTTCTTGACGGAACTGCCTCCGTCGTCCGGTTTCACTACGGTCCTAGTGGTGGTGGACATGCTCACCAAGATGGCGCATTTCATCCCCTGCCGGAGATTGCCGACAGCCCGCGCCACCGCCCGCATGTTCATCCAGCACGTGTTCCGGCTGCACGGCCTACCTGACCGGGTCGTCTCCGATCGTGGTACACAATTCACGGCCCAGTTCTGGAAAGGGCTGATGGCCGCTCTTGACGTTCAAGTTTGTCTGTCCTCGGCGCACCATCCCGAAACCGATGGAGGGACGGAGAAGGTGATTGGGATTCTGGAACAATATCTGCGCTGCTTCGTGAACCAGCAGCAGAACAATTGGGCGGAGTACCTCGCCGTGGCGGAGTTTGCGTTCAACAACTCGCAGCACTCCTCCACACGGATGACGCCTTTCATGGCGAACGTCGGGTACCACCCACGTTTTTTCCCTCTCACCCCCATGGACTCTCCGGTCCCCGCAGCGCAGGATTTCCTCTCTGAGCTTCAGGCGGTTCACCAGATGGTGCGCCGCTACTTGAATCAGGCGAAGGAGGATTACAAGAGGGTGGCGGACAGGTCTCGCCGTGCGGTGCCGGAATTGGCCGTGGGTGATCGCGTGTGGTTGTCCACGCGGCATCTTCCGTCCCACCGGCCTACGAGGAAGTTGGACCACCGGTATCTGGGGCCGTTCCCTGTGGAGGCCGTTATCAATCCAGTGGCCTATCGCCTGACCCTCCCGCGCTCGATGCGAGTACACCCGGTGTTCCATCGCTCGCTCCTGATCCCTGAGCTGTCGGATTGTCCTCTCCGACATCCCTCTTCGCCCCTGCCGTCGTCGCCTGAGGTGCATGCACGGCCATTGCACAGAGTGACCCGGATCCGTGACTCGAGATGGCTCAAGGGTCGGTTCCAGTATTTGGTCGACTGGGCGGACGAGGACTCGGACGGTGGGACCTGGACCGATGCGACGGCTGTGCATGCTCCAGCTTTGGTGCGGGCCTATCATGGACGTTTTCCCTCCCGACCGCATCCCGAGCGTCAGGCCCGGGGGAAGGGCCCTGCGGTGAGGGATAGTGTTGTGGCCCAGCCGGTGCCGGTGCCGCTGCCACCAGACTCCGACAGCGAGGTGTCCTCTGAGTCGGCTCAAGAGGAGGTGGGGGACCCTGGACAGGGTTCCGACGCTGAGCAGGGCGCAGAGAGGCTGGTTGGCCACCAGGGGGCGCCTGAGGCATGGAGCAGTGGTGAAAGCCAAAGGAAGGGGGCTCCTGATGTCATGCCTTGGAGCAGTGGAGAGGAGTCACAGGACAGTGAGTCAGACAGCAGTGAGCTATTAGATGCTCGTTACCGACGTGCTACCCGGCGTAAGGAGCAATTGAGCAATTACCGGAGGTAATGGCTCTCAGCTGCTGATCATTAGACTCCTCTCCAGACTATAAAGGGACTGCTTGTGGACACACCCTTTGCAGGAATCAACTGATCATTGGAGTTGGAGAAGCTCAGATCTGTGTCGTACTTTGGCAGGCTGGATTGCTGCTAAAGATTTTACCTGGATTACTGTCAATCTGTTCCCTGGACCTTGGCTGCTAAGGTGATTATCTGGAGCTTGGTAGCTGGATTGCTGCCAAGGGGTGTCGCGGTAGCTGGATTGCTGCCCAGAGTGCTATCTTGACCTTGGCAGTCTGGATTGCTGCCAAGGTGGAACCTGTATGTCAATAAACATCTTTGAAGAGACTTTGTGTCGGAGTGTCTTGGTATACAAGAGGAGGGGGTCAGAACAATTTCCTCTCTGTTAGTGAGAATTAAGTCCAATATGGCTGATCCAATATAGATGATACCCTTAAACATCTCATTCATTTAAGTGGGACTTCCTTCTAGACTAAGCCGTTGAGTTCAGCTTGCTGTTGAAGTTGTGTTGAAAGTGAAAAATAGCTGTAGCTTTTAAATTTAAATTTTTGGCCATAATTTTAAATTTAAAAAAATGTTTATTTATACATGTTTTTCTTCTTTAAATTACTGTGAGAAAAATATATTTGATATATTTTCTATATATCAAGAAAAACAAACAAGGAGATTATAGGCAACAAAAAGCGTTTTATTGATTACTCATGTGCATGATGATTCTTGAAAAGAGAGAATCATTGATAAGGCAAAATGCAAATTTTAAATACATAATTTGTGGGTGTCATCGATTACATAAAAGTGTTTCATAATACAGTTACATAATTGTACTTGACCCCTATTATAATAGTTTGGTTATCATTACAATAGTTAAGTAAAAAGCCAAAAAGCCCCATCTTCTGTTCTTATGCGTGACAAGATTTCCTTCCTTTCCTTCCTTCTTCAACTACGCATGCCCAAGATGGTGTCCTGTCGCGTTTGAGGAGAGCTTCGGGGAGATGATTGTCCTTCTTGGGGCTTGCAGGGGTACCCTATTCCATCGTTGGTTCCAGGTCCAGCTATGAGAACTTCTTGGGACCTCGGGGGATACCCTTGAGCTGCGATGTCCTGCCTTATAGCCGGAACATCGTGAGTGAAATGGGGCAGTGAAAGGAGAATGGAGAGTGTCGGTCGGCTGCCGGCGTGGGTGTGGTCAGAAGCTGCAGCAGGACGCCCAGCCTGGGGTCTCTGCAGCCAGAGCGGGTATGGTCAGCGGTGGCGGCGGGACGCCCGTTCTGGGGTCTCTACAGCTGCCGCTCCCCACACCGTGGTGTTATCTCCTTATCTCCCTCCTCCTTGCTTGTGAACATGATAAATTAGATCAGCGGGGAGCGGCTGAGGCAGCTGGCATGGATACTAACGCCAGCGGAATATGGCTTCGGGAGCTGGCATGGGCGTGGCTGGAGTGGGGGGGTCCTTCATTGTGCCCCCCCTGGTATTACTGCCATTGCCTGGGCCACCGTACTATGCCATTTGGCCCCCCCTCCTGTGATATTATGGACTGGGTCAACGGAGTGCGGCCCTGGCGATGGATGTAAGTGCGGCTGGCGTGGGCGGAGCTTAGCTGTTGGAGTCGGAGTTGGAGCAGCCGCCGATGCCGCCACTGTCCTCATTGCCGCCATCACTGGCCGCTTTACCACCTTGCAAGCTAGCATCTGCTGCGATTTTGGACAGCTGGCCGTTACCCTTACATATTGTCCCCAACACCGACAATTTTATGATGGACATAAGCTTCCTGCTACCCCATTGAACACTGCCGGCTGCCCCCCCATGGACATGTCATCTCCTTGCTTCATCTCCCCATGATGTCATCCCGTTTGGTTGATGCCACACTCTCCTCTATGCTATACTCCGACAGAACTTTATTCCCTCCGGGAACTCCCCCTTTCCCGGGGATGGCCTTCTGGCCTATCAAGACGCTTCCTTAATGACGGATGTTGGGATCCCGAGAGGTGGCATGAGAAGAAGAGACTTCTTAAGGGTTTTTTACAGGGGCTTTTAAACCAAATTTTAAGGGGTGGGAGGGGTGGGTTGATTCGGATGGCTCAGAAAGGCTTGGGGGGGAAGTCTGCCAGGGCACAGGCCAGAGCTAACTAATGGGCGCGGGTTGGGAGGGCTAGGAAGGGTTGGGATTCCGGGGGAGACATTAAGCCATTCCATTGGGGGGTTCACCATCTCTACTGTTTGTGGGAGAGGCAGATATGGTGGGGGCCGAGGGCCAAATGATGTTCGGAGGACGCGGGTTTGCTGTTTAAGAGCGATCGTGCGTTCTGTCCCTCATCACCCTTCCCGCACCCCCAGGTGCCCGGGATTACAGGACCCTGGTCTCTGGCTGGTGTCGCTTAACGCCAGGTCTGTGGTACATAAGGCTCCCCTCATTTACGACCCCATACAAGAGGGTAGAGCGGACCTGGCGTGCATTACAGAGACCTGGTTGGGCCATGAGGGGGGTGTGCCCCTTAGCGAGCTATGCCCACCAGGCTTCCGGGCGTTTCACCAGCCGAGAGCCCAGGGCAGGGGTGGGGGGGGTAGCGGTGGTTATTAGGGAAAGTCTCAGACCTCAGGAGGTCACTGTGCCTCAGATAGGTGGGTGTGAGTCCCTCTTTGTGAAGTGGGGCCTTGGAGCTCAGGTGGGCCTATTTGTTACATATCTGTCTCCCTGCTACGTTTCATCGGCCCTGCCGGAGCTGCTGAATGTGTTAGCTGGATTGGCGGTTGATTTCCCCAGGCTTATGGTCCTGGGGGATTTCAATCTGCCTTCCATTGGCGAGAAATCCGAGTCAGCTCAGGAGTTCATGGCTTCCATGACAGCTATGGACCTAACTCAGTTAATTCAAGACACCACCCATAATGGGGGACACACGCTCGACCTGATTTTTGTCTCTGGGCAGTGGATGAATGATCTAGATTTAGAGGATATTTCTATTCAACCCTTGTCATGGTCTGATCATTTCCTCATCAGGCTTGACTTCCATACCGCTACCCCTCGCCGCAGGGAGGCGGAACTGACCAGATGGTTCCGCCCCAGGCATATGATGGACCCCGAAAGGTTCCTGATGGAGCTTGGGACTTTTCCTGAATCCCTTGCTCACAACTCGACCGGAGCCCTAGTGGAAGCTTGGGATAGGGCGACCGCTGGGGCCTTGGATCGCGTTGTGCCTTTGCGGCCTCTGACCCGCTGTCGATCCCGGGTGGCTCCCTGGTTTACCGAGGAGCTCCGGGAGATGAAACGCCAGAAAAGACGCCTAGAGAGTGGCTGGAGGGCCAGCCAGACCGAATCTGATCGAACACTACTAAGAATTCATATTAAATCCTACTTAGTGGTGATGGAAGCGGCAAAACTGCCCAGCCGCCCTGTTCAGGGTGACCCGTTCCTTACTTAACCAAGGAACTGGGGAAGACCCCTTGCAGGGTAGGGCTGAAGAATTTGTTCAGTATCTGCAGGATAAAATTGCTCAGATCTGGACAGGCTTGGACTCTGACTGGGTAGATTTGGGCGAGCCGACGGGGATGAATCTTGAGGAGACAATCTGGGATGAGTTTGACTCTGTGACCCCCGAGGGCATGGACAGGATTATGGGGAGACTCAGTGCTGCCACTTCTGTGCTGGACCCGTGTCCCTCGTAGTTAGTTTCGGCTTCCCGGCAGGTGACACGAGGCTGGCTCCAGGCGATTACCAACGCTTCATTGAGAGAGGGGTTCTTTCCCACCGCCTTGAAGGAGGCGGTGGTGAGGCCCCTCCTTAAGAAGACTTCCCTGGACCCAGCTTCTTTAGCCAACTATCGTCCGGTCTCCAACCTTCGCTTTGTAGCGAAGGCTGTCAAGAGTGTGGTAGCACGTCAGCTTCCCCAGTACCTGGATGAAGCTGTCTACCTGGATCCGTTTCAGTCGGGTTTCAGGCCCGGGTACAGCACGGAGACGGCATTGGTCGCGTTGGTCGATGATCTCTGGCGGGCCCGGGACAGGGGCTGCTCCTCTGTCCTGGTCCTATTCGACCTCTACCATCGACCATGGTATCCTACTGTGACGACTCGGGGGGTTGGGAGTGGGGGGCACTGTTTTACGGTGGTTCTCCTCCTACCTATCGGATCAGTCGCAGTTTGTGTTGACTGGAGGGCAGAGATCGACCCCCAGGCGCGTCACTTGTGGGGTGCCCCAGGGGTCGGTTCTCTCACCCCTACTGTTCAACATATATATGAAACCGCTGGGCGAGATCATCCGTGGTTTTGGGATACGGTATCATCAATATGCTGATGATACCCAACTTTTCATCTCTACCCCAAACCACCCAAACAATGCCGTCGACGTGATGTCCCGATGCCTGGAGGCTGTGCGGATCTGGATGGGGAGGAAAAGGTCAGGCTCAATCCCTCCAAGACTGAGTGGCTGTGGTTTCCGTCATCCCGATTTGTGCATCTTGTTCCATCTTTGATGATAGGGGGAGAAATTTTAGCCACCTCAGAGAAGGCTCGCAATCTGGGAGTCCTCCTGGATATGCGGCTTAGTTTAGAAGAACATCTGACGGCCGTGACCAGGGGGGCCTTTTACCAGGTTCGCCTGGTACGTCAGTTGCGCCCCTTCCTGGATCGGGATGCTCTGTGCACAGTCACTCATGCCCTCGTCCTTTCTCGCCTGGACTACTGCAATGCTCTCTACATGGGGCTGCCCTTGAAGAGCACCCGGAGGCTTCAGCTGGTCCAGAATGCAGCCGCGCGGGTTATCATGGGGGTACCTAGGTGCTCCCATGTTACACCCCTTTTAGGCGGCCTGCACTGGTTACCGGTTGTCTTCCGGGTGCGATTCAAAGTACTAATTATGACCTTTAAAGCGCTCCATGGCTTAGGCCCAGGGTACCTTCGAGACCACCTACTGCCACCAATAGCCTCCCACCGTCCAGTACGATCCCACAGAGTTGGCCTTTACAGGGTGCCGTCGGCCAGACAGTGTCGGCTGCTGACCCCCAGGGGGAGATCCTTCTCTGTGGGAGCGCCTTCCCTCTGGAATGAGCTGCCCCTGGAGCTTCGCATAATCCCTGACCTCCGGTCCTTCCGACGCGCCCTAAAAAGTTGGCTTTTCCAGCAAGCCGGCCTGGCCTGTTAATTTTATTTAATTTTTAAAATGTGAGTGTTATATAAATTGGGTTTGTTTTTTGGACTGTTTCTAATTTCCTTTTAACTTTTGTACTATGTGTTTTTTAATGCTGTACGCCGCCCTGAGTCCTTGGGAGAAGGGCGGCATATAAATCTAATAAATCCAAATCCAAATCCAAGATTTTCAGTTTTTGTTACAATACAAATTTCCCTTACATGACAATAACAAGGTAATTAATCAATGTATATGAAGTTCTTGAGAATGCATCTGACACCAACATCCCTTGTTTACTCACTTCCAGGACAGCTAGGGGATTAAGTAAGAATGGTTGGGAAAACCTAGCTAAGCTTCAGTAAATTTTAACACTGAATTGAGTTGAACAGGCTAGTACTTTGCATAACAGACACCTCCATAAAATCCCAGGTCTGAAGAGTAAATTGGAAAACTGAAAGAGCACCCTGGAAGAAAATAAGGACAAATTTCTTCTATATAGCTGTCAAGAAAATTTATGGACAACTCCACAAAGTTTCCAGGAACTGACCTTGACTTTAAGGATACTTTTATGTTCCAGTAGAACTACCTGGTAGTACAGAAAACTGTACCAGGGACGTTGTTGTTGCGACCCACAACAAGGAGGAGGAGCTTCCTGGAGGATGGCGGTCAGCCTCTGAGCTCCGTGTTTTCTCGGGGCTCTTTTTGACCTGGGCTGGGTGCTGCTGGCCCGTAGACGAGCTGGAGGACCACAAATCTACACAATGACCACCCTGGCTTATTTCTGGACCCTAGTGGTCCCCCAGGGTGGCCGGACGGCACAGAAAAGCGGAAGAAAGTAAATCGAGCTTTGAAATCTGAAGTGAGCTGGGAAATGGCGGTCGGCGTTTTGGGCGCGTCGGCTTACTCCGGGGGGATTGCAGGCGTCGACGGCTGCTGGAGCTGTCGTCTTGGCGTTCTGATTCGATCTATTTGGCTGGCGTTTGCGGGCGTTTTTTACAAGCCACGACAGCTACGACAGCCTGAGGCAAGACCAACGACGCCCTGAGCGGTTAGTGTCGGGGACACGATGGCGTCCCATACGAGAGAAGGTGGAGGGAGGTGTTGGTGGCAGAGGCGGCCCGGAAGACCATCGGGGGGCTTTAAACATCAATCCCCCGACCCGCTGGACCCGCCGGGAGCCCCGAGCCTTCTAGAAGCCCAGTGGAGATCGTGGGAGGTTGGAGCTGGGCGTGAAACATCTGTTGTGAAACATCTGAGTCGCCGGGGATGTTGGATTTGTTGAGGGCGCCGGAGTGAATAACAGAGGCCTCCTGAAATGGCGCGGAGGCGACGCTGGAGCTTGAAAGGTGCACGGTGAGCCGCTGACACCCCCCCCCTCCCCATTAGGGATTGTTTACTTGCCTTCGTATAGACTCTGAGAACTCTTACCATCTGGGGCTTGGAAGAACTGTGGGGAACTATTTGAACTCCCCCCCCCTGCCGCTATGAATCATCTGCTCACCCTCTTATGGACTTTTAAGAACTGCCTAACCCCTACTATGGGCCCTATTTATTTTTAGCTACTTCTACCTATTTCTTTCTCCATCCCTCTTTTTCCCATTTTGTTATCTTGGTTGCCGTTCTGTTATGATTTTTACGGGTAGACTTATTTAACACCTCAGCACCCAGAATCCATCTTTAGCCCGGTGTATTTACTATTTATCATTTGTCATGTATGCGAGGTCTGACCTTATTTTATTGCGGGAATCCCCCCTCTCGCAGTTATGTCCTCCTGCCCTTTCTAGGACCCACCTCGAGGACGGGTTTATTAACCCAGAGAGGTGGAGGAAGCGCACATTGAGGGGTTTTTTAATAAATTCTTTTTTAAAAATTGTAAGGGGCTCTAGGGGTGGGGGGGGGAATCGGTTAGGAGGGATGGTAGAGCCAGGCACTTAGGTGTGGTCGAAAGAGGAGGGAGTGGAGTGGGGGAGGAGAGGGAAGATAGCATTCCTGTTCAGGGCTCCTTAATACCAACGGTCGTGGGGAGGGGCAGGTGTGAGGACAATTTAAGAGCGCGTAGTCGGTTGGGAGACCGGGGCTTTTGGTCATTCCCGGTCGTTTGTACCAACCCCTGCATACTAGGTGGTCAGGATCTACAGACCCAAGGCCTGAGACTGCTGTTATGCAACGCGAGGTCCGTTGTCAATAAGGCCCCCCTCATCTACGATCTAATTTTGGAGGGGGAGCCGGACCTCGCCGGAATAACCGAGACCTGGTTGGACCACGAGGGAGGTTTACCCCTTGTGGAAATGTGCCCACCAGGTTATCGAGCATTTCACCAGCCTCGGGCCCAGGGAAGGGGCGGTGGGGTAGCAGTGATTATCCGGGAAGACTTAGAGCCGAGAGAGTTCACCGTGCCGCAGACATCCGGGTGTGAGTCCCTCGTCGTGAGATGGGGCCCAGGGAGGCAGTTGGGCCTGCTGATAGTATACCTGGCTCCTCGCTATACGTCAGCGGCCCTGCCCGAACTCCTTGAGCTGATCTCATCGGTGGCGGTTGAGACCCCCAAACTTTTAGTGATGGGGGATTTTAACCTGCCGTCGATGGGAGAAGCGTCTGAGGGGGTGCGGGAGTTCATGGCTTCCATGACAGCCATGGACCTGACCCAGTTAATTCAGGGCCCTACTCACGAGGGAGGCCACACCCTGGACCTGGTTTTTGTCTCTGGCCAGTGGACGAGTGATCTGGGAATAGGGGATCTAGACATTATTCCCCTGTCATGGTCGGATCACTCACTTCTCCGGCTGGACTTCCCTGGTGCTACCCCCCGCCGCGAGGAGGCGGAACTGGAAGGTATTAGATGGTTCCGCCCCAAGCGCCTGATGGAACCAGATAGGTTCCAGACGGAACTTGGGCCACCTCCTGTGGACCTGACCCGCCCCCGGGTGGAGGACCTGGTAGACGCATGGAATAGTGCGACTGCCGGGGCCCTAGACCGGGTGGCGCCTTTGCGGCCTCTCCTGCGGCGACGAACCACCCTGGCACCTTGGTTTACCGAGGAGCTAAGGGTGATGAAACGCCACAAGAGACGCCTAGAGAGTCGTTGGAGATCCTCCCGTTCCGAATTTGACCGAGCACAGGTACGAGCATATTTGAAGACGTACCTCGTGGCATTAAGAGCGGCCAAACGTCAACATTGTGCCGCTCTTATTGCGTCTGCAGATAACCGCCCTGCCGCCCTGTTTCGGGTGACCCGCTCCCTCTTGTTTGAGAGACCACGGGAAGCCCCACTACAGGGCAGAGCAGAGGAGTTTGGGAAATATCTACAGGACAAAGTCGCTCAAATCCGGACGGGATGGGCCCCTTTCAGTGGTCCAGTAGAGACGCCAGTGGCGAGTCTTGAGGGACCGCTTTGGGAGGAGTTCGACTCGGTTGCCATCGAGGATTTGGACAGGTTGCGTGGACGTCTGCGACCCACCACATGTTTATTGGACCCGTGTCCCTCCTGGCTTGTACTGGCATCCTGGGAGGTTACGCGCGACTGGCTCCTGGGCCTGGTGAACGCCTCGTTGGGTGAGGGGTCCCTACCGGCCGCCTTGAAAGAGGCGGTGGTGAGGCCCCTGCTCAAGAAGCCTTCCCTGGACCCAACGGACCTAGTCAATTATCGTCCAGTCTCCAACCTTCCTTTTTTAGCGAAGGTTGTAGAGAGTGTGGTGGTACAGCAGTTCCCTCGTCACCTGGAGGAAAATGATTATCTAGACCCGCGCCAGTCCGGCTTCCGACCCGGGCACAGCACGGAGACGGCCTTGGTCGCATTGGTTGATGATCTCTGGAGGGCCAGAGATAGGGGTTGTTCCTCTATCCTGGTCCTATTAGATCTCTCGGCGGCGTTCGATACCATCGACCATGGTATCCTGTTGCACCGGCTAGAGGGGCTGGGAGTCAGGGGCACCGTTTTACGGTGGTTTGGCTCCTACCTCTCTGATCGGACGCAACGTGTGTTGGCAGGGGAGCAGAGTTCGACCCGGAGGCCACTCACATGTGGAGTGCCACAGGGATCGGTGCTCTCGCCTCTCCTGTTCAACACATATATGAAACCGCTGGGCGAGATCATCCGTGGTTTTGGGGTGGGATATCATCTGTATGCTGATGATACTCAGCTATACATTTCCACCCCGAACCACCCCAATGAGGCCGTCGAAATGATGTCCCGGTGTCTGGAGGCCGTACGGGTCTGGATGGATGGCAACCGACTAAAACTCAACCCTTCCAAGACGGAGTGGCTGTGGCTTCCGGCCTCCCGGTTCAACCAGGTGCTTCCATCTCTGGCCATTGGGGGCGTCCAACTAGCCCCCATGGAACAGGTGCGCAATTTGGGCGTCCTCCTAGATGCCCTGCTGTCCATGGATGACCATGTAACAGCCGTGGCAAGGGGGGCGTTCCATCAGGTCCGCCTGATGCGCCAATTGCGCCCCTTATTGGACCGGGATGCCCTACGCACAGTCACCCATGCGCTAGTGACGTCTCGCCTGGATTACTGCAATGCTCTCTACATGGGGCTTCCCTTGAGATGCACTCGGAGACTACAGTTGGTCCAGAACGCGGCCGCGCGGGTGATTATGGGGAGGACTAGATACTCCCCTGTAACACCTCTCCTGCGCGAGCTGCACTGGCTTCCTGTGGTCTACCGAGTGCGTTTCAAGGTTTTGATTATGATCTTCAAAGCGCTTCATGGCATAGGGCCTAGTTACATGCAGGATCGCATCCTGCCCCACACATCCCTACGACCAATTCGCTCACACAGAGAGGGACTTCTCCGGGTGCCGTCCGCCAAACAGTGCCGGGGGGCGACACCCAGGAGCAGAGCCTTCTCTGTGATGGGCCCAGCCCTGTGGAATGACCTCCCCCGTGACATCAGGATTACTTCCGATCTCCGCTCCTTCCGTGTACAGCTGAAGACCCACCTCTTTCAATTATCTGGCCTGGCTCAATCGTAATTTCTCTTATTCCTCCTAACTGTTTTTAAATTGTCTTTTAAACGTTAAATTTTTTAATTGCATATTGGGTTCTTACAATTGGGGTATTTTAATGCTGATTTTTAACTGTCTATATGATGTAATTTGTTACCTCCTCCGTGTCCGTGTCCGTGTATGTGTATGTGTGTTTTGTATGTATGTATGTCTATGTGTTTTTATACATCTTCTATGTTTCATATGCTCCATTGTACGCCGCCCCGAGTCCTACTTGGAAAGGGAGCGGCTAATAAATTCATATTATTATTATTATTATTATTATTATTATTAGACTAAAGATCTAAATTAATACAAAAATTATAATATGCTTCAAAATGCAATCAACATTAAGACCAAAGTCTCTAAGGAAGTAGAATCCTACACACATGATGTAGGCAAAAGAATATGAACTTTTCTACATGGAGACTTCTATCCAAATACCAATATTAGGTGTTTAAAAATTACTTTCCTTTAGTTATGCTCAGAAAAAAATTCAAATAATGTCAGAATTTGCTTCAATATTTGCAAGGTTCAAATATCAAAAAGTGTCTCCATATATTGTTAGTAAAGTCCTTGCCTTGCCTCATCCTCACCAAGATACAATACACCCTCTGTACATTGGGATGAGTGACACAATTCTCCCACGCACAGACCAAACTTTACCCAGCAACACTTGCTTAGCCACAATGGCTGCAAGACAACCCAGCAAATGGCCACATCCATCAATCACCAATACCTGGAAAAGAGAAGCTTTTAAATGGGGCTTATTGACATATATGAAGGAATATTTCTAGGATGAAACAAAATAAATGCTCTTCTCAAACCACAGTGATTTAAATAAATTAGCAATTATGAAAATGAGGGGAGAAAAATCATTGCATACCTCTAGACATAATGGGGATGAAAAAAACAAGTGTTTCCCCAATCCAAAAAGCATCACGGCTTCTACTTAGCAAGGCTAACACCATCCAGCAAGCATTATTCCCCTGCTTCACAGCACAGGAATTTGGCTCACCTTTTCCAAAGGTATACAGTATCTTTCACAACCTTAACACTTATTTCCCACAAAACTAAGCCTGGTTTTTTTTTGCAGTTTTATCTCATCTAGTCCACATTCATCTTTCTCTCTTTCATATTACCTTTCCACCTAGTTATCACAACTGAGCAATTATGTAATAGTCTTCAGGTACTGTATGTACAATCATCCACTTAGTAGAAAATAAAGCTACAGCTATGCATAAAAAACCAATTTACTGGTATTCAGAATGTGGAAAATACTCAGCAAGCATACAGTTTTAAGCCGCAATTGAAAATGAAAAACCAGGGAGGGGAGGAATAATACTGTTGGAAGTCCCAAAGGTGCTATTTCAGGAGGGAACTGGACTTTCTTGTTTTTTCTTTGAAGATATTTCACTTCTCATCCAAGAAGCTTCTTCAGCTCTTACAGGATAGAGGGAAATGGAAGGATTTATATTCGTTCCAGACAACTGGTCATTTGCATCCTTTTACAGTCATTAAGGCCACTTGGAGGTTTATCTGTACCCTCAGGGTCACCTGAGTAGTGCTCCTGGTTCCTGTAGTCTGCAATTTTTTCTCTGGAAATCCATTCCTACTCCCACACCATTCTCAGTCATCCAGGTCATAGTTGTCCCATAGGTGCTTTTTCTTTGAAGACGTGGATGAGTAGGGAAACATCAAAGAAAAAACAAGAAAGTCCAGTTGCCTCCTGAAAAAGCACCTTTGGGACAACCATGACCTGGACTACTGAGAATCTCTACAGACTGATGGTGTTGAAAATTAAAAAGCCTCTGATCTGCCCCACCCACTTTTAACAGCCTTCTGATCTGTCGATCAGCATACAATGAGAACGGAGACTTTTGTTCTTGAGAATAAAATTTCCTTTTCACAGCATGTCTGGATTTCATTGATTTGTTCTTGTTTCAGAACTCCAGCTTGTGGAAACCACAAATTATTCTTCTGACACTAGAAAGCAGCTTTCCCGCTTCTAATACCTTCCCCAATGCATTTAATTAAAAACATACCCCGTTTTCAAGGCTTTGACTATGTTGCTGGATTGCAATGGCCGTTGTTAAGGCACCAACTTGGTCTAAGGCTGGTGCGGAGCATCTTGGCCGTCTGCCTGATGCCCCAAGTGTATCATTAACCCAAGTCTCTCGTCTTCAGAATGAAGCTACATGTGTCAACTCTGATCAAGCCTTCTTTAAATACCAAATCAGACTAAAAGGGGGTGGGGGGGGGGTGTTACAGTTTGCCATGAAGGAAAGCCATGCAGTAAATGTTCCAGGGCGGGAGTCTAATTCATTCACAGCCACACTAACTCCAATCCGTTCCCTCTCCAGGCCCAGATCACCTCCACGTGCTCCTTCTCCCTTCTATCCCGACAACCGCTAGGCTCCGGGACACCCGACAGGAAATGAAAAGGGACGCCGTTCAAGCACTGCCACCCATCTGCCCCGTTCCCCCGCAAATAAAACAAAAAAAAGCACCCAAGACTCATGCACCTTTGGCTCCATCACGTCCATCCTCCTCAACAGCCACAGGGAAAAAAAACTCCACCCCTTCACATCCACAGGGTTACCTTTTCCGGCTGGTTTAGAAAATGTTAAGAACCACAGGGGGGGGGGGTATGACTTTGATGCCTAAATCAAAGATAACAGAAGTACGAAGCTGGTACTACCGGTAAAGACAGCAGCCCTCTTCCGTCAAGGGTCTGGAAACAGTGCCGCTCTAACATTTTTCTTCTCTATGGTTAAAGTCTTGTTGTTGAAAGTTTCCTTGGAAGATTAAGTTCAAAACTTGACAGGAAGTAATAAGGTAGGCTCTTCGGGCGCTAAGAGACTGACCAAAAGAGAGCTCGAACTCAGGGCAGAAGTACCGTAGTACGTGTAGCTGCCATGTTCGGAAATGTCTTTCAATTATTGTTATATTCTGCTTTTCCCTTGGAAGTTCAAGATGACCTACATAGTTTGGACCAGTGGTGGGTTTCAAAATTTTTTGGAACCTACTCTGTGGGTGTGGCCTCCTTTGTGGGAGTGGCTTGCCGGCCATGTGACTGGGTGGGAGTGGCTTGCCGGCCAAGTTCAGAGAACACCAAAGGACTCCACAGTCCTCTCCCTCCTTATCTTTTTCCTTTTTGTCCTTCGACTTCTCCTCCTCCTCCTTTCCCCACAACCCCACCCCCTTCTAGCACTGATGATATTACCGAGTTTGGTAATGAAATGTCTGTAAGAAAACCACCAAGCTCAGAAAGCAGCAAGGATCCCACTATCCCCCACCTCCTCTTTCTCCCTTTCATTCTCCTTTTTGTCTTTTCTGCTCCTTCCCCCCTCCCCCCCTTCTAGCACTTCACCAGCTCAGGCGCGACCGGAGAAGTTTCTCTTCTCAGATCACACGGGCGCAGCCCGACAGGAGAGCAACCACGCGATTCACCTCACTCACTGTCTCCCTGGCGACTGGATGGCGCTTGCCTGCGCTCCACCAGCTTGGGCGCGACCGGAGAAGTTTCCTCAGTGGAGCTCCTGAAAGGGACGCAGGCTGCCACTGCTCCACTGAAGACATTTCTGAGAAGAGAAACTTCTCCGGTCGCGCCCAAGCTGGTGGAGCGCAGGCAAGCGCCGTCCTGTGACAGGGGCGGGGCAAGAACTTACTTCCGGGTTCATTGACCAACGGGATCGCGCGATCCTGTGCGATCCTGCAGAAACCCACCACTGGTTTGGACATAATACATTTTTTTTCATTTCTCTTCACAATTACTACCTGGTGATATGTAAGTGAGCTAAGGGATGGTAATCAGGCAAAACGCTTGCATCCCTGGTTAATTTGAGTCCAAATCTCTATGATCCATTCTCTATGGAGATTCTCAGTCATCCAGGTCATGTCCCAAAGGTGCTTTTTCAGGAGTGTAGGAAGTTATCACCCAGCCCTCTCCCAGAAAAATGAAATATCCTAGGAAATATTGAAAAGGCAGAATATTATATTTCCCTGGCTGTGAAAAGAGAGAAACATGTTTAAAGACAAAGTAGCTCCCTGCAGCTTCCTGCCCATCCCACTTTGTCAATGGGCCATTAAGATGCCCAAGGCAGTCTATTCTACATAATAAAGAGATTTCCCCTTCAGCTCCAGGGTGATGGGATTAAGGCATGATAATATTAGCCCTTTACCCAACTCACCACATGGCATCTGAGAATTCAATCAAACTTGGGATTCAAAACACAGCCTAGAGAGTTGCCCCTGCATGGCCCCATGGGAGTCTGACAACCAATCAGAATACGTTTCTTACATAGGAACAGGAAACAGAGAGGTGGGGCCGAACAGAGAGTATAAAGGCAGGAACTTTCAGCCCTTCTCTCTCTTCTTCTTCACCCAACATTGAAGCACGTGATCACCTTTTCTGTTCAGGACTCAAGCCATGTGGTCCTATCCACCATGAAAACATCTTTCCAAGCAGCCTCCATGTTTCCAGTGTCTTTTTCCCCACTTGTAACTGAACCCAGAAGGACATTTCTTCCAACAGTTCTGACAATTCTTGGTTCATTCTTTCCAGTGCTTAGTGTCCCTTTTAAATCTGATCTCCCCTTTGTTTACAAAGCCTAGGTAAACTCTGTTGATACCCCTTGAAGAAGATAGAGACCTAGAGCCTAATTTATAATATAATGGGAATGTTCTGAGATTTTCAATTTTATCCCAGGCATCATAATGCTGTCCTTGGCTTTTCTTTCTCAGACTGATGTCTCCAGCATTAATCTGCTATTTTGTGTACTGCCACAGTCATAATACTGACTTTTTTACTGATATAAAACTGATAAAATGTGTGGCACCCTGCATCTTTGGGGAGGTGTTATTGGAATGGGTAGGCAGGTAAGATTTTGAAGCTGCCAGCCACAAAGCATGGGGGATCCTAGGGCTTGTTAGGCTGGGAGATCTTAATGTGGAATCAGCAATTTATGGGTCATGCTAGGCTCCTGATGTGTGGCAGGATCCATTCTGGGATGTGGAATCTCCTTTTCAGATTACAGCCATTCTTTTTAGTTTGAGGACTACCTGTATTTGAAGCAGGTAGACTAACCTGTATCCTGCAAGAAACTTCTGGAAACAGCAAACTAAAGAGAATGGCTGTAATCTGCAAAGGAGATTCCACATCCCAGAATGTGACTTACAACCAGTGCTGTGGCACTTATGACCAACACAGTGTCCACCCAGTCATGTGATTGTGATTCAGGTGCTTGATGCATGTTTTTATTATGGTTGAAATGTCCCAGGGTCACATAATCACCATTTGTGACCTTCCCAGGGGGCTTCCAACAAAGTCAATAAGGGAATCCAGATTTGTTTAACAGTTGCAGCAAAAAGGGTCATAAAATAAGGAATGGTCATGTGATGACTCACTTAACAACCACATTACTTAGAGATGGAAATTGTAGTCCCAACTGCTGTGGTAGGTTGAGGATTATTTGTACCAGCCTGCACACATACTCATTCTCTCTCTCTCTCTTTTAAATGTAGCTGAATATGTTTACTATAGACCAGGGGTCCCCAGAATCAGGGAACCAGGCTGCACAATCAGTGGACAAGCATACAAGCAAACAAAGTTGCATTTGTGCAAGTGACACACATACATGAAACCATCTCTCCCCCCACCCCGCCAGGACCAGGCCGCAGAGCCAGAAAGGTTCTGGCCCTTCGTGGAGAGGGCGCGACTGATAAATCGAATAAATAAATAAAAGGTTGGGGACTGCTGTTGTAGACTACAGGTAGTTCTCGACTTACAACCATTCATTTAGTGACTGAAGTTACAATGGCACTGAAAAAAGTGAGTTATGATTGTTTTTCACATGACTGTTGCAGCATCCACATGGTCATATGATCAAAATTTGGACACTTGGCAACTGACTCATATTTATGACAGTTGCAGTGTCTCAAGGTGATGTGATCACCTTTTGTGACCTCTGACAAGCAAAGTCAATTGAGAAGCCAAATTCACTTAACAACAATGTAACTAACTTAACTGTAGTGATTGACTTAACTGTGGCAAGAAAAGTTGTAAAATGGGGCAAAACTCATTTAACAAAACTGTCTTAACAACAAAATTTGGGGCTCAATTATGATCATAAATCAAAGACTACCTGTAATTTATTTTCAACATTTCCTTTCTCTTCTGTCCTGAGTCTTGAAGGAAATGATATTAAATGTTTTATAAAATGTTGAAAGGTTACTTTTGTATTCTTTTACAATGTTAAATGTATAAGCCATTATATTCTTGCCTAAAATGTATAATAAGTTACTGTGCTTTTGCTAACCACAAAATGTGTTCAGTAAACAGGACAAGATAACCTTTGTTATTCCAAGCTGTTTACAGGCGCCTACGTACAACTTAGATATGAAGCTGTAGTAAAGTAGAATAAAATATGGATTAAAATATAAGAATGAAGCCGTGGCATAAAAGGGACATTTAGAAGCTTGCTTAAAGGGACAGGGAAATGTCATCAGCCTTCAACCACAACATGATCCAGCAAATGTCCCTATGTCAAAAGTCCAAAACCACAAGGTTCAATTAAAGTTCGTTAATGGCTTTTTCCTCAAGGTAACCAATAAGAAATGAGTAAAGTGTTTCCGTGTTACACTGTCTTTGAGAATGTATAAGAACGTGTGTTTCGATAATGAAGGTTGCTCAGAATTTGCAATGTTAGCCATGTGCTAGCTTTCTGAACCTGGCGGCCAAATAAACTTTTCCTGTATCCTGAGAAGTCTAAAGCCTATCATTTTCTGCAACACGGTAATATAAATAATTATGACCAGTCAAATGATTGTAAGACTCTGCTGATGGGAAACAAGAAAACCTAGAAGAGTTCGTTCATTCTGGCAGTGATATAAAAATATTGTGAATAAATAAGTACAACTACCACTTGTTGAGTTCCCATTGCAATCATGTTATGTTCATCAACCCTTTCTGGTTGCATTGCAACTGTTTTTGGAATCCCAGTGTAGGAAGTTAACACCCAGCCCTCTCCCAGAAAAATGAAATATCCTAGGAAATATTGAAAAGGCAGAATATTTCTCTGGATGTGAAAAGAAACATGTTTCAAAAAGACAAAGTAACTCTCCCTGCAGCTTCCTGCCCCCACCTTTTGTCCATGAGCCATTAAAGCCTGAGCCAGTCCCTTTATATAATAAAAGAGTTCTCCCCTTCAGCTCCAGGGGGATGGGAATGAAGGCATGATAATATAAGCCTTTACTCAACTGACCACATGGCATCTGAGAACTCTGAGAATTTAACCAAACCTGGACTCAGCCTAGAGAGTTGCCCCTGTATGGGCCCATGTGAGTCTGACAACCAATCAGAATACATTTCTTACACAGGAACAGGAAACAGAGAGGTGGGACTGAACAGGTTATAAAAAGCCTAGCAAGCCCCTTCCCTTCTCTTCTTCTCCCCAACATTGAAGCATGTGATCACCTTTTCTGTTCAGGACTCAAGCCATGTGGTCCTGTCCACCATTAAAACCATCTTTCCAAGCAGCCTCCATGTCTCCAGTGTCTTTTTCCCCACTTGGAGCTGTAGTAAGGTAACAGAAATAACCCAGACGGCATGCACAGGAACAAATTAATAAACACGTAGCCAGGAGCCATAGCCAGAGAAAACCACACACGTAGCCAGGAAGAGGTTACACTTGGTCACAAAAGAAATAAGATAAGGGGATTAGGAAGAGGGTAACAGAGTTGGGAAATCCCCGAATCTAGCAATGACCGGCCAGGATAACCAAAGCACAAAATCCAATTCCAAGATAACACGAACATCATGACCATTTACATAAAGCAGACACCTTTGTATAAGCACCCCAGACAGGAAAACACCCTCCTCATGTTTTATGATAGGATTAGCCCAAGGACGAGATACCAGACGAACGAAACCCAAAGAAAAGAGAATCAAGATCAGAGCAATCATCCAGAATAAAAGAACTTTTGGGAGGACCACTAAAATATAAACATAAAGAAATAACCATTCTTAAACAGATCCCAAAGAAAGTAAGAGATAATAGAAGGAAATATTCCTTCTTAGCAAAAAAATTATATAATAATGGGGTCTGGTTTAGATGGCTATTTCCAGAAGGCATGCTGATTTTTTGGGAGGGCAGCAGAACTAGAATTCACACACCAGTGGAAGCAGAGGCTTTCGCTAAAAAACGCAGTGCTCTTTTAGGTGAAATGGGGGATGTTACACAAGAAACAAAGGAGGGAGGGGCTGAGGCTCAGCCGGTGGATGGGAGAGAGGATGCAACAGCTAGAAGACTCAGATCACAAAAGTGATTTGGAACACTATTGCAATTGTTGCTACAATGTACTTTCATGGAAGTGATACAAAACAAATGATTGAAACATACTGATGATTTTGTGTTAAATTTAAAACTGCTAATACTTAGGTAAATGTTGATATTTTTCTATCATTGTTTGTAAAAGTTGCAAGACCTGGGGGGGCTTCTCCCCCCCCCCCCCGCATGATGTAGCTGTCAAAATGTTTTATAACCCTATAACCCTTTTTCCTTGAAAATTTTTTAAAACCAATAAAAATTTGAACAACAGAATAAAAGAACTTTTGTAAACACTGAAGTTTACACAATAGCCTGGGGCAAGAAAAACTGTATATAAGGGAAAACCAAACTGTATATGGTGCTGCAGACCCGGGAACGATAGAGCTGCATCTCATCCTTCCTGTTCCTTTTCCTTCAATAAAACTCATAACTTCCAGGTGGCTGTCTTCACGAAACTTTCTTTTAGCGTCGGTGGTGACTCCCGGCTGGGAACGAACCGGAAACCTTTGCCTTCCAACAGAGCCGAACCCAGAAGGACATTTCTTCCAACAGAAGTATAGTAGGTTTGTTTAACAGAAGCCCATAGGATTGAAAGCAACAGTCTAATCTAAATGATAGAACATGATTGTGTTAAAGGGAAAAAGGTTCCTTTGCTGGTTCGGATTTCCCGGCTGGGTGAAAGAATTTGGGATCGAAGCAAGCTGCATTTGAAAGCAAGTTTTCTTTATTATTTTCAGGAAAGCAAGACCATCAGTGACGTGGATCAGCGTTCCTGGGTGAGCTGACACCGATATACAGTAAGTGTATATTTTTATACCATTTTCCTCTTTGAAGTCCTTTTGTTTCCTTTGTGTTATTGTTTTATCGCTTTTGTGTGTGTCCTTGCTAATGGTTCTAATCCTGTTTTACGTTTTGTTATTCCTCTGCCCTAAAGTAATCCCCATGGGGCAGGGTGTCTTCTGATGTATTTCCCGTTTTACATCTTTGCCCTGAGCTAATCAGTTTTCCATACTCCTGATTCATCTTTGCCCTGAGCTAATCAATCTTTGTTATCACTCTGACCTTTCACTATTTCAAAGGTAACTTCTTCCTGCACGTCCTAGGTCTTTTGTATTATTTTGTACTCTGCAGCTGTTTCTAATTATCCTGATATCCTGGTAATTATTCTCAGGAGGTTCCTTTTAGAATGTATGCTGGCTTTGTTATTCTAGTGAATTCCAGTTTGGTCATGGGCTGTACTGGTCTTCCTAATACAACACTGTCTTGGTGAAGTTTCCTTCTTACAATTGGAAATATTTTATACCCATTCACAAGTGAATTGAAAGCTCTATAATATTTGCTGTTAAAGCATAATGTGGATATGTGGCTGGTTTAAATAAGAATCTGTGAGAACACGGCTCAATTTATCTGAAGGGACTATGCTAGTTTCTTGAAAAAGAACAAGTAGTTATAAAAACTATAATCCATCTGATGGAGGGATGTGAAAAATAAAGGCTTAAGGGATAACACTTGCTTTGCCTTTGAAGTGCCTATTTTTTGAAAGCACCAGAAAGCAAGACAAGAAACTATGGATGAAAACTAATCAAGGAGAAAAGCAACCTGGAACTAAGGAGAAATATCCTAACAATGAGAACAATTAACTAGTGGAACGGCTTGCCTTCAGAAGTTGTGGGTGCTTCATCATTGGAAGTCTTCAAGAAGAGACTGGACAGCCACTTATCTGAAATGGTATAGGACAGGGATGTTGTAGGCAGTTAGCACCACCACCTCTCCTAGAAAAAGGAAATATCCTGGGAAATATTAAGAAGGCAGAATATTATATTTCCCTGGATCAGAAATGGAGAAACATGTTTTAAGGCAGGAAATAGACTCACTCTTAATATCCCCCACTTTCCTTAATGGGCCATTAAAAAGCCTGGGCCAGTCTATTCTACATAACAAAGACCCCCTCCCCTTCAGCTCCAGGGTGATGGGATTAAAGCATGATAGTATTAGCCCTTTACCCATCTCACCACAGGGCACCTGGGAAAAGGCAATGCTCAACCAAATGTGACTCGAAGCACAACCTAAAGAGTTGCCCCGCATGGCCCCATGAGAGTCTGACAACCAATCAGAATACATTTCTTACACAGGAACAGGAAACAGAGAGGTGGGGCCAAACAGAGAGTATAAAGCCAGGAACTTTCAGCATCTTGCTCTCTCTTCTTCTTCACCCAACATTGAAGCATGTGATCACCTTTTCTGTTCAGGACTCAAGCCATGTGGTCCTGTCCACCATTAAAACCATCTTTCCAAGCAGCCTCCATGTTTCCAGTGTCTTTTTCCCCACTTGGAGCTGAACCCAGAAGGACATTTCTTCCAACAGTGTCAAACTCAATTTCATTGAGGGCTGCATCAGCATTATGGTTGCCCTCAAAGTGCCAGTAGCCAGTTCACTGTGACTAGGTAACTTGATGTGGGGAGAATTTGGTGCCCCACAAGCTCCTTGCCTCTCCAAACTGCTGGCAGCCAAGCATGCGTGTGTGCACGTGCACACACACACCACATTCCATGTTTGGGGACTTTTCTCCACAGAGGAAGGATAGGACCTCTCCCCAAGACCAGGCATGACTGGCAGTTTGTAAGCTCAGATGTGGATAAAAGTCTCCAAGCTTGGAATGTGTGTGTGCGGGCAAGCAAAAGGAGGAGGCAGGGGAGCAGTGTTCCCTGGTCCTGCATGAGGGAGGTTGGCCCTTCTCAAAAGGGAATCCTCATTTCCAATTGTGTGTGGTTGCTCATGGTGTGTGCGGGAGGGCAAAGTGTGTGGGTCAGAGGGAGGCCCACTCCCTCTCCATGCGATGAGACCTGGCTGTCAGGCCTGCAGTTATATTCCTTTTTAGGATCTTTGGCCTGCCACACTCTCTATTATTTCATTATGCTGTTTCATTAGTGTAGTAATTGGGAGGGGGAATAGAAAGGAGTAGAATTGTGGAATGTGTTGTTGTCATTCCTTTCTAGAAGCCCAAGGTCATCTTTTGTCTCCGCAACTCTGCACCTGACCAGAACCAGCTGGGTGGACATGCCAGCGTGGCCGAAGAAGATTGGACCATGTGATGGATTTATGGGTGTGGGGATAAGATCATGAACTTTCAACTGGGTGGAATCCCAGGAAGCTTTTAGATTTGGGATTCCACAGATGTGCCAACATGTCTGTCTTATTAAATTGGAACTTTAAGGATAGCTCTGCCTTGGACTCTGATTTAATTCTGCATGATATTTGTAACACTGATATTATCACAAATCTCCTTTTAAAATAAATCACCAGCAACCACCCTGCATGGGGGCTGGTGAGGGGTGCTGATTTCCCAACGCTGACTGACCGGGTCAGCATAAAATATCAGCGAACAATTAAGAGAAAGCCTTTTGAGATAAGAAGCTGAGATGAGATGCTTCTCTACATCTCTCCCAAGCAGCAAAGGAATTTGTGGGAGAGGAAATTTTCAGATAAATAGCGTCTGGGAAGATGCAGTTGGAGGGGACTGAGAAAACTAATTCACCGCACGGCTGGAGAATGAAAGTCCCAGATCAACCTGAGCAGCTAAATGTGAGTGATGCTTCTCCCCCCCCCCCCCCGCTTCAGTAGTAAAAGCTGAAATGGACTGGAGGACTGGAGTGGAGATTTTGACTCTTTCCAAACAGTGATAAATGAAATGACCCATTACCCTGCAACTGAGTTGAAGACAGAGTCCCTTTCAAAATGGGAAATTCAACCCAGCCAGCAAGAAGGGATTTGGCCAGCATCTTTCACTAGCCAGCCACTGGAAATTGGGCTGCAGCTTGTGAATCAAGCATCACCAAATTGGGCTTTCTTCCCAGAGTATGGATGGAAAAGATGCCAGTGGGCACCTGCTTGGCCATCAACATGGGAAAATCCTCCAAGCCAGCAGAGGGGGCCTTGGCCCATAACTCCTCCAAGCCAGCAGAGGGGGCCTTGGCACATAACCCCCCCTAGCCAGCCATCGTTGGTTGAACTGCAACCTGTGAATCAGGAACCCCCGGGATGGGTCTTAACCCCAGGTCATGGATGGAAGGGATGCCAGTGGGCACCTGCCCTCCCTCAGCAGATGGCACCATGGCAGATAACTGGGTAGTGGCCAACCCAGGGATTGACCTCTCCACTGGTTCCAGTCTTCCCAGAAATGCCCCAACAGGTTCTTACCCCACCTTCCTACAGAGAAGGGTTCTTGATAAAGGAAGAAGGGATTACCAAGGGGGAAGCTACAGGATGGATAGCGGAACAATGTGATGAGGCGATTCCTAAGTTTAGAGATGTAACTAGGTTCCTTTCCTCATGGGGGCCAATAAAATGCTACCGTTGCTGTCAACTTGGCCACAGAGCATTAGAGTGCTTGGCTCCAGCCCCAATGCCACAAACGTGCACACCAACTGCCACGGCGGTAAAGAGAAGGCCCCAGATGCCAGCAGAAAAGAGTCATCTGGGCCACCAACCTCTGGAAGAGGATCCCCAACCTAAGCTGACGAAGAGTCCTACCAATGGGGAGGCCTCGGAGGAGGCAAATGCCGAAGATGACCCAATGGTGAGTGCACCCATCCGCCCCTTCGCCTTCCAAGTCAACCTCCAAGTACCCGAGATGGGGGTGGAAGGGGAAGTTGAAGCAGTTGTGGACACCGGTTGCACTCGATGCTTAATCAGCATGTAGATTGTCAAGCAACTAGGCATATGCACAAGACCTCTAGCCTGTCCCATTCGGGTTGAGCAGGTAGATGGAACGCTAATTGGAGGGGCCCCAGCCACACTAATAACTGAACTGGTGAAATTACAAGTGGGCCACCACTATGAACTTCTCAGATTCATTGTGGCTCCAGAGATACCGGAATCAATTATCTTGGGGCTTGCATGGCTTGACAAGTGGAAGCCTACGATAAAGTGGGAAGATGGCGGTAGGAAACTAATGATTGCATTTGGGCCGCTCCCACCAGTGGAGGAAAAGGGCCACCCAGGGACGATTGAACCCAAGAGCCCAGAACCTGCAGCACCTGCAGCAGAGACAAAAAAACTCAGGGGTCCAACAAGTACCAAAAAACTTGTTGGGGGTTGGTTTGTCAAGAAAACCACAGGACGACAGTAAGAAAGGAGAAGTTGTTCACCAGATCATTTCTTCCTCCCACCAAAAGGCAACCCAAGTCACTAACCAAAGCCAAGATAAGTTGATGACAGCTATGAAATTGGCGCTCCCAACAGACCAGTGGCTCAACAATAACCAGGATATCCTAATGATGGAAAATGGATTAGCCCAGAAGGGGTCCAAACTTTACGTCCCCGCGGGGTTGAGGCTGGAAGTTCTACAGCGAAGCCATGAGGCGGAAGTAGGAGGCCACTTTGGATTCCTAAAAACGCTCCACCTCGCCAGGCGTCAATTTTGGTGGCCAAAGATGGAATCAGAGGTGGAAGATTACGTAAAAAGCTGTGCTACTTGTGCAACTATGAAACCACTGCCAGAGAAGTCCCCTGGACTACTACAAGTGGCCAGCCCTAACCGACCATGGGAAGGGGTCACAATGGACTTCATCATTGAACTCCCAGACAGCAGTGGGAACAGAGTAATCTGGACAGTTATTGACTTGGTCTCCAAGCAGGCGCACTTCATCGCTTGCTCAGGGTTGCCGTCTGCAAAGAAATTAGTGAAAATGTTTGTGAAACACATTTATCGCCTGCACGGATTGCCCAAGATAATCATTTCAGACCGCGGAGTCCAGTTCACAGCCAAGTTCTGGAAAGAGATACTGAGGTCCATTTGGTCCACACAAGAACTGCGCTCAGAGATTCATCCCAGCATGAACTGTGCAGCAGAGAGAGCCAATGCGGTGGTGGAACACTACATCCGGTGTTATGTGGACTATCAGCAAGACAACTGCTACCCTTCGCCGAAGTGGCGTACAACGATGCGGTCCACAGCAGCACTGGATTTACTCCTTTCCAGATTACCAGTGGCATGGAATTTGTTGCCATGCCTGAGCTGCCTAGAGAACCTCCGTCCTTCATGTCTCTGAATGAATGGATGGACTCACTAAAGAAAGGATGGGAAAATACGAAGAAAGCTCTAGCAGATGCGGCAGAAGCCTACAAGAAGCAAGCTGATAAACACCGCTCGCTCCAAAAACCCTTTCGTGTGGGGGAAAAAGTTTTTGTATCTACCAAATACATGAAATTAAGAATGCCTAGCAAGGAATTTGGTCCAAAATGTCTAGGTCCATTCCCAATAGTGAAGATAGTTAACCCAGTTACAGTTCAACTCAGTCTACCCAGAAGTCTAGGGAAAATTGACCCAGAATTTTATTGTAGCTTGTTGAAGCCAGTAATTGGGTCCAGCATAAGAGCATCCACCCAAGCTTTCTCTCCTCCTGTAGTGATAGAAGCGGAAACACAATCTGAGGTGGAAAAAATCGTAGACTCCAGGCTGAATAGGGGTCGCTTACAGTATTTAGTGCATTGGAAGGGTTACCCTTTGTCTGAAGCTACTTGGGTGAAAAGCTGGAATCTAAAAGTGGAGAAGTTAGTAAAACAATTCCATGAGAAGTTTCCCGATAAGCCAAAGGGTCCCCCTGGGGGGAGGGGAGAGGTGGTTAATTTTGTTATGTTAACTTTTATGTTATTCTTTTTTCAAGAAATGTTTTTCTTCTGAGGAGAGGCCGCCTGTCAGGCCTGCAGTTATATTCCTTTTTAGGATCTTTGGCTTGCCACACTCTCTATTATTTCATTATGCTGTTTCATTAGTGTAGTAATTGGGAGGGGGAAAAGAAAGGAGTATAATTGTGGAATGTGTTGTTGTCATTCCTTTCTAGAAGCCCAAGGTCATCTTTTGTCTCCGCACCTCTGCACCTGACCGGAACCAGCTGGGTGGACATGCCAGCGTGGCCGAAGAAGATTGAACCATGTGATGGATTTATGGGTGTGGGGATAAGATCATGAACTTTCAACTGGGTGGAATCCCAGGAAGCTTTTAGATTTGGGATTCCACAGTTTGTTGCCAATATATCTGTCTTATTAAATTGGAACTTTAAGGATAGCTCTGCCTTGGACTCTGATTTAATTCTGCATGATATTTGGAACGCTGACACTGGCTTTGTAACCAAAGCATCCTCAGTGATAGGATGAGAGACCACCAGGAGAGGTCAAGAGGAGTGGACAAAGGGATGGCGAAAGGGCAGCAGGGCTGCTGGTGGCCAAGTGTTGGTAACGTAGAAAGGCAGACACAGACAGTAACAGACAGGAACAAGGTTGATGGGAAAGCACCCCGAACATTTCCAGTAGTTCCCTTTTATTGTAATTCTTCTTCCACACAGCAAAAGTTCATTGGATAACATCATACATTTCACGTGCCCTGACAAATGGCTCCGCGTGCCACCTGTGGCACGCGTGCCATAGGTTCGCCATCACTGGATTAGAGGAAGAAGTGTGGGCGTTAGTTCCCCAGCGTGGTTTGCCAGCTACTGAGAAACTAATTAACTCCACATCTCCTCCTTTCTTTTATTTTAATCTTCATTTTGTTTTAACAATTTGTATGCATACATTACAGTCTGTAATGTATGCATACATTACAGTCTATGAGGTCGAATTCTTGGTCGAAACATTGTTATTAATGCAGGTGCACATTGAATGCAGCAACAACAACAAATCAGTCCAATTACTACTATGATTACAATGGGAATGAACTGATGTAACCATCCAAAATCTGGAAGCCAAGACCATAGCCATTCCCAAGGTGTTGGTGGGACAGCAGGATCAATAGGATTATTTGTGATCATATCTTCCATATGTTCTATGGTAGCTGTAATGTTAACTTTATAATCATCAATAAATGTGCAACAATGAGAATGAATCAACGCACATACCCCACCCTTTGCTGCTAATATAAAATCTAAAGAAAAGCAATTTTGCAATACTACCTCTCTAATTTGTGACATTTCTTCATTAATCATTTTTAAGGCTGATATTGTGGAATTAAACAAAGCAGTGGTCCAATTGGATAAAATATGCAAATCTCTATAATTCATCATTGTTCCTAAAGTAGGAAGGATACCTCTAGCTAACATTGTCTCAGTATACTTATTAAGAGGATTATCAACTGTAATCTCTCTACGATTTCTCAGTCTTCCTTTTGGTGGATGATCTGTTATTATAATAGAGGGAGCACTATATCCTAATGTACATCGACCAGACCACCATGCAGGAATACGTTGATATGCTCTTCTACCACACAACATCCACACATTACCCAATGTATTTGTAGTTTTATTATCTGTGGCCACTAATTGTATAATCATATATTCTACTAAATTACATAATGGTAAACCACCTGTACTTTCACTGGTAGGACACCCACTTTTTACTGGGCATCCTGTTATTTGATATGTACAGCCATAAGAGGTAAAATTATTAAGTTGTTCAATTAAAGTTTGATTTAAACAGGTATTATAACGGCTTATGGTAGAATTCAATACAAACTTTTTTTCACAATACGGATATTTTCCAATGCTCATTTCAAGGTGTGATTAGCTCGTTTTACGATAGCCTGCCCCGTAGAATTATAGGGAATGCCAAAATGTGTTTAACTTGCCATTTCTCACAAAATTCAGCAAATATTTTACTACAATGTTAACTGGATCATGCCCTATGAGTGCCCTACACCGGATCATGCCCTACATCGCTCTCTTCCTTTGAACATCAACTCAGCATACATGTGAGCTGATGTACTAATTGTATGTCCTGGACTATGTGAAAGTTATAACCACTCCACAATTAATAAGGAATGTTTAGCCTTGCCCTGTGGTGTGATTTCTTGAGCTATGACAGCTGTAGGTTGTTTTTGAGTTGGAATGAAGATGATAGTTAAACGGACTGGTGGTAGGTTCAATGTGTTTGGCAGCTAATTGTTAATTGCTAATTGTTCTTTTACTAGTTCCTGTAAAGCTGTTAACTTTTCTTGTGTCAAAGGCCATTGTTCAATCCATACGGGTGTAGTAGTTTGCCATTCCAAAGGAAGAGCAGTAGGGGGAGCCATATTACCACTTAGTCATGAATAATTAATTCTGCTTGAAACTACTGCATCAAATCTCTTCCCCATAAATTTATATGAATGGGAAGAATCACTGGTTTTAACTGAGCAGTGCGTTTGACATCCAGGGCTGTTACCGTAACCTTTATTTCGATTTTATACCTTTATTTCGATTTTTATACCGCCCCCTCTCCCCAAAGGGACTCGGGGCGGTAAGCCAATTTTTTCTTCGTCGAGCTGCTTGAGGTCCTCCTACTCCCCACACGGAGGGTGATTCTGTAGTGGACCAATCGTTGGGCCAATTGTCAGCAATTATGACAGAGATGTCTGCACCAGAATTGAGGACTCCTTCAAATGATCTGCCATTTAACAAATATGTACGTTTTGGTTTTTCATTCCGAATTGATTGAGTTACAGCTAAAATACTAGGGTGTATAGAACGAGGAGGGTTGGTGGATCCAAATCCTCCACTTCCTCTAACCCTTTGTTGACCACCCGCCGGTAGTACATATGGAACAATTACTAATTGCACCCAAGAGTCCTCCTTATTTAAAGTCATGGGCATATTTGTTTCAAATTGTATCATTATGACTCTTTCATAATCAGAATCTACAACCCCCGGGATTACAAAAATCCCCTGTTTACCAGTGGAGGAGCGAGGAAGCACCAGCCCCACAGTATTAACAGGCAAGGGACCTTTTAATTGAGATGGCATTAAGATAACAACTCCTGGAAGAGAGATATATTTGTCTTCCTAATTAATTAAATCAATTCCTTCACTGCCGCTTGTGGCTCCTTTAGAATTATTAACTGTAGAGGTGGCAATTTGGCCGGGGCTTGCCATGAGCCCAAAATCTAGTTTCCCTGATTATTGTTTTGGCCTCTACATTGGTTTGCCCAGTGATATCCTTTTTTGCATTTAGGACAAACTGTTTTTGGTCTGGCACCTTGGCCCCCACCTGGCCCATTACCTCTATAGGCGCCTGCACCTGGAGCTCGGCATTGTTGTTTAAAATGCCCAGGTTTTTTGCAATTAAAACAATTTCCTTTGGGCTTGCCAAAGTGCCCTTTTTGTAATGCAGCTGCTAATGCATCCATTTGAAAGGCATTTGTGCCTATGTCTGAACATGCCTTCAGTATGTCCGCTAAAGTATATTCTCCTTTATTTATAATAGACATCAAAGCTTTACAACAATCTGCATTAGCATGTTCATAAGCTAGTCGTTTCATCAATTCCCCACTAGCTTCTTCATTATCTATTTGCCGTTGGATGGCTTCTTGTAATTTATCAATAAAATCAGAATAAGCTGATTTGAAAGTGAATTTAAAAGCTTCAAAAATGATATAGAAAATGATACTACACTGGACATACAAAAGAAGCAGATAATAATTAGAAGGGATATACAAATAACAAATGAAGAGAGTGACTGGGATAACCTTCTCATATTAGATTTGCAAAAGAGGCTTCTGAAAGCTTTGAAGACTATTTTGAGAAGAGACAAAGAAGAAAAAGAAAATATTTTTTGGACATTATTTGAATGAACTAAAGATTGACATTGTTAACAATTCAAGGAAGGAATGTAAATTTGGTTTATTTGATCAAGGCTAAGACAATAGATATATTCTTATCTCTGGTAACCCTTAATGGATTTTTCTGATTGGGGCTGAAATAATGAGATTCTTTAAAAACTGTTTATTCATAAGAGTTGGGATATGGGAAGAAGAGATCATTTGTTGTGTTTTAAGAGAAGGTGACAGAGTCTCCCTAAAGTATTAAAGTCCCCAGGAGAACATGGTCTAATTTATTTCTAAGAATCAGAAGGGTCTAAGGCAAAATGTGAGCTCCGGCGTGCCGACAGGCCTGGAGCTGTCATTCGGGGAGAGCGCAGCAGCAGCGATCGCACACACATACACACACTCTCCTCCCAGGCCAGCAAGGAAGTGGCAGCATTTCTACAGCATGCCGCCCTAAAGCTGACAAGCAGCTGTGACATCTCAGAGGAAGCAGCCCATCTCTCTGGGGACTGCAGGAAGTTTAAAATGATGCCCCAACAAAGCGGGCCCTAGGACTCCCCCTGTGATTATTGATTTCATCTGAGTGGGATGTTAGGGGAAAAATATTTCACTCTGAACTAGATGAGGTCTTAGACTAGATTTCACCCTGAACTAGATGAGGTCTTTTCCAAACAGCATTATCTTTAAGGTGCAAAGAAAGAAATAAAATCCCGGAAAACATATTCTAATTAAAAACAAGCTTTAATACAAAAATAAGAAATAAAGAAATAAAACAAATCTATCTAATTGTTACATTTTGGCAGAAGCAATTCTGTCTTCCAATTTCCTGGCAGACGGACAAAGATCAAAAGGGAAAAAGAAGTCTCTGGAATGTGTGAAGAGCAGGCACTCTCCTCCCAGGCCAGCAAGTGAACCCCGAGAGGTGGAGGAAGCGGAAGCTAAGGGGATTTTTAACAAAATGTTTTTTATCTTTTTTAGGGGGTTCCAGGGTGGGGGGGTGGGTTAATCAGGCCAGGAGGGGGGCCAGTGCCAGGCGAACAGGTGAGTCCAGGAGGAAAGTGAGTGTGGTGGGGGGGGAGGGAAAAGGCTATTTCAACAGAGGGTTGCTTCATTACAACGGTCGCAGGGAGGAGGGGATGCGAGGACAGGAGAAGATCACAAGGTCGGTTGGGAGACCGTGGCTGTTGGTTACGCCCAGTTGTTTGTACCAACCCCCGCAGTCTAGGTGGTCAGGAACTACAGAGCCAGGGCCTGAGGCTGATGCTTTGCAACGCAAGGTCCGTGACCAACAAGGCCCCCCTCATCAGTGAGTTGATCTCAGAGGGGGAGCTGGACCTTGCAGGGATAACGGAGACCTGGCTGGGCCACGAGGGTGGTTTACCCCTCGTGGAAATGTGCCCACCGGGTTTCCGTGCATTCCATCAGCCCCGGGCCCTGGGTAAGGGTGGTGGGGTGGCGGTAGTTATACGGGAATGTTTAGAGCCGAGGGAGTTCACTGTCCCTCAGATACCCGGGTGTGAGTCCCTTGGTGTAAAATGGGGCCCAGGGAGGAAGTGGGGTCTGCTGATTGTATACTTGGCTCCTCGCTATGCATCAGCAGCCCTGCCCGAGCTCCTCGAGCTGATCTCAGAAACGGCAGTTGAAATCCCCAAACTTGTGGTTATGGGGGATTTCAACTTGCCGTCGACGGGGGAAGCATCTGAGGTAGCTCGGGAGTTCATGGCTTCCATGACAGCCATGGACCTGACCCAATTAATTCAGGGCCCCACACACGAAGGTGGCCACACACTGGACCTTGTTTTTGTATCTGAGCAGTGGACGAGTGATCTGGGAATAGGGGATTTAGTTATTACTCCCCTGTCATGGTCAGATCACTCATCTCTCCGGCTGGACTTCCCTGGCGCTACCCCCCACCGCGAGGAGGCGGAACCAGACTGTCCAAGCTGGTACCGCCCCAGGCACCTGATGGAACCGGATAGGTTCCAGACGGAGCTTGGGCCATTACCTGTAGACCTGACCCGCTCTCGGTCGGAGGACCTAGCGGCCGCCTGGAATAGGGCGGCGGCTGGGGCCTTGGACCGGGTTGCGCCTTTGCGGCCTCTCCTACGGCAGTGACCCACCCGGGCTCCTTGGTTCACCGAGGACCTGAGGGTGATGAAGCGCCATAGGAGACGCCTAGAGAGCAGGTGGAGGTCCTCAGGCTCCGAATCTGATCGAACACAGGTAAGAGCCTATTTACGGACCTACCTTGTGGCATTAAGAGCGGCCAAACGCAGACACTGTGCCGCTCTTATTGCGTCCGCCGATAACCGCCCTGCCGCCCTGTTTCGGGTAACCCGCTCCCTCTTATCACAGAGGACGCGGGAAGCCCCTTTGCAGGGCAGAGCAGAGGAGTTTGGGGAATATCTGCAGGACAAAGTCGCTCAGATCCGGAGCGGATGGGCCCCCTTCAGTGGACCAGAGGAGCCGTCAACAGTGAGTCTTGTGAGACCACTCTGGGAGGAGTTTGATTCTGTTGCCCCCGAGGATTTGGACAGGTTGCGTGGACGGCTGCGACCCACCACATTTTTAAAGGACCCGTGTCCCTCCTGGCTGGTCCTGGCATCCTGGGAAGTGACACGAGGCTGGCTCCTGGGCCTGGTGAACGCCTCGTTGGGCGAGGGGTCCTTACCAACCGCCTTGAAAGAGGCGGTGGTGAGGCCCTTACTCAAGAGGCCTTCCCTTGACCCGATGGAGCTAGCTAATTATCGTCCAGTCTCCAACCTTCCCTTTCTAGCGAAGGTTGTAGAGAATGTGGTGGCACAGCAGTTTCCGCGACACCTTGACGAATCCGAATATCTAGACCCATGCCAGTCCGGCTTCCGACCCGGGCACAGCACGGAGACGGCCTTGGTCGCGTTGGTTGATGATCTCTGGAGGGCCAGAGATAGGGGTTGTTCCTCTATCCTGGTCCTATTAGATCTGTCAGCGGCTTTTGATACCATCGACCATGGTATCCTATTGCGCCGGCTGGAGGGGATGGGAGTTGGAGGCACTGTTTTGCGGTGGTTCGACTCCTACCTCTCCGACCGGACGCAATGTGTGTTGGCAGGGGGGCAGAGGTCGACCCTGAGGCCACTCACTTGTGGGGTGCCACAGGGGTCGGTCCTCTCGCCCCTTCTGTTCAACGCATATGTGAAACCACTGGGGGAGATCATCCGTGGTTTTGGGGTTGAGTATCATCTGTACGCTGATGATACTCAGCTGTACATTTCCACCCCAAACCACCCCAACGAGGCTGTCGAAATGATGTCCCGGTGTTTGGAAGCCGTCGGGGTCTGAATGGGGGACAACAGACTCAAACTCAACCCCTCCAAGACTGAGTGGCTGTGGCTACCGGCACCTCGGTTCAGCCAGCTGATACCATCGCTGGCCATAGGGGGCGAGCAATTGCCTCCTGTGGAACGGGCGCGCAATTTGGGCGTCCTCCTAGATGCCCGGCTGTCAATGGACGACCATGTGGCAGCCGTGGCAAGGGGGGCGTTCCACCAGGTTCGCCTGGTGCGCCAATTGCGCCCCCTACTGGACCGGGATGCCCTACGCACGGTCACTCATGCGCTGGTGACGTCTCGTCTGGACTACTGCAATGCTCTCTACATGGGGCTTCCCCTGGGACGCGCCCGGAGACTACAGCTAGTCCAGAACGCAGCCGCGTGGGCCATCATGGGGAGTACTAGGTACTCCCACGTAACACCTCTCCTGCGCGAGCTGCACTGGCTGCCTGTGGTTTTCCGGGTGCGTTTCAAGGTGTTGATCACCATCTTTAAAGCGCTCCATGGCACAGGACCTAGCTACCTGCGGGATCGCATCCTGCCGCATACATCCCTGCAACCAATCCGCTCTCACAGGGAGGGACTTCTCCTGGTGCCGTCCACCAAGCAATGCCAACGGGTGGCGCCTAGGAGTAGAGCCTTCTCTGTGATGGGCCCAACCCTCTGGAAGGACCTCCCCCCCGACATCAGAACTACCACCGACTTCCACTCCTTCCGACAAAAACTAAAGACTCACCTGTTTCGATTAGCCGGCTTGGCACACTCATAGTTTTATGTTACCTCCTGGCAGATATTTTTAATTGGAATTTCTGGGGAACTATTTTAAATTTAATTCTTTGGGATATTTTTAGGGGTCGTTTTTTAAATATTGTATTTTAAATGCTTTACTTGAATGTACAGTTTTTATAACCTCCTCCATGTAAGCATTTAATTATTTAAGTATTTAAATATTTAAGTATTTGTTTATTTATGTATTTTTTATGTATTCCATCGACTGTACACCGCCCTGAGTCCCTTTTGGGAGAGGGGGCGGTCTAGAAATATGAATAAAAGTAAAGTAAAGTAAAAAAGTAAAGGCGCAGTACATCATTGTCAGATAAGACCTTATGACCTGCGCAGTAACTCATCAGTAATTATTCAGTTCAGTTCTACTAGCAAACAATTTAAAGCAGTGACACCCCTTCTTTTGCTAGTTGGGCTGATGTCATCAAATCATCAATTAAGGCACATCTTCTTTCTCAGATACTCGTGTTGACTTGCGGCAAGTGGTTTGTTAAGCATATCAGCAATTTGATCATGTGTAGAAACATATTGCAATTTAACAAAACCTTGCTTAACTAATTGCTTTGTGTTTTGATAACGAATATCAATGTGTCTGGACCTAGAACCTGTGAAATATGACTCAGAAATATAAACCACAGATACATTATCTTCCATCACGGTGATTGGTCGAATCGGACGTGTCCAGATATCTGTGATCAAAGCATCAAACCACGTTAGAGAATGACATGCATCTGAAACACAAGCATATTCAGCTTCAGTAGATGAACATAAAACAAAACTCTGTTTTCTCACTTGCCAGTAAACAGGACATCCATTCAGGAACATCATGTAACCAGAAGTGCTTTTGCGTGATTTCTTATCACTTGCCCAGTCAGAATCGGCATAGCAAATTAACTTTGGTTGATCAGTGTGTGTTGGTTCTAGCAATAACTTCATGTGTTTAGTATGTTTCAGGTATTTCAACAACTTCTTAATGCATGCCCAATGAAATTGTGTTGCCTTACCTACGTGTCGTGATAAAAGATTAACACTAAGTGCAATGTCAGGTCTGGTCCAACTACTAATGTATAATAGTGAACCAATGACTGAACGATAAAGTGTTTGGTCCTCGAACTCAGGACTTGGTTCATGTGTCAAGTTGTGAAAATCTGTTTGCATGGGTGTCTTTGTTGTATTAGCATCTTTCATGTTGCAATGATGTAAAATGTGGTCAATTTTCTCTTCTTGTGAAAGACTAAACCCCTTCTGTGTCTTTTCAATCTGAACACCTAAATAAGTGCTAATGTGTCCTAAAGATTTCAGTGTGAAGTATCTCTGCAAACTTTTAGCAAAAATCTCACTCATTTTCTTATTTGGACCAATGTAAACAATATCATCAACATAAACAAGAATTATCTCATATGCATTGTTAGATCTTTTTGTGAACACGCATTCATCAGTTTTGGACTTAATAAAGCCCATTGAATTTAGTTTGTCAGTAAGACATAAATATCACATTAAACCTGACTGTTTCAGACCATAAAGACTTTTGTTCAGGAACCAGGTATCCCCTTCTTGCTTTCGGAATCCTGGAGGGCTTCTTATGTAGATCTCTTCATCTAGGTCTGCATGTAGATAAGCTGTGTCCACATCAAATTGGAAAACTTCTAAACCAAGAATAGTTGCAGTGGTTAAAGCAATTTTTACACTTTCAGTTCTGACTGTCGGTGAGTAAGTGTTTGTGTAGTCCTCATGATAACGTTGAGCGAAACCCTGAGCTACAAGTCTGGCTTTGTATAAAGACTCACCATTCGGTTTCTTCTTGATTCTATAAACCCATTGAGTGCCAATGACTTTCTTGTTTGTTGGAGGTTTTGCAGGTGTGAATACATTAAGTTTCTTTAAACTGTCCATTTCATCCTGCATTGCATCATACCATTTGTCTTGCTCCGAATCAGGAAGCTGTTTGATTTGTGTGAATGTCTCAGGAGGAAGAGTAACATTGCAAATCAAAAGTAATGGTGTTTTTGTCAGTTGCCACGAATATCTTTGTGGAGGGATTCCTTTTGTGACCCTCTTGGAACATCTCGGAACAACAGTCCAGGCTTCTTCTTCTTCTTCGTCCTCATCCTCACGTTTGTCACTAGCATCATCATCCGCGGCTTGCGAAGACGGAACATCAGGTTGTGAAGAACTGGTAGAAGGAATATCTGCCTGTGAATTGTCATCAGGCTGCATGGCATCTTCAACACCATCTCTAGGAAAATAAACTCCAGGATCATTGGAGTGAATCCTGGACCAGTCAATGTCTTCCTCAAAATTGGCAGATTGTGAAATGACAATCACATGTTTAGGATCAATAAATTTGCACCATTTTGAGTTATCATCAATACCCATAAATCTCAGTCTCTTTGCTACTGGACCTCCCTTTCTTCTTTGACTTAAGGGAGTGTTCACCATAGCGTATGAACCAAAAATGTGGAGGTTCTTGAGATCAGGCTTGTAGCCATACATCATGTAGAAAGGAGTTTGATTGATTACACTGCTCCAAGTACGGTTGACAATGTAATTTGCATATTTGATTGCTTCACCCCAGTATATGCTACCGAGGTTGGCATCTTCTAGGATACAACACATCATGGTTTATAGAACCCCTTGTCTTCTTTCTACAACTCCGTTATGAGCCGGTGTATATGGAGCGGATGTCTGATGAAGAATTCCATTCTTACGGATCCAGTCCTGGAAATGCTGAGACATGAATTCTGCACCACGGTCACTCTGGATTCTGGCGATGCGAACTTGATATTGGGTAGAAACAACAGCTGCAAAGTCTTTAAAGATCTGAAAGGTCTCAGATTTCTCTCTCATAGGATATACAAATCCATATCTAGAATGATTATCTACAATTGTTAGGAAATACTTTCTACCACCAAATGATGGTGGGAAAGGACCCACTATGTCAGTGTGTACCAAATCAAAAATGCGTGTTGACAGGCGTGTAGCGTGTTTGGGAATTGCAGCTGCTTTGGATTTAGCTTTCCTGCAAACTGTACAATCCAAAAACACCTTACACCCCTTTAGATCCAAACCTTTTGCGAACTCCGGCATCTTTCTAAGAACACGGAAACTGGCATGCCCCAATCTTCTGTGCCACTTGTGGATACACCTGGAATGCGAAGGTTTACCAGTTAGTGAATTCTCAACATTAACAGTTTCATGAGGAACCTCAGGTTTGCTCTGAGCAACCTGCTTCTGTTTTCTCTGTTTGTTGGCTTTAGGAGCCTTTGGCACAGTAACGGGTTCTCTCTCTGAACCAACTCTCTCTGGGCCCGTGCTGTCCCTTTTTGGAGTTTGCATACTTGCCTGTGCTTGCTTTTTAGGCTTTGGCTTTAAGTAATAAACACCACCAATCAGCATGGTTTCAGCAACAATATCTCCATCTTTAACTATGTAACTTGCTTTTTCGAGGTGGTGAACCTGGAACTTTAAATCTCCAGACAAATGACTTTGGCTAAGCAAATTGCTGGTTGCTGAAGGTATGTAATAAACATCAGGGATGAATATATCGAGCTCTTCAATGTAAACAGTTCCTTTTCCCATGACCTTGCAAGTGTGGTTGGTGAAGGAGTACAGTTCTCGATACTCGGGCTCTGGCTCGCCCATCTCTGTGAAAAGTTCCTTTCTGTGGGTAACGTGTACAGCTGCTCCACTATCTAAAGTCCACAAAAGACGTCTGTCGTACTTTGGATCAGGTTGTGGAACGTTGGTTATGGCCAATGTTGCGAGTGGAGCTTGTGGATCACACCTTGGACCACGACAACCTTGTCTTCCGCCTCTACCTCTGTCTCTGGAGTCTGTTCCTCTGGGCTGGTATGTGACGGGAGCTGGAACTCGTTGGGGACAATCCCGGGTGTCATGTCCCACACGGTTACAGGTGTAGCATTTTGGCATCCTTGGAGCGTAGCCTCTTCCTCGGAAGGGACGTCTAGCTGGAGCCTTTGATGCTGGGGGTCGTTGCAGATGTGGCGTAGCTAATTTGATAGCTTCCTCCTCCACTAAAAGTCTACAAATGTGGTTAACCATGCGTTGGGCAATAGGCACGTGGTTAATCTTTGCAACGGCATCTTTCCATTCATAATTCAATGAGTTAATGATGATGCTAATCATTTGGATATCATCGATTACATGGCCACTTTCTCTCAATTCACTTCTCGTTCTTTTCAGTTTGGTCAAATGTCCACCAATTCATTCACCAGGTTTCAACTTCGAACCATGGAACTCAGACATGAGCAAACATGAAGATTCAATTGAAATGGGCCTGTAGCAATCTTCCAAAATAGCCCAAATTTGTTGGGCTGTTGCATCAGGTGGAAAGGTAACCTGCAGTTCAGTTTCCATCGACATGAGCAAAGTAGTGCATGCTCTGGTCTCTAGGTCTCTCATTGCAGGAGTCCATGGCTGGGCAGGAGGATTAAGAACCATACAGTGTGTGCCTTCTCTGCGAAGCAAGAGTGCAATTTCACTGACCCAGGCTTTATAATTCTCTCCTGACTCCTTTAATTTTGACTCACCAGTCAAAGGAGTGACAGAAAATGCCTGCTGAGGGATATGCATTTGAACAACTTGCTGTGCAGGTTGAAAAGCTGGTTGTTGAACCAGGGGGTGCTGTAATTGCACCATTGGCCTTTGTGTGGCAACATTAAATTGGCTTGCTTGCATTTGCCTTTGGCTTTGCCTTGTTCCATCTAGGGAGGATCCAACACCACCAGGGGGCGCTGAAGATTTAACCTTTGGAGGCAAAGCTTGGGCATCTGGAAGACTTATAGATAAATCTGTCCAGTTTCGGTGCAATTCCTTTAACTTTTGCTCTAATAAATTTTCTCCACCAGCAGATGGCAGTGCAGCTTCACTTCTTGGCTGCATGAGGCCTTTGTACGTGGCAGAAGAAGTAGAACAAAGGAGATCACGTGACCTCGGTGACGTGTACATATCTCTCTGTTCTGATTCGCCTAAGGCAATGTCCTTTATGGGGTGTGTCTTAGGTTGTTTAGGAGAAGACAAGATGGCGTCCTCAGACATTTTGGGAGTGGGGAAACCCCTCCTACTTCTTTCCAATCTTTCATAATATTCTCTAGCTTCTCGGGCTTGTTTTTCAAAACGCTCTATCTGGTCACGATAACTTTTCATTTCTTCCGTAGGGCCTAAGAAGGATTCATAAGATTCACTTTCTGCGTGGGGGTGTTTTTCCTCTGCCGGCAGTTGCCGCGAGGGCTTTGGCCAGACATCAATTGTTTCATAATCTCCAAGAGTTTGGGAGTGAAGTTGCTCTGGTAACGTGGAACTTCTTGGCTTTGCCCCCATATGTTATAATCTCTTGGAGGTATTTGGGAGCTTTCATAATGAGAAGGGAGATTTACTGACCTCAGTCCGTAGATTTCACCTCCTGTAGCTCCTTCCTCTTGTTGAAAAGTTGCCCCCACAGTTGGCCCGGCTGCTGAAAAAATCTGTTGCTTTGGAAGTAAGCTTGAAAAGTCTTGCATCTCTGTGTCAGAAGAACTGGATCCTTCCGAGCGCGTTTCATGTCTGCCTTTTTTCTTTTTCTTCCTTGGCATGGCTAGTTAGCCTGGTTGTTTATCTCTTAAAGATAGCTTGGAAGGAAACAGCCGTAAATTATAACCATCCTCTGCTACCATTAATTGTTAGGGGAAAAATATTTCACCCTGAACTAGATGAGGTCTTAGACCACGGCTTTTCCAAACAGCATTATCTTTAAGGTGCGAAGAAAGAAATAAAATCCCGGAAAACATATTCCAATTAAAAACAAGCTTTAATACAAAAATAAGAAATAAAGAAATAAAACAAATCTATCCAATTGTTACATTTTGGCAGAAGCAATTCTGTCTCCCAGTTTCCTGGCAGACGGACAAAGATCAAAAGGGAAAAAGAAGTCTCTGGAATGTGTGAAGAGCAGGCGCAGTACATCATTGTCAGATAAGACCTTATGACCTGCACAGTAACTCATCAGTAATTATTCAGTTTAGTTCTACTAGCAAACAATTTAACGCAGTGACATGGGAGGCCTATGGAGGCTGATTATGCTGAAAAGGCTCCCCCTGTGATTATTGATTTTGTCTGAGCGGGAGGCATACGGAGGCTGATTTTGCTGAAAAGGCATTGTCTGTAATATGAGGAGTTTGTAACACATCCGGGTCACATGGGGTGGAGCTGCGCACGTGAGTGAGCAGGGGGTGGAAAAACATTTAAAAGGTGGTGGGGAGCACAGGCACATAGCCCTAACAAGAATTTTATCATGTATCGTGATTGTCAGTTTGTGCCAGAAAGTAAGTAAAAGAATCAACAAACCATGTTTGAGTTTGAAGTCTTTCCTGCTTTTTTGGAACCTGACAGTTTGTTAGGGCTCCCTTCAATTTCCAATGGCTGACGGTACTGTACCGGGGTTGGAGGCTGCCGACCTAGAAGAATCTGTAGCCAGAGGCAGACAGGACCTGGGCTAAGTGAGTCGGGGGAATGGTGGTTGGGCCCTTCAAGGACTGTGGACTATCGGACCCTTCCACCCCCAGGTCCACTGCTCACCCCCTCTGGGGCCATGGAACAGGGTCATGGCAGTGTCTGGGGGTGGACATGGTGGCAGGCCATTCTTCCAAGATGTCTCAGCTACCAGGAGTGGCACCCTATCAAGGAAAGCTGCCAGGAATGGGTCACCCATAGCCAGGGGCTGCCCAGGGATGGCCCAGAGGGGTGGACCAGCGACCAACCCCTGAGGTGACAAGAGCCATAAAGTTTCCCTATAAACAGGAGGGAGCTGAGAGACACTGAGGTTATGGAACCCAAACACTCATCGTTCAGACTGGGACAGCCGTAGGGCATGGTCTGATGGTATTGGATCGCTGGGACCTGCCAGCCATAAGGGCCACATTTGATGGAAGTCCTGAGAGGGTGACTCTGTTTCTGGGCCAGGTCTTGAATCATCTAGACAGGTATGGCCATTTATACACATCCCAATGGGATATGGTCATGGCGGTGGCAGCAGTAATGGACGGGGAAGCTGCTGATTGGGTGGCCGACTTGTACAATGAGTTAGGGGACGTCGGACACTTCTTGGCTGCTCTCCAGGAGAGATTTGAGGACTGCACTAGAGCACAGAAGGCAGAGGGGGAGTTGCTGAAAACAAGGCAGAGAGGGAGGCCCGTGGTCAAATATATCAAGGAGTACCGGTGTGTTGTGGCCAAAGTCTGAGGGTGGCCTGAACGATTGGTGGTTTACCATTTCCCTTGATAGGATTTTGCGGCAGGCATGTGTGTGCCAGGGTCTGTCACCCAGATTGATGGTGTGGTTTCAGGCTGCAACAGAGCTGGACATTGAATTCCAGGATGATCATCAGTGATGGGATTGGAGTCCCTGGGGCCAGAGACCACCACCTTGAACCACCAGTGCCACCATCCCGGTACCCCAGGCCCTTTTGGGGCAGATGCAGGCCACACTATTAGACAAGCTCACACCTGGAAGGCTGGTCCTAACCTGTTTCCGTTGTGGGAAGCCAGGTCACAGAGCTGCTGAATGCTCAGAGGGGACACCAGGGCCCACTAGTACAAAAAGAGGGACTTGCCCGCAAGAACATAAAAGCCACGCCGGAGACATCGTGTGGAGCGAACCAAACGCTCCCATCCAACCCTGTGGAAGAGTTAGCAGACCCTATGGAAGAATCCGAGACCAGTGGAAGCAAACCAGAGACAAATCCGATGGTATGTATGCCAATTAAGCCCTTTGTAGTCCAAGTGGTGGTAGATGTGTGCTGGCGACAGAGGTGCACAACATTAATAGATTCAGGATGCACATGCTGCCTCATGAGTGAGAGTGTCGCTGACAGCTTGGGGGTTGGACTCCAGAAACTAGGGCGACCAATCCGCTTTGAGCATATGGACGGGCCATTGTTGGGGGACCAACCAGCAACTCATGTTACGGAAAAGGTGGTTTTGGAACTGAGGAGATCGTCCTTGGGTTAGCCTGGTTAGATAAATGGGGGCCAACAATATGGTGTGTGTGGGTGTGTGTGTGTGTCTTGACATCTACATATAGGTCTGGGCCCTAATCCACCACCCCACAAGGAGCTTTTCCATGGTCCAGAGCCAACTTGAGATATGGTAGGGACTCCTACACAGAGCAACGCCACAAGCGAATTGACTCTCCCTAGGGAATATGCAGACTTACAGGAGATAACTAGTGAAAGGGACTGTGACATTTTGCCTCCCCACCATTCCACTGATTGCAGTATAGAGTTACTCCCTGGGGCCAAATTGCCAAAACCTAAGATGTATTGAATGACTCCCACAAGAACTAGCCAAGATGAGGGCCTACATAGAGAAAAATTTAAAGGGTTCATACAGCTGGCTAGCTCTCGGGTGGTGGCACCTGTCCTGTTTAGAGGGGGGGGAAAGACAGTGGACTATGCTTATGTGTTGATTTCAGGGGGATTAATGCTGTATGTGTAGAACATCTGTACTCCCCCTTTACTAAAGGATATGATGGCTAGGCTAGGGGAAGGGAGCATTTTCACCAAACTAGATCTCAGGGAGGCTTATTATAGAATATGGATTAAAGCCAGAGATGAGTGGAAGACAGCTTTCAATTGCTTTCTGGGTAGCTATCAATACCGGGTCATGCCCTTTGGATTTCAGGAAGCAGCAGCCGTCTTCATGCAGTTCATCAATGAGGTCCTGCATGAACATCTGTATAAGGGGGTACTCATATATTTGGATGATATCCTCATATACACCAGGATGATGGAGGAACACGTGAGGCTGGTGCGACAGGTGCTACAAAAACTATTGAATGCACACTTGTATATCAAACTATCCAAGTGTGAGTTCCATAAAACCTCATTGGGTTATCTAAGGTTTTGTATATCACTGAGAGGGGTGGAAATAGATCCTTCTAAGGTGAAGGCGGTGTTGGACTGGCATGAACCCAAAACATGAAAACAGCTGCAAAGCTTTTTGGGGTTCACTAACTTCTACCACCAGTTCATCCCATCCTTTGCCCAAGTGGTGTTCCTGCTCACCAACATGTTGAAAACAAAACATCTAGTGAGCAAGCCACGCCTGGTGGCCTTGGTAGCATGGACAGTGGAATGACAGCGAGTGTTCAAACAGTTAAAGGCTTTGTTTGCAAAAGAGCGAGTACTGAAACACCTGGATCCATCAAAACCATTTGTGGTACAGGGGGATGCCAGTGAGGTAGCAGTAGGCATGGTTCTTCTCCAGGGTAATGAGCAAGGGTCCCTTCAACCATGTGCATACACATCCTGGAAATTAAACAATACCGAACGCAACTGGCCCATCTGGGAGAAGGAGGCATTCACGGTTAGATGGGCGTTGCTGATGTGGTGACATTTACTGCAAGGGGCGGTTACCGTTTGAGGTCTGGACGGACCACAAAAACTTAGAGGCCCTCCAGACCCAGTGTTGGCTGTCCCTGAGAGAGGCTTTCTGAGAGACAGAGAAGACACACACACACACACACACAGAGAGATACACACACACACACAGAGAAAGAGAGAGAGAGAGGAGAGAGGGAGGGAGAGGAGAGAGAAAGAGAGAGAGAGAAAGAGAGGAGAGGGAAGGAGAGGAGAGAGAGAAAGAGAGAGAGAAAGGAGAAACAGAGAAAGAGGAGAGAGAGGGAGAAAGAGGAGAGAGAGAGGGGAGGGAGAGAAGAGAGAAAGAAGAGAGAAAGAGACAGACAGACAGAGAAAAAGGTGAACACACCCAAGGCCAGGTGTGGCAAGAGGTGACTGGGAGGGGTGAGGTGGGGCCGGGTAGGGCAAATAATTTAACAACAGGTTCTCTGCCCTAATGACTGGCTGGGTAGGCGTGGCTGGGGGTCACATGACTGGGTGGGATTGAGTGACATCAAGTTGGCCATGCCCACCCTTTCACACTGATTGTTAAATTATTGGCACCCAGTGTTTTCTGTGGGAAATGGGTCCAAATGGCTCTTTGAGTGTTTAAGGTTGAAGACCCCTGATCTAGGCTATCAAATCTCCCACAATGAGATCAAAATGGACCCAGAGAAAGTGCGAGCAGTGCTGGAATGAGCACCACCTTGCACCAGAAAGCAACTGCAGAGCATCCTAGGGTTTGCTAACTTTTACAGGAAGTTCATTCCTTCTTTTGTACAAATTGTCCTCCCCATTACAAACTTGTTGAAAATGAAGAGGGGGGGATGACAAACCTAAACACAATTTACTATTGAAATGGACTATGGAGTGCCAGGCGGCATTTGAAAATCTCAAACAGCTCTTCTCTGCTGAGCTAGTGCTAAAGCACCTGGATCCAGATAAACCATTTGTCATCCAGACAGATGCCAGTGATGTTGCAGTAGGGATCACACTGATGCAGGAGAATGAGCAGTGACAATTGCAGCTGTGTGTGTACACATCCAAAAACTTAACTGAAACTGAACAGTGCTGGGCCATATGGAAGAAAGAAGCCTATGCGGTTAGGTTGGCGCTCCTTTCCTGGAGCCATTTCTGCAAGGGGAGTAAAATCCCTTTCCAGGTATTGACTGATCAGAAAAACCTGGAAGCCTTAAAAATCCCTCATAAGCTCTCTCCTAAACAGGTGTGAATCATACTTGCAATTATTCAACTTTACCCTACACTATCTACCAGGAAGAAAAAAATCTCCTTGCTGACGCTTTGTCAAGGATGTCTCTGTACAATAGCTCTAAAGCTGAGGTAATCAAGCCTATGCTCCCATCACACCAGCTGGCTGCCTAAGTAACCACGAGAGCACAGGAAAAAGAGAAAACTCCTGTGAATTAGGCTACGGCAGCCTTGTTTAAGGACACCCTAAAGATGACACCTGGTTTATTAGCCATAAAAATGTTTTTTCTATTCAGGACAGACTGGCTTGGGTAGGGGGCAAGTTATATGCACCTGCCAATCAGAAACGTAAAGTTATGTAAGCATGCCACGACTCCAAACAGGTGGGGCATTTTGGGTTCATGAAAACTCTACACCTCATTAAAAGACAATTTTGGTGCCCTTCTCTCAAAAAAGACATTGAAAGCTGTTTCCAGCTGCCATATTTGTCTTTTGGCAAAGTGAATGCAAGGGCCTTCAGCACCCTGGACAGAGATCTCTATGGACTTTATTGTGGAACTCCCTGAAAGCGCACAACACAAAGTAATTTGGGTCATAACGGACCTTTTGTCGATAGAGGTTCATTTTATCCCATGCCAAAAAATATCCACGGCTAAAGATGTTCCTACACCATATCTAACAATTACATGGCGCACCACAACAAATAATTTCCAATGGTGTGTGTGTGTGTGTGTGCGTCCAATTTACCTCTAAGTTCTGGAGAACCTTTTTGGGCCTGTTAGGTACCGAACAAGGACTAAGTTCTAGTCACCATCCTCAAACTAATGGCAGGAATAAATGTTCAAACTCAGTTCTAGAACAATACCTTAGATTTGTGATGATGAACCTATGGCACACATTCCCAAAGTGGCACACGGAACCATGTTTCCTGGCATGTGCGGCATCGCCTGTTCCTCTTGCGGGTTTCTGGCGTGCATGCGCACGCAGTGATCAGCTGGTCTTTGTGCATGTGGCAGTGCCAGAAACTGGAAGAGCTGGTCTTCCATTTTCCTGCATGAGCATGTGCGCCAGCCAGCTGATCATCGCGTGCACATGAAGACTTGCTGGCTGGCATGCATGTGCATGCTGGAAACCAGAAGTTCATTTTCTAGCACGCAGATGCCCCCTGAGCAGCTCCTCTTCCGGGTTACAGCCCAAACAAGCGTGCACGCTCCCTTTTCGGCACTTGGTGCTGAAAAGGTTTGCCGTCACTGCCTTAGATGCTTCATCAACTATCAACAAGACAATTGGACTGACCTGCTGTTTACTGATGTCACCTACAATAATGCAGTACACAGTAGCGCCGGTTTCACCCCTTTCCAAGTTGCTATGGGACAAGAATTCAAACCCATGCCTGAACTACCATCCAAAGATCCTGTTATTCCATTGTTAAAGGAGTGGATTAACCAGCTGCAAAACACCTGGCTTGTTGTGCGCAAAGCCCTTGCTGAAGCTAGGAACGCTTACAAAATTCAGGCTGATAAAAAGAGGGCTGAACCTAAGGAATTTAAAATAGGGGATTGTGTATATTTGTCCACATGATTCCCCCAATTGTGACAACCCTCTAAGAAATTAGGCCCTAAATTTATAGGTCCTTTCCCAATGAAACGTGTTATAAATCCAGTTACAGTAGAACTGGAGTTGCCAAAGTCTTTGAGGAGAATCCGCACCAATTTTCACTGCAGCTTATTAAAGCCTGAGGCAGTTTCCTCTTTAAGGTCAAAGCCTCCTCCTATTCCTGAACCATTTATGATGGTGGGGGGACACACACAACATTTTTAGATTAAAGAGATTCTTGACTCACACACTCACAGGGGCAATGTCCAATACTTAGTGGCATGGAAAGACTTCCCTAGCTCCCAAAATGAATGGGTTGATAAATATCATGTTAAAGCCCTTAGATTCCTTAAATGATTTCATATCCAGTATCCTGATAAACCAAGGTAACTATAATCTTTATTTTCCCCCTTTTTTCCTTTTTTCTCTTCTAGGTGTGGATCTCCTTCTTTTGGGGTGGGGGGCAGCATGTCAGGTCCCTACTGGAACATTGCCATTCCAAATGGGAGGGGGGAGGCTCCATGGGCTGAATGTTTTGCATGCTTTCACTTTTGCTGTAACTGCTTGGGAGTTTAGGGAGGGAGGATGTACCATCTGCAGAGACTCCCTCTCAGCCGGCTCCAGCCTGTTACCCAAGGTCACGGTGTCCCAAGGAAGACCTCTCACCATCCAGCCTCAGAGTTCTCAAAACACCTTTGCAGCATTTTATTGGCTGCCGGTGGACATGGGGCATTGGGGTGGGGGTTGAAGGGGAAAAGTTAGCCTAATGCTTGGTGCGTGAATTTCAGACTCCATCTGACTTCTCTGCAATCACTGTCTCTCAGTAAAAGTTCCTTTTGAAATGTAAATTGTTTTACGAGTCATGCTTTCCTGAGAAGGTAGCTGAAGCAGGTCCTTACATTAAGCTTATCTGACTCATGAGCTGAGGATGAGATGAAAGCAAAGATCCAAACATGTTACCTGTGGATTTTGGGTCATACTTAAGTGGAAATGGGGAAGTGCCTTACATATGATAAGCCTTATTTGCACAAAAATAAGTATTGTAAGGGCACACGTAGATGCATAAAAACATTCCACTCTCTAGAAACCATTTTAGTCATTGTTCCAACAATAAGTGGGTGCACCATACCTGACAGGGTCCCCACACCATTGGAGATGCCCATCAAGATACTGGCATATCGGGAGCGGGCGGGGGTGGGGGGCAATATCTAAATGATTGACATTGAATCCTGAAAGTGGAGGAGATAAAAATGAAATGAGTACAGCACACTGCCTGAAAACCTATAGAATTAGATTGCATTTGGCAACACAATTGCAGCTTAATAAGATAATGGTTAATGTTACTAAGATTTTCTTCAATCTAGTAATGCAACTCCCTAGAGGAGTTGTACTTCAGTTTCCATAATGAGATTGGAGAAGACATCCATAACACCATCTAGCTTTAGCTGATTGGACCAGGATGGGTGAAGGGCCAGGGAGCATGATACTCAAAGATTTCAAGGAAAAAAATATTTTTAAGGTGCATGATCAAATCTGCAAAATTCATTGCATTTCTATTGATTGTTTGTTTGTTTGTTTGTTTTATTGGATTTATATGCCGCCCTTCTCCCAAAGGACTCAGGGCGGCGTACAACATTAAAAAACACATATCAAAAAAGTTAAAAGGAAATTAGATAAATACCCCCAAAAAACAAACCCAATTAATATGACAATAACATTAAAAAAATAGATAAAATTAACAGGCCAGGCCGGCTTGCTGGAAAAGCCAACTTTTTAGGGCGCGTCGGAAGGACTGGAGGTCAGGGATTATGCGAAGCTCGAGGGGCAGCTCATTCCAGAGGGAAGGTGCTCCCACAGAGAAGGCTCTCCCCCTGGGGGTCACCAGCCGACACTGTCTGGCCGATGGCACCCTGAGGAGGCCAACTCTGTGGGATCGTACTGGACGGTGGGAGGCTACTGGTGGCAGTAGGTGGTCTCGCAGGTACCCTGGGCCTAAGCCATGGAGTGCTTTAAAGGTCATAATTAATACCTTGAATCGCACCCGGAAAACAACCGGCAACCAGTGCAGGCCCCCTAAAAGGGGTGTAACATGGGAGCACCTAGGTACCCCCATGATAACCCGCGTGGCCGCATTCTGGACCAGCTGAAGCCTCCGGGTGCTCTTCAAGAGCAGCCCCATGTAGAGAGCGTTGCAGTAGTCCAGGCGAGAAAGGAAGAGGGCATGAGTGACTGTGCACAGAGCATCCCGATCCAGGAAGGGGCGCAACTGACGTACCAGGTGAACCTGGTAAAAGGCCCCCCTGGTCACGGCCATCAGGTGTTCTTCTAAACTAAGCCACATATCCAGGAGGACTCCCAGATTGCGGACCCTCTCTGAGGGGGCTAAAATTTCTCTCCCTATCTTCAAAGATGGGACAAGATGCACAAATTGGGATGACGGAAACCACAGCCACTCAGTCTTGGAGGGATTGAGCTTGAGCCTGTTCCTCCCCATCCAGATCCGCACAGCCTCCAGGCATCGGGACATCACGTTGAGGGCATCGTTTGGGTGGTTTGGGGTAGAGATGAAAAGTTGGGTATCATAAGCATATTGATGATACCGTACCCCAAAACCACGGATGATCTCGCCCAGCGGTTTCATATATATGTTGAACAGGAGGGGTGAGAGAACCGACCCTTGGGGCACCCCGCAAGTGACGCGCCTGGGAGTCGATCCCTGCCCTCCAGTCAACACAAACTGCGACCTATCCGACAGGTAGGAGGAGAACCACCGTAAAACGGTGCCCCCCACTCCCAACCCCCCGCGTCGTCGCAGTAGGATACCATGGTCGATGGTATCGAAAGCCGCCGAGAGGTCTAATAGGACCAGGACAGAGGAGCAGCCCCTGTCCCGGGCCCGCCAGAGATCATCGACCAACGCGACCAATGCCGTCTCCATGCTTTACCTGGGCCTGAAACCCGACTGAAACTGATCCAGGTAGACAGCTTCATCCAGGTACTGGGGAAGCTGACGTGCTACCACACTCTCGACAACCTTTGCTACAAAGCGAAGGTTGGAGACCGGACGATAGTTGGTTAAAGAAGCTGGGTCCAGGGAAGGCTTCTTGAGGAGGGGCCTCACCACCGCCTCCTTCAAGGCGGTGGGAAAGAACCTCTCTCTCAATGAAGCGTTGGAGCCAGCCTCGTGTCACCTCCCGGAAAGCCGAAACTAACCAAGAGGGACACGGGTCCAGCACACAAGTGGCAGCACTGAGTCTCCCCATAATCCTGTCCATGCCCTCGGGGGTCACAGAGTCAAACTCATCCCAGATTTTCTCCACAAGATTCATCCCCGTCGGCTCGCCCGAATCTACCCAGTCAGAGTCCAAGCCTGTCCGGATCGGAGCAATTTTATCCTGCAGATACTGAACAAATTCTTCAGCCCTACCCAGTTCCTTGGTTAAGTAAGGAGCGGGTCACCCTAAAGAGGGTGGCTGGGCAGTTATCTGCGGACGCGATAAGAGCGGAAAAATGTTGCCGTTTTGCCGCTTTTATCGCCACTAATTAGGATTTAATATGAATTCTTACTAGTGTTCGATCAGATTCGGACCGGCTGGCCCTCCAGCCACTCTCTAGATGTCTTTTCCGGTGTTGATCTGCTAGGGCAGGGAGGTTATGCAAAGTAATTCTGAGACCCATTAAATAATGAATTCCTTTTAACACAAGCAGGAAATTCTTCAACTAGATCAGTAGTTCTCAACCTGTGGGTCGGGACCCCTTTGGGGGGTCGAACGACCCTTTCACAGGGGTCGCCTAAGACCATCGGAAAACACATATTTTCAAAAAAATACGGAAAACATAAAATAATTTTATGCTTGGGGGTTACCACAACATGAGGAACTGTATTAAAGAGTCGCAGCATTAGGAAGGTTGAGACCCACTGAACTAGATGTTGATTGTGGAACAATGCAAGAGAACAATTCTACAGGTAGTCCTCGACTTATGGTCACTAAATTAACTGTTGTAAGTCAAGGACTACCTGCAGTCATTTTACAGTATGTGACTGACAGTGGATGAAGAGTAGCCAAAGTGTTTCATTTCCAGCTCTGTAATTCTTAAGTCTTAAAATGTCCTGAGCATAGCTCACTTTGGGTGGATTTATGTAGGAAATGCCTTTTGATGCTTGACAGAGGGCAGTTGTTAGCCATGATTATATCACACTTGTCCAAGACTCAACTCCCAACTAGTTGAAAAAGCTTTGTGGGGCTAAGCAAGAAAATCATCTGTGTTGGAACAGAAAACAGAATGAAACCAGAAAGGTCTCTTCACTTTCTTCAAAACAATGAACATAACATTTAAGAATGTAGTGAATTTTCCAAAAATCTTATAGATGATAGACATGGTTAGAATACTGTGTTTCCCCCAAAAACAAGACAGGGTCTTATTTTCTTTTGACCCCCGAAATAAGCACTTGGCCTTATTTTCAGGGAGGTCTTATTATTTTTGAGGTGCAGGAGGCGGCAAGTGTGGTCACCTCATGGCTGCTGCTGTGTTGTAATATTTTGGGGGAGGGCTTATTTGGGGGGAGGGCTTATTTTAGTGCATATGCTCAAAAGCCCGATTTGGCTTATTATCTTGGGAGGTCTTATTTTCAGGAAAACAGGGTACAGGTAATCCTTGACTTACAACAGCTTGCTTAGTGACCACTTGAAGTTACAATGGCACTGAAAAAAGTGACTTATGACCATTTTTCACAGTTACGGTCATTGCAGCATCCCCATGGTCTTCACTATGGAAGAACTGTGCGCCCCCTGGGCCATAAAGGAAGCAGCTCCGACAGGGGGGAAAAGGGCCTGGTCCCATTGTTTCGTATATGGGCATACGTGTCCCATTCCCCCCTTTCAGTGGTATTACAGATTTGGGGAACCCCAGCGGAGGATCCAGAGGGGGTCCCAAATTCAGACCCCGTTGAGCTTTTAGCCTCTTGGCCATTAAGGCCTGGTACAAATACATGGAGTTAATTACAATTGAGATGATAAGGAGGACTACCACCACCCAGATAGTGGGCATAAGGCCCCTCCTAATCCAGGCCGTTTGACGCAGCCTCTGGGAGTTTTCCATGGTGTTTCCTCTGGCCACGCGATGAGCGTAGGTTCCACGGGAGACGTTGAACGTTGCCCGTGCGAGGGGTGACAACATCCGGAGTGCCACCTGCAGGGGGTGTGGAGTGTTCGTCACCCGTCCATAGAGAGACAGCCTCCGGAGTGTTGTCAGGAGGGGTGACAGTCCTCGGCAATGGACCTTGCTGGCGGCGGAGAGTGATTCTCAAGGGGTTGCGTGGATCCTTATCAATGTGCCACTGAGGAGGGGCAGCTAGTTTTACTCGCGACCAATGGATCCAGGGTTTAATCTCAGCAACCTTAACAGCAAGGGGAGAACATATGACAACAGTATATGGTCCTTTCCACTTGGGGCCCAATGGCTCATTTTTCCAGTCCTTGACCCAAACCGCTTGGCCAGGGTGGAAATTGTGGACCGGAGTTACAATTACATGAGGCCGACATGACAATACATATTTTTGCAATTTGAGGACAATGGCATTCAGGGCCTGTAGCTGCTTAATTTTAACCGAGTCCGCTATCTGAGCAGTAGGATGCATTTGGGGGCAAGGAGGTTGGGCACATGCCCATACAAAAGTTCAAAGGGTGAGAGACCAAGATCCTTGCTAGGTGCACAACGTACTGCTAAGAGAGCCATGCTAAGCACATCAGGCCACTTCAGGTGAGTTTCTTGGCAGATTTTGGCTACCTTTTCCTTGATCGTGTGGTTCGCTCTTTCAACGCGCCCACCGGAAGCTGCGTGGAAAGCACAATGAAGCTTCCAGGTGATCCTCAAGATGGAAGCCACCTTTTGTGTGGCTTTATGGATGAATTCTGGGCCATTGTCTGACGAAATGCGGGAGGGCAGGCCATAACGAGGGATGATGAGGCACAAAAGAGCACGAGTAACCTCGAAGGCCTTCTTTGTCCTGGTGGGGACACATTCTGGCCAACCCGTATAGGTGCAGACCAAAACTAAAATAGCCGTATATGGGCCCGAGCGTGGCATATCTGTAAAGTCAACCATGAGGGAGTCAAAGGGGTATGATCCCTTCAGCTGATGTCCCTGAGGAAGAGTGGGGCCCTGGCGAGGATTATTAGCTGCACACACGTGACACCGGGCACACACACTGGCTGCCATGCTAGCAAGATTATCAATGTAAAGTTCTCGGGCCAGTGCCTTTTGAAGGGTCGTTTTTCCCATGTGGAGATTCTTATGGAGTGATGTCACTGCATCCCACGCCAACTGTTGAGGGACAAAGACTCTATCGTCTGGCAAAACCCACCATCCCTCCTGAAGGTGTGCCCCGATGGCTACAGCCTATTGAGTCTCTTGGGGTGTATAGGAGGGTGGATGTGATGGGTTAGGAGTCCATAGGGTAAGACAAGTGGCCTACATCTTCAGAGGCCGGAGAGCTGCAGCTCGGGCCGTTCGGTCAGCCTTGTTGTTGCCTCTTTCATTGCCCGTGGTACCTTTTTGGTGTCCCCTCACATGCATAATGGCCACTTCCTTAGGTGCCCACACACTGTCCAAAAGCCTCAAAATCTGCGGACCATACTTAATGTCTTTTCCTCCCGCTGTGATGAGTCCCCTTTCCTTGTAGAGGGCCCCATGGACTTGTACGGTGAGAAAAGCGTATTTGGAGTCTGTATAAATATTAACTCTGAGGCCTTGTGCTAGTTCCAGAGCCCTCGTGAGAGCATGTAGCTCAGCTAATTGGGCACTGGTGCCTGGGGGAAGGGGCTCTGCTTCCCAAACTTCCTCGAGAGTTACTATAGCATAGGCTGCTTTTCGCGTTCCCTCATGAAGGAAGCTTTTGCCATCCGTATAGAGGGGGCATCGGGGTGATGGAGAGGTTCATCCTTCAGATCTGGGCGGCTGGCATATGTTTCGGCTATGGTTTGCAGGCAATCATGCATAGTTTGGGCATCGGGCTCAGGTAATAGGGTAGCCGGGTTGAGGGCGTGCGACTGGATCAATTGAACAGCAGGATTATGAGTGATCAAGCCTTGGTATTTGAGCATCCGGGGATTTGTAAGCCACTGATGGCCTTTCCGATCGAGGACAGCCTTAAGGGCATGCAGGGTGTAGATGTCTAGTTCCTGACCAAACATCAATTTATTGGCCTCATGGGTGAGGAGTGCCATGCCAGCAACCGCTTTAAGGCAGGCCGGCCATCCTTTTGCCACCGGGTCCAACTGTTTGGACAGGTAGGCCACTGGACGGTGCCAGGTTCCGAATTTCTGAGTCAACACCCCCACAGCCATGTTCTGCTTTGTGTCCACAAACAAGTGAAAAGGCTTATCCAAATCCGGGAGGCCCAAGCTGGGAGCTTGGGTGAGGGCCTGCTTAAGCTTTACTTTACTTTACTTTACTTTTATTTAGATTTTTATACCGCCCCCTCTCCCCAAAGGGAGAGGCAAAAAGCTTGCCTGTTCCTCCTTTCCCCAGTGCATAGGCTACTTCTCATGTCCCCTAGTAGCATCATACAATGGTTTGGCTAGTAGAGCGAAGTTGGGAATCCAAATGCGACAGAACCCTGCTGCTCCTAGGAATCCTCTAAGTTCCTTCCGATTCCTTGGTGTGGGTAATTGGCAAATGGCCTCTTTTCTTTCATGTCCCAATGCCCTTTGTCCTTGTTGTATATCGTATCCCAAATATCTGACCTCTGTTTGGACTAACTGGGCCTTTTTCCTAGAAGCCTTATATCCCCTCTCCTGTAAGAGATTCAACAGGGCTGATGTATTTGTATGACAGTGCTCCTGATTGTGACCAGTAACCAATAGGTCATCCACATATTGAAGCAGTACATCAGGCTGGGGAATCTGCAATGCCTCTAAGTATGTGGCCAGGGCTGCTCCAAACAGGGTGGGGGAGTTTTTAAAGCCTTGTGGGAGACAGGTCCAAGTATATTACTGCTTGCGACCCGTGATGGGGCTTTCCCACTCAAAAGCAAATAAATGTCTACTTTTCCAATGGATGGGGATGGAGAAGAAGGCGTCCTTAAGGTCGATGACTGAGAACCATTTCGCGGTTGGAGGAATCAGGCCCAATAACACATAGGGGTTTGGAACGGTGGGGTGTATAGTTACTGTGGCCGCATTGACGGGGCGTAAATCCTGGGCCATTCTGTAATGCCCCTCTCCCTTGGGGATGGGAAGGATTGGGGTGTTCCACTTTGAGTCGGTCGGAACCAGGATGCGATGGTCCAAGTACAGATCAATGACCTCCTGGATGGCTGCTACTATGGGTCGGGGATATGCCCTTTGGCGTATCCGGACGGGGGCTTTCATTGGGAGCTCCTCGACTATTATAGGCGGATGGTTGGCTGCAAAGCCGGGGGGGTTATCTTCCGCCCATAACTCAGGTACTTTAAATTCGCGCCATTTGTCTCCGCTTACTTGCATGACAGTCATGATTCTCCAGGCCTCCTCCCGGGGTACTTCTAGGTTAACCTGCCCTTATTTAAGATTCATCTCCCCGTCTTCGGTGAAGAAGATCTGGGCTCGGAGTTTGCAAAGTAAATCTCGGCCCAGCAAGGGGATCGGGCATTCGGGCAAATATACAAATTGGTGTATAATGGAATGTCCTCCTGTTGTGCAAAGTAGGGGCTTCAGGAGCGAACGCTTCTGGGGGCCTCCCGTCGCCCCTTGGATATTGATTGATTGATTAGAGAGGAGGCCCAGGGGTTTGGTGAGCACCGAGCCTGTAGCTCCCGTGTCTACCAGGAAGGGAATTTCTGTGCCTCCAACTTTAATGCGGACCATAGGTTCAGGGAGGCTTCTGGAACCCGGTCGGTTTCAGTCCTCCTCTTCTATATTGGTCAGCTGCATCAAGGGGGCTGGAGGACGGAACCCTCGTCTTCCTCCACGTCCGCGACTGCTGGGGCGTAGACGGGGGTCTCTAGGTGGCCTGGGTCGTCCAGATCCTCTCGTGGGTCCCCCGCCATCCCTTGCTTTTGGGGGGCATTCCTCCCTCCAGTGTCCATGTTGATGACAGTAAGCGCATTGATTGCGTCCCAGGGCCCCTCCGGTCTCTCTATCTCTCATTCTTCCTTTCCCTTGAGGCATCGTCATAATGGCGGCCGCAAGGAATTTAGCCTTTCGCTGCATTTTCAGGTCTTTCTTCTTTTCCTCCACTGCTTCACTGTTCACAAATGTTTTTCGGGCTACCTCCACTAACTCGCTCATAGGCTTGCCCAATGAGCCTTCAAGTTTTTGAAGTTTCCGGTGTATATCCGGAGCGCTTTGAGAGATGTAAGCCATCGCCAGCATCCAAGCATTTTCAGGCATAGTGGGGTCTATGGGCGTATACATTTGGTAAGCTTCGATGAGCCTAGTATAGAATGCCTCAGGGCTCTCGTTGGGTTCCTGGAGGACTAGGGAAGGTTTTGACATGTTGGTGGTTGGTTTGCCAGCCATCCTGATAGCCCTGACAGTTAGCTGCTGGAGTTGGCGGAGGTTTTCCATCTGTTGGGAAGCGCACGTCCATATATTGGGCCAATGTGGATCGTGCAGGAACTTCAGGCTTCAGGATCTGACCTACCGCTATTCTGATCTTCTCCCTTTCCTCTGGATTAAACAGAGTGGCTAGCAACTGTTGGAGATCCCTCCAGGACGGATTGTGGGTGTCCATAATAGTTTTAATCAGATCCGCCACCTTGTTTGGTTTTTCGCTAAAGGGGCCATAGTGGATCTTCCAATTAAGGAGGTCCGAGGTAGAGAAAGGAACGTGTTGGAACAAGGGGCTGGCCACCACCTTGGTTGGGTCATCGCGATCCACCAGGAGTTGGTCCATTCTTCGCAGTGGGGCCATTATGGTGGGTTCGGGGTGCCTAGCCCTGGTGCGTGTGGCTATGGGGGGGTCCTGCACATCCTCTATTGGTATTCCTCCACTTGCTTCCATCCCTTCTCCTGATTCCATTTCCTCCTTGGGTTCTGGGGATGCCGGGTGGTCAGTGGCAGCCAGATCCTGTGAGCCCTTGAAGGAGCTTGTAGCAGAGAGTACGGGGGATAGATCGTCCAGTCTCTCCTCCATCCAGGTGGCACCTGAGGCGCCCCCGGATGAGCTTGCACTATGTTGGCGGGGGCTGCTGATGGACGGCAATGGCCGAGCGGGTGAAGGTATCGACCTTGCAGAGGCCACCGGGGGCATGACTGCTTGGGAGATTTCATAAGGCGGAGGGTGGGGGACTTCTTCTGGAGCACTAGGCACCACAGACAGGCTTTTCTTCAGCGGGCTTTTTAATGTTAATGTGCGGGTCATCATGACTGTGCACTGTTTATTTTGGCATTTTTTCATCCATGGAGGGGGTCTTCGTACGAGGTAATACCACACGTCTATATAGGGGGCCTGATCTGGATGGCCCAATTGGGGGTGAAACACTAGCTGGTGGACTTTAAGGACAATTTGGGGGTCAAAAGTACCTATAGCTGGCCACCCAAACCCGAAAGTGGGCCATTCTGACTCGCAAAAGACTCTAAGGTGATGCCTACTCCACCTGATGCCATAGTCCTGAGACATAAATTCAGCTTTAAAATGTTGTAACATGCATTGGAGGGGGGTTAGGGGGGCACTTTCGCTACCACCCATGGTCCTCCCAGGGTCCCAGACAAAACAAATAGGTCACACTCACATGTTCGACCCACGGAGCCGGATCACCACGGTCACCAATGGGAACTGTGAACGCCACACACCCACACATACTCAGCTGTTCGACCCAGGGAGCCCGATCGCCAGGGTCACCGATGGGAACTGCGAACAACTCACGCACCTGCTACTGGCCCAGGGTGCCCGATCACCAGGGTCACCGTAGGGAACCGCAATAGCCTCACAAAGCACTTGTGCTTAGATAATCCACCCAGAGGTACCTGTTCAGTTAGCGTCGGGGGATCAGCCCACGCCTCCGGTTCACTAAGGAATCCTGGCGTTCTGGTCCGGCTCTCTAACGAGTCCGGCTCTACTTCGGGGGATGGGGGTCCCACAATACTTGCCTGTCTGGATCCCCTGGTCCCGGCCGGCTGGCGTTTCTGAGCTCCTGGTCTCTGGTCCTTCTTTAGTGGTTCTTGGAGTTGTCAGCCGCTGGTGCCGTAGCCCTTGGTCCCCTGGAAGTCCCTCGGAACAAAGGTCCATTGGTGCCAGGGAAATTCCCTTGGACCAGCTGGGCCCCGACACCGGGGTAGACACACCAGAGGGTCCCAAGACCCCTCACGGTCCCGAGCGGAGTCGCCAGAAATGTTGCGGCGGACTGGGGCCTGGTGCCTCAGTTCGCCAGAGATGGGACGTGAGACCACAAGGTGCTAGAGAAAACAGGTTTATTGATGCATCGAGTCCAGCGTGTTCATACACAATTCTGAACTGTCTTGGCGAAGCCCAAGACAGTACCTTTATACTATTTCTTTTTTTTTTTTCCAAAAAGTTTTATTGGTTTTTTAAAACATTTATAAGGAAATGGGTAGGTGGAATGGTTACAAATTTTGGCAGTTGCAAGTGTGGCAGACGCCCCCTCCCTCCAAACTCATAAGATACATCTAAGTATAAAACATTAATACATAATCATAAAAAATCAGCATATTAATTCTAAAAAAAATAGTTTTCAGTCAATTTATATAGTTATGATATATAGTCTAGATATAATTTCATTATTACTTTCGGTCTGTTTATAACATTGTGGTTTTCTTATTCATTTTTGTGATCTGAGCTTTCTTGGTGTTGCCCCTTCACCCCCCGCTGGCAGAGCTCCGGCCCCTCCCGTGTCCTGTATGACCATTGTAGCGTCTTCTGTTTTTTCTAGGTTCGCTTTATTTTTTTCCATAAAGGCCTGTGCCTCTATGGGTGTATTGATTCTGATTCTTGTCTCCTCCCAGAATATCAGCATACCTTCAGGCATCAACCATCTAAACCACACCCCCTTCTGGTATAGTTTATTCGCCAATTGCGAATAGTTTTTCCTTTTCTCCCTAATTTTTTTTGGGATCTGCTTCAGAATGGTTATCTCCCTGTCATGATATGTCAATGCTTGCCCCCTTTGTGCACCCAGAATTTCATCTCTTGTGCTTTTCCTAAGGAATTTAATATGAACCTCCCTGGGTACATTGTGTGTTCTGGCATATGCTGAATTCACTCTATAGACCAGATCTATCTCCCATTCCATCTGCTGTTTATCTTTGTGTATGTATTCAGCTAAAATATTAGTCATAATGTCCCTTATATTTTCCCCATCTGCTTCTATTACATTTTGAAATCTAAGATAAAAGGACATTCTCTCAAACTCTGTTTTCATTTGTTGGATATCAAGTTCTTTGTTTCCCTTCTGTAGAGCCTCTACCCCCCCCTCTCGCCTCCGCCACCCCACCCTCCACAAGGTCCAGTCTCTGTGAGTTCTTATAAATTTGGACTTGATTCTCTTTAATTTCTTCCTTCATTTCTTTTAATTGTTTCTTAATTTCTTCCTGGCCCTGTATGAGTTGCTGGAGCATTTGTTGCAAATCCATCTCTGTACTCTTAGGTTGCATCAGTTCTGTAATCTTTGACTGTGTGGCAGGACTGGATGTTGCAGATGTCGGTGCAGAAGTAGCAAAGCCAGGTTTTCAAGGGGGTGGTCTTTTTGGAGACATGGTTTATAAAACAAAGAGATCAGTCAGTGTAGAGACTGGGCAGCTGGAGAAGTAGAGCAGGCAGATGAGTCCAGGAGGCAGAAGATCCAAACAGGTGGGAGTTTCTTTAGTCAGTCTAGCAATAGATGAAAGTTTTTTCTCCAAAGAGTTCAGGAAATACCAATCCACAAGAGATTCCTCTGGGTGACACGGAGACAAAGACCGGAAGCCTGAATTTTAAAGGTGGAGTCAGGTTTCACAGTTCATGAAGACAACAGAAGTGTGCCATCTTGCCCTGCCAGCTTTGGGCTCAGAGGCATAGGAAAAAAATTTAAAAGTTCACAAAGTTCTCAGGTCATCAAAAGGTTCTGGAACTAAGTCCAATGAAAAACACTTTTACTGGGGTGAGGCATCATTAGTTGGCTCTCCCCCCTCCTCCTTCCCCTGGGGGCGAGAGCAAAATTTTTTCAAGCCGCTTGTCCAAGGGGGGGGGGAAATCCCCCTCCCTCCAGCCGCTCCTCCAAGAAAAATCCGAAAGATTAACTTTTAAAATTACTGAAAAGTCCATCAACTCAAAAGTAAGGGAATGAAGAGAGGAAGCATCTCACCGCACCGCCGCTGCTTCCTTCAGTTTTGCGTTCTCCGATCGGCATGGAGCGAGACGCAGACGCGCCCTCCGAAATTGCTCCCCGGTGCCTGGAGCAAAGCGGAGAAGCCCCCACCAGCCGCCGCCGGTGCCAGAGCCTTCCGCGAGCCGCTTCCTCGGCAGGACGCCTCTCCGGGGCGTCCTGTGCCCCCCCGAAGGCGGGGGAAGCCCACCGAAGAGCGGGAGCGGGCAAAGTTCTTGCCCGTCGCCGTAGCCACCGGAACCGGAAGTCAGTACTTTTATACTATTTCAAGCTTCTGAGTTTTAAGTAAGCCTTTCCCCTTTGCTTATGGGTTATTTGCCCACCCCCTCAGACAGGCACCTGGTCATAGGCGTCGATCTGCCTTCCTCATCACAAGTTATACTTACATTTCACACTTGCCCTTCAAATACATTTTGGGAAGTTACAGCAAAGTTACAGAAAGAGAAGTGAAAAAGTTAGCATCAGCAACCTTTAATGCCAAGGTTTATTAATACCCTAACTGGCAGTTTCATATCTTACACAAACAAGCATACATCTGTTTCCTGTACCCATGTCTTAAAGCGTGTTGCAACCTATATTCCAGTAAGATGTGTAACACATATTAAGCAAACTAAATCAAAAGTCAATTAATATGCTGGCTCGAATATCCTTTTGATATAGGGGAGTCTGGGGGCTCCCATACCCTTCAGGTAAGATACCTATTTACCTGCTGCCTCAACATGATTTACCTTCGGATGGTTGACAACTGACTCTCATTTATGATGGTTGCAGTGTCCTGGGTGTCAGCATTCCAAATATCATCCAAAATTAAATCAGAGTTCAAGGCAAAGCTTTCCTTAAACTTCCAATTTATTAAGAGACACATGTTGACACATCTGTGGAAACCCGAATCTGAAAACTTCCTGGGGTTCCCACCCAGTTGAAAGTTCATGATCTTATTCCACACCCGCAAATCCATCACATGGTCCAATCTTCCAATGCCATGCTGGAATTTCCAACCATCTAGTTCCGGTCAGGTGCAGAGGCACGGAGACAAAGAATGACCTTGGGCTTCTAGAAAGGAATGTGTTATTTTGACAACAACACATTCTACTCCTTAGTATTCCCCCTCCCAATTACCCCACTAATGAAACAGCATAGTAAAATAATAGCGAGTGTGGCAGGCCAAAGATCGGAAAAGGAATATGACTGCAGGCCTGACACCGGGGTCATGGACCCCTTTTTGCAACCTTCTGACAAGTAGAGTCAATGGGGAAACCATTCATAGGTCCTTCACTTAACAACAGTGTTACTAATTTAACAACTGCAGCGATTCATTTAACAAATGTGACAAGAAAAGTCATAAAATGGGGCAAAACTCACTTAAAAAATTTCTCACTTAGCAACATAAATTTTGGGCTCAATTGTAGTCATAGGTTGAGGACTAACTCTACTGCAAATCCCCATTTTATGCTCAGCATCTCTTTCTATAAATACTGTCAGCATTCCAAATACCATGCAGAATTAAATCAGAGTCCAAGGCAGAGCTATCCTTAAAGTTCCAATTTAATAAGACAGACATGTTGGCACAACTGTAGAATCACAAATCTAAAAGCTTCCTGGGATTCCACCCAGTTGAAAGTTCATGATCTTATCCCCACACCCATAAATCCATCACATGGTCCAATCTTCTTCAGCCATGCTGGCATTTCCACCCATCTAGTTCCGGTCAGCTGCAGAGGTGCAGAGACAAAAGATGACCTTGGGCTTCTAGAAAGGAATGACAACAACACAATCCACAATTCTACTCCTTTCTATTCCCCCTCCCAATTACTACACTAATGAAACAGCATAATGAAATAATAGAGAGTGTGGCAGGTCAAAGATCCTAAAAAGGAATATGACTGCAGGCCTGACAAATACACTTAGAAGCACACTGAAACCTTTGTCACTTTTGATAGGTATCATATCATCAGCATAGAGCAAACTGTTACAGTATGTATTTTGGATCATCAGCATATGTACCATGGGATCCTTCATCAACCCAGGCAAGTCCTTGATATATGTAATAAATAATAATGGGGCCAGGATACACACTTGCCGTACCCCTTTATTTGTGTGAATCCTGTTAGATCCCCATTAACCCCATACCGCACCCTGAAAAAGGTACTTGTGTAAAGCGCTTTAACTGCAAATCCTCATGTTATGCTCAGCATCTCTTTCTATAAATACACTTAGAAACATGCTGAAACCTGTGTCCTTTTTGATAGGTATAAAACCTTAACCTAGATAGTAAGTTGCACACATATAATAAAAAGTGGCAGCTGATCCACTTCAGTTTATGGTACAGTAAATCTGTTCTTTTGATGCATCACACACTTGCCTTCAGTACACTTGAGTAGAGCTAACCTTCAGGAATTTACTATTATATGCAACTGAGATGATTAAAGGCCTGGAGACTAAAACATATGAAGAACAGTTGCAGGAATTGGGTATGGCCAGTCTAGAGAAAAGAAGGATGGGGGACATGATAGCAGTATTCCAGCATTTGAGGGGCTGCCACAAAGAAGGGGGTCAATTTATTTTCCAAAGCACCAGAGGGCAGTACAAGAAACAATGGATGAAAACTTGCAGCCCAGATGCGTCATGCGCTGGCCACGCCCATGCCTGGGGAAAAAAGTCCCATTACATCACGTGACGATGCTGTGATGACACAGGTTTTATACCCCTGGTGTAGGTGCTTCATCACTGGAGGTTTTTAAGAAAAGACTGGACAGCCACGTATCTGAAATGGTATAGGGCCGTGATGGCGAACTTATGGCACACGTGCCACAGTTAGCACGTGGAGCCATTTGTCAGGGCACGTGAGGCATTTCCCTGTCAGCTGGCCAACTGACTTTGCCCTTCTTTTGAGGCCATTTTTCACCCTCCGGAGGCTTCCCTGAACGCTCTGGAGGGCGAAAAACAGACCTATGGGGAACCTGGAAGTTCAGGAATGGTGACTTCCAGTTTGTTCGTAGGGCCAATTTTTGACCTCAGGAGCCTTCAGGGGCCTTCAGGAGGCTTCCCTGAAGGCTCCGGAGGGCGAAAACCGGCCCTATGAGCAAACCGGAAGTGACTATTCAAAATCTCTAGTGTCAGTATAAATAATAATGGCAATAGTGGACATCCTTGTCTAGTTCCCTTCGTAATCTCTATCTGTCCTGTCATATCACCATTTACCATTACCTTTGCCGATTGGTTATTATATATCATTTTAATCATATTTATAAATCCCATCATTTGAAGTTGCATTATCATAAATTGCCAGTTCACATTATCAAAGGCCTTTTGAGTGTCCAGAAACAACAATGCCATTTGCTTCTCTGGGTGGGCTTCATAGTACTCTAGCGTATTCAATACAATTCGCATATTGTCTCTGATCTGTCTCTTGGGGAGAAATCCATTTTGGTCTACGGTATGTGTATAAATTCATTTAAAAGTCTCTTCATTGGAGATCACTTCCGGTTCCTGCTGGCGACGGACGTGCTGTCCGCCCCTCGTCTCCTCGGTTGGCTCTGTAAGGAGCACAGGGGGCCTTGGAGGGGTCTCCTGCCGAAGGGCGGCTTGCTGAAACCCCCCAGAATCGGCGGCAGCCGGCAGGGGTGTTTTCAGCCTCGCCTAGGAGCCGGGGAGTGGAGGGGGGGCTTGGGACAGATTCGGGCTGTCTGCCCTTTCGCCGAATGGGCTCCCGGAGGAAGGAGGCTATCCAAGGAAGAGCGGCTGAATGCTGGTGGTGGGGGAGCCACCCTGATCTCCTTAATCGTCATTAAAGGATAAGAAAGCAGACTACTGTAAATTCATGTTCAACTTATTTGAAACTGAAGATTAGAGGGGGTTGTTTCTTCTCTTTACCACCACCCCTCGGATTAAGCGGCATTTGAACTATCTCTCTCTATATTGGAATGGAGAGAGAACAAAGGCTGACTCGTCACTTGAACTAACTATGTGAGAAACATCGCTATCACAATTGCAAGAGATGATTGCTGAGATGTTTTTAAAAAAAAACCTTATGGAAACCTCCGTTCTTCTCCCTTTGTTTTTGCACTTACAAATGAAGTCTGCCTTTTGAAACTACCTTCGGGGGAAAAAAACCCTCTGGTATTGTTTAATTACCATCTCTGAGGGAGACCGGAACCTCTCCTGTTACGTTGTCTACCTGGACTTTGATTATTTGACTTTCCCCTTTCTGCTGTGCCTCGGTGTCTTGGAACAGTGAAGGAGAATTAACTTTTCGCTTTTGGATTTGCCTGCCTCCTTGGACCGACACAGCTGCGCAATCCCCCGACGCCATTTTCTTTGTAAAAGACTTATATACATCTCTGAACTTAGACAAATGGGGCCTAAGAAACCACCAACGGGCAAGTCATTTTTGGCTCCTCCGTCTGCCACCTCCAGTCCAAGCATGCAGCAAACGAAAATTACCTCATTGTTACAAGAAGGGTCTGGAGAGAGCCCGAAAGAGCTATCTGTTACCCAAATGTTTCAAAAAATTATGAGGGGTCAAAATGAGTTGAAAAAAGAGGTGACAGATCTTAAAGATGAACTCAGAGGTGTTCAACATCATATTTCAGAAAACAAACAGAGAATTATGGTGTTGGAGGAGGGGACGGCTGGTCTAGGGGAGGAGGTTAAAGCAGTCCGGAAGGGAAATGTAGAATTGGAAAACTTCATGGCAAAAATAGAATTTGAAAGAATGTCCTTTTTTCTCAGATTCCAGAACCTACCAGAGACAGAAAATGAAGATCTTAAGGATATTATGAGTACAATCTTAGCAGAATATATTAAGAGAGACAAAGGACAGTTGTGGTGGGATATGGACCTGGTTTATAGGATTAATTCAGCATATGCTAGAAGTCATAATGTTCCAAGGGAGGTACATGTTAAATTTCTCAGGAGGACCACAAGGGATGAGGTGCTTGGGGTCCAAAGGGAGGGACCACTAAAATATAAAGATGAAGAAATCACCATTCTTAAGCAGATTCCGAAAAAGATAAGAGAAAGAAGGAGGAAGTATTCCTCCTTATCAAAGAAATTATACAATAAAGGAGTTTGGTTTAGATGGTTATTGCCAGAGGGAATGTTGATCTTTTGGGAGGGAAATAGGATTAGAATTAATACAGTGCAGGAGGCTGAAGCCTTCATTAAAAAACATTTCTCTCTCCTAGAGGACGAACACAGGGAAGGTAGTGAAAAGGGTAGCAAGGTACAAGATATGAAGAGGGGGGCTGTGGCTCCACCTGGGGACAGGGAGGAAGGAGCAATATCGAAAAGGCTCGGGTCACAAAAATAAAAGTATCTGAAATATTTGTAATATTTGATATACTAGAAAGTGACAAAGGAAAAATGATTGAACATATGGTTGATACAACGTAGAATAATATTCTGTTTTTTGCTTATCTTTTATATCTTGTTTTTTTTTTGTAAAATTTTTTTATTGGTTTCAAAACATTTATGGGAAAATGGTAATAGGGTACATAGAAAATTTTGGTAGCTCCCATGTTAGTAGTAGAAATCCCCCCAATTCTCACGTGTCTACAAATTTAAAAATAACATATAAAGGATAAGCATATACAGAATTCTTACTTTATATCAGCCATATGTTCAATCCTCTCTTTCTTTGTCACTTTCTAGTATATCAACAATTTCAATAATATTTCAGATATATTTATTTTTGTGACCTGAGCCTTTTCGATATTGCTCCCTCCTCCCTGCCCCCAGGTGGAGCCATAGCCCCCCCTTCCCCATGTCTTGTACATTGCTGCCTTTTTCCTCACCTCCACTATCTTCATCGTCTGGGAGAGAAAAATGCTTTTTAATAAAGGCCTCTGTCTCGTCCACCGTCTTAATTCTGATTCGGCTTCCCTCCCAGAAAATCAGCATTCCTTCTGGCAATAACCATCTAAACCAAATTCCACTATTGTATAGTTTCTTTGATAAGGAAGAATATTTCCTCCTTTTTTCTCTAATCTTTTTTGGAATTTGCTTTAGAATGGTAATTTCTTTATCTTGATATTTTAAAGGTCCCTCCCTTTGGGCCCCTAGCACCTCATCTCTCATGGTCCTCCTGAAGAATTTAACATGTACCTCTCTTGGGACATTATGGGTTCTGGCATATGCTGAATTAATTCTATAAAACAGGTCCATGTCCCACCACATCTGCTCTTTGTTTCTTTTAAGGTATTCTGCTAAAATTGTGCTCATAATATCTTTAAGGTCTTCATTTTCTGTCTCTGGTAGATTCTGGAACCTGAGAAAAAAAGACATTCTTTCAAATTCTATTTTGGTCATAAAATTTTCCAATTCTAAATTCCCCTTTCGTACCTCCTTAACCTTTTCCTCCATCCCGGCTGCCCCCTCCTCCAGCACCGCAATCTTCTGTTTATTTTCTGTTGTGCTATGTTGTACCCCTCTGAGTTCATCTTTGAGGTCTGCCACTTCTTTCCTCAGTTCGTTTTGACCTCTCATAATTTCCTGAAACATTTCGTTGACAGATAATTCTTTTGAACTCTCTCCAGCCGCTTCTTTTTGTAACAATGAAGTAATCTTCGGCTGCTAGGTACTTGGACTGGAAGTTGCTGAGGCAGGAGCCGAAAGTGACTTGCCCGTTGGAGGTTTCTTAGGTCCCATTGTCTAAATTCAGAGATGGTAAATCTTTTACAAAGAAAATGGCGTCGCTGGAGCGCGCAGCCGGGGCAGGCCAAGGTGGCAGGTGAATCCGAAAGTAAAAAGTTAGTTCTCCTTCACTGTTCCAAGACACAGAGGTACACCAGGAAGGGAAAAACCAAGTAATCAAATCCAGAAAGTCCACGCAGCAGAAGAGAACCAGAGCACCCTCAAGGGAGGTATTAAAAGATGCCAGAAATCATCATTTTTCCCCCCAGGGTGGTTTCAAAAGGCAGCTTCATTTATAAGTACAAAAACGGGAACGGAGGGGAGCCATCCTAACTCCTCCTTTTCGCAGGGAGAAGAGCAAAAGTTTGAATTTTCTTTAAAAACAGCTCAGCATGCACTCTTGCAACTGTGATTTCAGTCTTTCTCACATAATTAGCTCAAGTGGCAAGTCAGCCTTTGTTCTCTCTCCATTCCAGGGTGGAGAGAGAGAGAGTTTAAATGCCGCTTTGTCCGAGGGGGGGTTAAAAAAAGAAAACTCCCCCCTCTAATCTTCGGTTTTAAATAGATTGAACAGAAACTTATAGCCTGCTGCTTATCCGTTACTGGTAGTTGAAGAGATTAGGAAGGATCCTCCACGACCAACATTTCAACCACGCTTCCTTTAATTAACTTATTTCCTCCGGAGCCCATTCAGTGAAGGGGCAAGCATGCCCCCCTTCTGCTCCCCGGCTCCTGGGGCAAAGCTGGAAAACCCCCCACCGGCTGCCGCCGAGTCTGGGGGGTTCCAATAAGCTGCCCTACGGCAGGGGATCCCCTCCAAGGCCCCCTGTGCTCCTAAACGGAGCCCATCGAGAAGACAAGCGGCAGACGAAGTGTCCGTCGCCTGCAGGGACCGGAAGTCGAATCTATATCTTGTTTTTAATATTGCAAAAAATTGCGAGATTTGGAGGAATGTCTACCACTAGCGTGTGAGCTGCCAAAATTTTCTATGCACCCCTTTACCTTTTCCCATAAATGGTTAAAAACCAATAAAATTCTTTAACAAAAAGTCTCTTCAATCTTTCTGCCATTATTGATGCAAAAATTTTATAATCCGCAGTTAATAGTGAAATAAGTCTATAGTTCTTTACTTGTTGTGGATCTGACTCTTTTTTTAGTATAAGTGTTATATATACTGCCGTCCATGTTTCTGGCATCTTTGCCTCCCTTAATAAGTCATTGAATAGTTCCAACATTACATTGCTTAATACTTCTTGTAGTGTTTGGTACAGTTCTACTGGTAATCCATCTGGTCCTGGTGTTTTCCCCTTCTTTTGCCTTTTGATGCCTTCTGTTATCTCCATCATTGTAATTCTTTCTTCTAGTGCCTTCTTAAATTTTTCTGGGATTTTGGTGATTCTAATTTTCTATAAAAATTGTCTTATTTTCCCTTCTGGAACCCTCTCATGTTGATACAACTTATTGTAGAAATTCTCAATTATTTTTCCCTTTTTTTCATTTAAATGTTGTATATTTCCTTCTTCATCCACCAATTGACTTATCAGCCTTTTTTCTCTTTCCTTTTTCATCTTGTAAGCCAGCCAACAGCCTGGTTTATTTGCACTTTCAAAAAAGTTTTGTTTTTATTTTATTTGCCAAGTCCTCATTTTCTATCAGGTTCAATTTAAGTTTTTGCAGTTCCATCATATTTTTTACTTTTTTATTTTGTGGGTTTTTCTGCAGCTGCATCTCCAAACTTTTGTACTCTGATTCCAACTTCTTTTGAGTTTGTCTGTTCTGTCTATTCTTTTTCCCTAAGTATGTCATTGCAAAGCCTCTGATATATGCTTTACAAGTGTATCGCATCTTACCTCATACATCCCTGCGACCAATTCGCTCCCACAGGGAGGGACTCCTCCAGGTGCCGTCCACTAAGCAATGCCAACGGGCGGCGCCCAGGAGTACAGCCTTCTCTGTGATGGGCCCAACCCTCTGGAACGACCTCCCCCCCGATATCAGAACCACTACCGACCTCCGCTCCTTCCGACAGAAACTCAAGACCCACCTGTTCCAATTAGCTGGCCTAGCCCATTTATAGTCCCATTTTTAACCTCCTGGCAAACATTTTATTCTGAGGTAGTTTTTTAGGGGTAGTTTTTAATGTATCTCTAATTTTAATTTTAATTATTATTGTACAGTTTATATGTTACCTCCTCCATCTATATTTATTTATATTTATCTATATCTGTATGTATTTATATTGTGTTTTAATATGACTGTACACCGCCCCGAGTCCCTTCTGGGAGAGGGCGCGGTTTATAAATTAAATAAAAGTTAAAGTTAAAAGTTGTCCCATACGTTCTGTAATGATGTGTCTTCCTTTCTATTTTCCTGGAAGAAATATGTCAATTCTTTTTCCATATATTGCTGGAAACTTTTTTCTTTCAATATTCTTTTTTTTCCCACATTTTTTTTTTATTTTTAAACATAAAAGACAACATTAAATTTTTTTCAATCATTACATACAGCATGTCATTTGGTTACAAGTGTTTTTGCATCTGTATTTTCAATTACATATACAATCACAGATTTTCCATCTAATATAACCAAAAACCACACTTTCATTGTACAGCATATATTCAATTACAATTAATGTTTCTTTCTTTTCAATAAACTTAATTCTCTTACATTCTTGATTGTCTGCTTAATAACAACGTACCTTTATGTAATCATTGTCTCATTTTAAATATTTTTACAATATAAAAGAATTTACCAAGTGTTTATATTTATATATCTATCACTATTTTTAACAGGATATCTTTATAGTATGCACTTAGAGTTATACATTATATTACTAATGTTGCAACGAGATCTGCAACACACTCGAGTCCGGATTCGCCTGTCTGGGCCTTCAGGGTTCTCCCTTGGGTGGGAGAACGAGCCCCGGTCCTCACCGGGAATTTGGAGGGTCCACACGTGGACGAAGGCCGCAAATTAAGACACTACACAAAGAGTTAGCTCGAGGTGGGCAGGCACAGAATGCCTGGAGGGTGTAAGTTACATTCCTCCTGACATATTCTGCACAAACCCTTTTATTGCATACATTTGCAGGGGCGGGGGAGTGGACACATATATGAAATACATTTCAATAATTTTCCACAAAAAGCAAATAACAACTGCGTCACAGCAAAAGGTGGGCTAACATCTGCCATATAACAGTCAAACAGTCAAATATCTGCGGTTAACCAACATCCTATGCAAGCGATATTTTAAGCTATATAAACGGTTATTCAGATACTGTGGTCGGCCAATATCCTGTGCAAGCACTCTATTAAAAGGTCACATTCTCATTCTATGCAAGCACTATATATGTTAAAGGTCACATTCTTACGGCCTACTTGCGTTACAGCCTCAGCAGAAGCCTGAACCAAACTACTGTCATGCATTCACATCTCCTCTGTTTTTATTATTAAAAGGAGGTCAGTATCCCTCTAAGGCTATGCATTCCTCTAACGACCCACCCTCCGGTAGGCAGCGAGAAGAACCATTCACCTTATCCGGGAATTGAAGCTCTCTTTCTGTGTCGGAATCGGAATCCGAAAATGTCAGCAATGGTTGTTTGCAAGAGTCATACGAGGAGGGCAATAAGTTTTGCAGTAGGTTTAGATCTTTTCTAGTTGCATTAACCTCTTTATCTATATCACCTAAACGGCTGCGCAAAAATCGAAGCAATTTTCCCATAACACAAGGACCAATAATGCAAGCAAGCAAAACCAAAATCAAAGGGCCTATAAGTGCTGAAAGCAAGGTTGTTAACCATGGTGACAAATTGAACATTCCTTGATACCATACATGAGACTTGGAGCGCTCTGACTCTCTATCTTTTAATCGGGTGTTTAGTTCTGCCATGGAGTCAAGCACAATGCCTGAGCTGTCTGTATAAAAACAGCATTCTTCTTTCAAAGCTACACACAACCCGCCCTGTTTTAAAAACAGCAAATCCAAACCCCTTCTATTCTGTAAAACAACCTCAGATAGTGAAGTGAGAGAATTTTGGAGAGCAACCATAGATTGTTCAATGCATTTGAGATCGGCATCAATTTCAACACTGAGCTTTTGGACTCGTTGGTCAGCCACAACCATTCCTGCGATGCCTGTGGCTGCTCCAGTGGCTCCTAGGCCCAGGAGAAGGGCCAAAGTCATAGTGGTAACTATTTCACGTTTTGAGCGTGGGAGATATTGAGGTGTTTCCATTCGAGAGAGAAAATCATTATCAGAAAAGACAGTTATTTTTGGGAGGAGATAAACCTGAATACAAAAGGCTTTTTGTGAGGCTAAAATGTCTCCACTGACACATGCAGTAGCACCAGTGGAGCAGGCCCAAATAGAACCATTGGAGGGGATGAAAAAATGTCCTTTAAAATAAGATGAAAGATCCACATTGGAGAGGAAAGAAAACAAGGTTACCCAACCCCCGTGAATATCAAGTGACTGAACAGAAGAGGACATTCGAGATTTTGGCAAATAAACCGTACATTGATAATATAAATCTGTAGAAGCATTAATACAAAAGTGAGAAAAATTAGAGGGTACATATCCAAGGCAGCAGCCTTGACCTTCTATGGAGGATATAGTTATAGAAGAATTAGACCAGCGACAGGTGGTATCTGAAGTACTATTGGTAAAGGGTCGGGCAGAGCCCACGGCTTCATAAAAGGGAGGTTGGGAAGACATGCACAACCAACACCTAGTATCATTGTGAGGAAAGGTACCAGCCGCCGCAAGGGCGTCTCGGGCGGAGGAGACCAGGCTCACCAATGGGTTGCCCTTTTTTGTCAAGGGCTGTAAAAAAGGCGAACTGAGTTGTGTGTTCGGGCGTACTGGCGGAGACGTTTCTACAGTCCTGGTAAGGCGAATTGTGAAAACACTACCTGGGTGACCCTGATACCAATACCCAGAGTTATCATTTGACCTTCCCCCCCATTGCTTCCCTGTAAGCCATTCAGTGATTGGAAGGTTTCTGCCATGCGATGTGAAGGTGACAGTCATGGGGTTAAGGCGAACACCACAACAGGCCCAATTATCACAGGAGTTCCAAGGCAAATTACTATCAGGGCCTAATACAGCTTTGATATAATCAGTGGTATAGGGAGCCGTCCACCAAATCTTTCCAGTCGACACACATTGCCATGACTTACAATAATAGTCTGAGTAGGTTCCACATTTATCCTGATGGGAAAGGTCCGTGAGATATCCAGGGCAAACATACAGGCCAAAGCCAATATTCCAAACCTTTCGGGGGGAAGGATTACATTTAGTCTTATGTTTAAAGCCATGAGCGCCAACCAGCATTTCAGCAAAGTCAAAAGAAAGCACAGGAAACCAAGGCCACAAAGTTCGGTTAGAAATGGAATGAAGGGTGTTTCCTTGAAAATCTAAAATAGTCCAGGTATAGTTTACAGGACGATGCTGGTTAATAGGGCGTTTCTGCAGGGCACGCCGGTGGCGGACATGGGAAATCTCAGAGGGGTGCAAAAGAGAAACATCCATTCCAAAGTCTCGTTTCAGTTTTGGGAAGTCTAAGGCACACCTATAGGTACCATAATCCTGAAAAGAAATATTAAGAAGAAGGAGAGAAATAAAACAAGGCGAGGACACAATATAGGTAGTATCAGAAGAGTGAATTGTTCTTCCTTCTTTAAACCAGTACCAGTTAGCCGGATGTATCACTGGATATCGTTGTTTGCAGGTCAGTTCAGCTTTGCCTCCTAGTGGTGCAGCAAGTCTGCAATGAGGCACACGAATGTATGCGCTGAGCCGTTCAAGGAAGGTACATTTGGGAGGAGGAAAGGAAGAGTCAGAAAATTTTGAAGGTGATGGGTCAGAAGAAAAATCAGGAGGATCAGAAAGAAGAGGAAGAAAGAAACAGCTGAGTAAGAGAAAGAACAGAATTGTCTTCATCCTTGTCGTCTGGAGATTCCTCCTTTTTTGATTTTTGGGGGGGTCAGGTGACACGGACGGACACAGCGAGCCGGAACCCAGAGGACTCGATCCTGCAATTGTACTGCAGCGTATCCTTTTCCCCAGGTGATGAGTGGAACAGGACCCTTCCAGGCAGGATCAGGCAAGTGTCTGTAATAAACAAGTGGACGAGAAGAAGGGAGGGGCGGAGAAGAAAAATGTCGAGAGGCCACAGTAGAGGCAGGAGATCCAGTCAAGTTCAGAAAATTCAAAGAATATAAGCAAACATTCAATACATTCTGTAACGCCGGGAGAGATGGGGGGCTAAGGCCCTTTTTCCCCAAATGTCTGTCCAGAGCTTGCTTCAAGGTACCGTTAGCCCGTTCAACAATTCCCTGAGCTCTGCTATTAAATGGTATGCCAAATTTATGAATGATTGACCAACGGTGGCAAAATTGAGCAAAGGCAGAACTAGTATAGGCCGGGCCGTTGTCAGTTTTCAATGTTTTTGGAGCTCCCAACGTCACAAAGGTCCGAATACTATGGTTGATAACATTTTTTGAGGCTTCCCCCCTTTGCAAGGTAGCCATAATAAAACCTGAATAGGTATCCACTGAAACATGGATATATTTCCAAGGGGCAAAGGAGGAATATTGAGTCACATCCATTTGCCATGTCTCACAGGCCGAGGTACCCCTAGGGTTTACGCCCTGTGGGATAGCAGCAGCCTGGAGACTACAAGTCGGGCATTGTTGGATAATTGCAGTGGCTTCTTGATGTGTGATGCCAAATTGCTTGACAAGTGCCTTTTTGTTCTGATGAAAATAGTCATGGCTTTCCCCAGCCGTTAAGGTTAGCAGACAGACTGGTGAAGCACGCTTACAGGCTTCATCTGCAATGTGGTTCCCTTCAGAAAGGAAGCCAGGTAAGTTTTGATGACTTCTGATATGTGCCACAAACAAAGGATGGGCACGAAAGTATAATAAATCCTGGAGCTGTAAAAAAAGTTTCATTAATAGTGCAGAGGTGGAAGGAGAAATGTATGCATCATAAATGCACGATACCAAATGAAAAACATACAAGCTGTCAGTAATAATGTTAAGAGGTTGGTTCGGGAATACTGACAGGGCCAAATTAAAGGCAGACAGCTCCGCCTGCTGGGCAGAGGGCTGTAAAGAAGTTTGGCGAGCCTGCCATTGATTAGCAGAATCTTGCCATACACAAGCGCCCACTGATTTTGAGCCATCAGTGAACACAGTAAGAGCCTCCTTGATAGGAGAAGAAGCGACAGGGGTAGTAAGGAGAATAGGAACAGTCTTAAGGACTTGAATTCTTGGATCTGGAGGGAGATGGCAGGAGACATTGCCATTCCAATCTTCCAGAGCACTTTGCAAAGCATCTGAAGATTGAAAAAGAGATTCCCATTGACTTAATTTAAAAGGAACATAAAGAGAACAAAAATCTATTCCCATGAGTGCTTTACAACGGCGTCTCCCTTTCTCGATGAGGAGAGCCATTTGCAGGGCCTTAGTAGTGATAGAAGCCCTGGGAGTGTGAGCCAAATGTAGCCACTCTAAAATAAACATTTTCTTCTCTGCTGATAACTGGAAGACGACAGCTGTAAGAAGAGATGGAGTGGGAAGAATAGCAAACAAAAGAGGTACATTTGATAGTGACCTGTCCACCCATTTCTGGGTGAGTGCAGCGTTGACCTGAGCAAGAGCGGTTTTGTGCTCCTGCTGTAGGCAGACAGTGTCTGAGGGATGTTTGAGGCCCACCAAAGCAGAAAACAAGGGAGAAAGAACATGGGTTGGTATGGCCAAATAGGGCCTGGCCCAGTTGAGTGTTCCCAGATATTGCTGAAGTTGTACAAGTGTGGCCTTTTCTGGGAGGTGCAACATGGGGAGAACAGGCATGGCAGCAGAGGCCAAGAGTTTGTGTCCCAAATATTGCATGGGGTATGAAGTTTGTACTTTATCAGGGGCAACATAAAGACCGGATTGGGCAAGAACAGTATACAAAAAGGAAAGAGTCTGAGAAACAGTGCCTTTTGGACCATCAGCTGCTATCAAGATATCATCCATATAATGGTAGATTAGAAACGTGGGATGTGCATCTCGATAAGGTTGCAAGGCCTTATCAACAAAATATTGACACATCGTGGGTGAATTGACCATCCCCTGAGGGAGGGCCTTCCACTGATACCTAGTAGTAGGCCTAGAGTTATTAAATTGAGGAATGGTAAAGGCAAACAAGATCCTGTCAGCAGGCATGAGAGGGATAGAAAAGAAGCAGTCCTTTAGATCAATGACAACTAGATCATAATTATGAGGAATCAAATTTGGGTTTGGCAGTCCACATTGAAGGGGGCCCATAGGTTGAATGATGAGATTGATTTGTCTCAGATCTTGAAGAAGACGGTGTTTGCCACTTTTCTTTTTAATGACAAAGACCGGAGTATTATACGGACTAGTAGAGGGCTCAAGGTGACCCTCCTGAAGCTGTTGGGCAACCAGCTGTTGCAAAATTGCGAGTTTTTCCTGGGTCATGGGCCACTGGTCCACCCAAATGGGGACAGAGGACTTAAGGGTAAGGGGCAATGGAACAGGAGACATAATAAAAAGGTTCAAGGAATGGTGAGAGTGGCGTGAAGTTGAGACAACAAATCTCTGCCCCACAAATTAATATGAAGAGGAAGAATGAAAGGACGGAGATAGGCAATAACAGAAGAATGAGGAGTGGAAGCAGTTAGCCAAGAAGTGCTAACCTTAGCAGCCTGTGCTCCGCCCACGCCTTGCACCGTTGAGGCATCAGTAAGAGGCCAGGAGGGAGGCCATTCAGATGAGCGAATGACGGAAACGTCAGCACCCGTGTCAATAAGGCCGGAAAAGGAGCGCCCGTTGAGAAGAATGGAAATTATGGGCTTGGTGTCCTGGACAGGCTGTTGAAGAGCAAGAAGAGAAGGGTGATCAGGAGAAGGGAGGAGAATCAAAGTAGCCACTACAGTGCCTTCCTTCAGGGAGAAGCACCGGTCCCCAATGGCAGCCAAAGAAATGTTTTTAAGAGAGTCAGAATTATGCAGAAAGGGAGCGGCAATCACACCTTCCAACGTAAGAGAGGAGTTAGGCATCAAAAGAATAGGGACATCAGGAGGGAGTGGGGCAAAAAGAGAGACCTTTAATGGCATGGTAAAAACCGAGCCTGGGTCATCATAGACAAAGTCCCCAGAAAGGCGGACAGGGAAAACAAGAGAAGAATTATTGGCCAAGGGATGAAGGTCAGCCTTTGGAGCGGGGCTGGCTGGACGCCCCCCATTTAGTTTCCCTGAGATGGAGCAGAGGTGGGAAATTTGGTACAATTGCGTGCCCAATGAAAACCTTCCCGGCACCGAGGGCACACAGTTTTTGGCTTGTTGTCGCTGTTGTTAGTAGAGGAAGGAGCTTGTGGTCGGCCGCGGGGAGCCCCCCCGCCGCCAGGCATACGGCATTGGCCTTTGAAATGACCTGGCTTGCCACAATTGAAACAGTTGCCATTGCGAACAACAGGAAAAGCGTGGCTCTCCCCGCCCCCAATAGAGGATGTTAGTGCAGCAGCCAAAGCAGACATTTTATGAACTGTAGTCCCCACAACCCGACAAGCCTGCAAAAATTCAGCAAGAGTGACACCTGGTTTCGCAGCAAGGGGCTGCAAAACCCTCTTGCAATCCTCATTAGCATTTTCAAAAGCCAATTTCATCATGAGCTCGTTACGAGCAGATGGATTCTGAATTTGCCTTTCCAAAGCAAGTTGGAGACGATTGATGAAAGTGGCATAGGGTTCACTTGGTTCTTGAATGATTTTTAAAAAATTTTGAGCTGAGCGGCCATCAGCATCATCCACCTGCTTAAGCGCCCCCATAGCGCACAAGCGGATGATCGCAAAAGCTCGTCGCGGGGTATTTTGTTGTTGGATTAGGGTAGAAAATTGTCCGGTGCCTTTTATGTGATCACCTTGGACACCCTGGGGCAGTCCCCGAACAATCTCAGCATCAGCCAATTTGTTATATTCCGAAGACCAAATGACAAATTGTGCAGGGGTGAGTAACATAGAAAACAAAAGTTTCCAATCATACATTAACATAACAACATCAGTGTCAGTGAAAGAATCAAGCAAACCCGTCACATATGGAGAATGGATTCCATATTGGGTTACAGCCTCCTTCAGATGTCTCAGGTCCCTTTGATTAAAATTATCATGATGGGGAGCCATGCCTCCCCGATTTAAATATAGGGGGTAGGCAGAGGCTGGGGTGTCTTGTTCAAAAGAAAGTGTAGGCTTGGCAGAAACAACAAAGGCAGAAAAGGAGCCAGCCCGTGGGTCCACATCAGAGGATTCAATAGGAGAGGCATTAGAAAGAGGAGCAGAAGCCTCCACCGGGGGAGTAGAGGAAGCAATCAAGACTTTAGGAGCCTCATAAGGGGGTGGGGAAACTTTCGGGTCTTTGTCCGAAGGGGAAACATCAGAAACAACAGAAATAGGAGGATTCTCTGGAGGAGAATCAGGATATAAAGTTTGCAAAGCAGCCATAATAGACCTCCAGGTAACTAAAATGTCAGGTGGCGCTCGGGGAGCCTCATGGAGGAATTTCCCGAGACGTGTCCAGGTAAATTTTTTAAGATTACCTTCTTCTGGATACACAGGACATTTTTCACGGACATAAGACAAAAAGGAAGCGATAGATTTTTTAGAAAGCGGGTAGACAGTAGTGCCATTAATCTTTTGGAGACAATTTGAACGCTTCACGAGAGCGAAAAGCTCCTCTCGGTGATGAGCAGAAGCTTTTGAGCCCGAGGAGCCCATGACTTACGTGTGCACAGTGGCGTGTCCGGCCGGGTAAGGTCACAGGAGTGAAGGAGAGCACACCGCTAGACAACGATCGTGCCCACGAAGACGCGAAGACAGGACAATCAGCCGGACGAGCCCCCAGATGTTGCAACGAGATCTGCAACACACTCGAGTCCGGATTCGCCTGTCTGGGCCTTCAGGGTTCTCCCTTGGGTGGGAGAACGAGCCCCGGTCCTCACCGGGAATTTGGAGGGTCCACACGTGGACGAAGGCCGCAAATTAAGACACTACACAAAGAGTTAGCTCGAGGTGGGCAGGCACAGAATGCCTGGAGGGTGTAAGTTACATTCCTCCTGACATATTCTGCACAAACCCTTTTATTGCATACATTTGCAGGGGCGGGGGAGTGGACACATATATGAAATACATTTCAATAATTTTCCACAAAAAGCAAATAACAACTGCGTCACAGCAAAAGGTGGGCTAACATCTGCCATATAACAGTCAAACAGTCAAATATCTGCGGTTAACCAACATCCTATGCAAGCGATATTTTAAGCTATATAAACGGTTATTCAGATACTGTGGTCGGCCAATATCCTGTGCAAGCACTCTATTAAAAGGTCACATTCTCATTCTATGCAAGCACTATATATGTTAAAGGTCACATTCTTACGGCCTACTTGCGTTACAGCCTCAGCAGAAGCCTGAACCAAACTACTGTCATGCATTCACATACTAATCCTCTATCAAATGTACATAAATTCGTTATTATCTTTGTCCTTCATTTTATAACAAAAGATTCTAAATTATTCTTATATATGTCAGTGTTTCATTGTATTATTATTAGTCTATTTAACAACACTATTGTATTCTCACTTTTCTCCTTCAATTAAAACATAAGTAAAACATTTTTCATTTCCAGGTTCTTTTTTCCAGCCACTGATAAAACAAATCCCATATCTTATAAAATTGCTCATCTTCTTGTTCTCTAATTTCAAATGTCAATTTGCTCATTTCAGCACACTCCATTATCTTTTGAATAACTTCTTCCTGTTTTGGTATCATTTCATTTTTCCAGTTTTTTGCAAATACAATTCTAGCTGCTGTTAAAACATTTACAATCAAATATTTTAAGTCTTTGTTATAAATTTCTGGTATGATTCCCAGTAAAAAGATCTCTGGTTTAAAGTCTATGTGTTTGTGTATCATTTTCTCCAACCACATGTGGATTTTAGTCCAGTATCTTTTAGCTTCAATACAAGTCCACCACATGTGGTAGTATGAACCCGGTATCTGATGACATTTCCAGCACTTTTCCGATTTATTCTTGGACATTCTTGCAATTCTCGTTGGGGGAAGATGCCACCTGTAAAACATCTTATAGACATTTTCTCTATATGCAGTTGACATTGTCATTTTATAATTTTGAGACCACAATTCCTGCCATTTCTCTAAATCTATCCCATGCCCAAAGTTTTCCCCCCAAGCTATCATAGTTTCTTTAACTTGTTCCTCTTGTAATTTAGTCTCTAATAAATATCCATATAGTTTTTTAATTACTTTTTCATCAGTACCTATTAAAATTTTATCTAACTCAGTCATTTCATTGTAAAGACCTTTTGATTTTCTATCTTCATTATATTTAGATTGTATCTGTAAGTATGAATACCAATTCATTTCTATTCCTTCTTGTTTCAACTCTTGAATAGATTTGAGTTCACCTCCTGTATTCAATATTTCAACATATCTAACTGTTTGTTCCTTTTTATATATTATTGGATATGAAAATGCTTCAATAGTTGATATCCAGGCTGGAGTTTTTAAGTAGTGTAATCTTTTAACCTTTTCCCAATTTAATAACAAGGCCTCCCTTATATAATGTCTTCTAAAATAACCATGTGCTTTAGATCCCTTATACCATAAAAAAGCATGCCATCCCAACAGTAAATCATGACCCTCTACATTCAATAAACTGGAATTTTTTAGTGTTACCCACTCCTTAATCCACATCAGGTTTGTTGTTTGATAATATAACTCCCAATCAGGTAAGCCCAATCCTCCTCTTGTTCTAGCATCTTGTAACAATTTAAGTTTTATTTTTGTTTTTTTCCCTTGCCATATAAACTTCAAGACTATTTTATTTAGATCTTCAAAAAAGTCCTTGCCCAATCTAATTGGAATTGTCTGGAACAGGTATAAAATTCTGGGTAAAATGGTCATTTTAATTGTAGAGATTCTTCCTATCATTGATAGTTGCAGATTTTCCCATTTCATCAAGTCAGTCACAATTTGTTGTTTTAGTCTAGTATAATTATCCTCCTTGAGAGTGCTACATCTAGCTGATATATATATCCCCAAATATTTAACCTTACTTGTGATTTCAATCTGCAAAGCTTCTGCCAACTCTTCCTTTCGTCTTGATGGTATGTTCTTTGTCAAAATCTTTGTTTTGTCTTTATTTATTTTCAAGCCTGCTACTTTTCCATACTCCTCTATTCTTTCTGACAATTTGGGTGCTGTCTCTAGTGGGTCTTCAAGAATAAATGCCAAATCATCTGCAAATGCTTGTAGCTTGTATTCTTCTTTTTTAATTTTCATTCCTTTTATTTCTTCTTCTCTAATCTTCCTATTTAAGACTTCTAATGTTAAGACAAAAAGTAATGGTGATAATGGGCAACATTGTCTCGTACCTTTCTTTATTTCAATAGAATCTGCCAATTCTCCATTTACCATTATCTTTGCGGTTTGTTTATGGTATACCATTTGTATGGTTTGGATACATTTCTTACCAAAATTCATCTGTTCCAATTGTAAAAACATGAATTGCCAATTCACGTTGTCAAAAGCCTTCTGTGCGTCAAGAAACATCAAAGCCATTTGTTTTTCAGGATGGGCCTCATAGTATTCCAAAGTATTCAAAATCATTCTCATATTATCTTTAATTTGTCTCTTTGGTAAAAAAAAAACATTTTGATCAGAGTGGATAAAGCTATTTAGATAATTTTTGAGTCTCTCTGCTAATATAGATCCAAATAACTTGTAATCTAAATTCAATAAAGATATTGGTCTATAGTTCTTGGTTTGCGTTAGATCAGTCTCCTCTTTAGGTAGCAATACAATATATGCTTCTGACCATGATTTAGGTATTCTGCTCTCTGATATCACTTCATTCATAACTTCTAAAAGTGGGAGAGACAAGGTTTCTTCAAATGTTTTGTAGAATTCCACTGGTAATCCATCTGGACCTGGGGCTTTTCCATTATTTTGCTTTTTAAGTGCTTCCGTTAGCTCCATCATTGTTATTTTACTTTCCAACATTATTCTAGTTTCATCTGATATCTGGGGAAGATTAGCATCCTGTAAATATTTTTTAACTCGCCCCTCTTCCATTTTCTCTTGTTGATACAGCTTAGCATAGTAGTCTTGTATAATTTTCTTTTTCTCACCAATTCCATAATGAATTTGTCCTTGCTCGTCTCTTAATTGGAATATTTTCTTTGCTTCTCTCTCTTTTTTCAATTTATATGCCAACCATCTGCCTGGTTTATTTCCATTTTCAAAATAATTCTGTTTAGTGCCTCTGGTTTTTTGTGCCAGTTCTTCCTTTTCCAGTAGATCCATTTTATGTTTGATTATATCCATTTTTATTTTAACATCTTTTTTTTGTGGCGATCTCTGTAACTCTTTTTCAAGTTTTTTATAGTCATTGTCTAGGGCTTTATGCGTTTGTCTTTTCTTTAGGTTTCTCTTCCTTGTATAGTCTATTATCAGGCCTCTAGTAACAGCCTTCATTGTGTCCCAAAGATTCTGCATTGATGTATTTTCTTTTCTATTTTCTTTAAAGAAAAAAGCCAAATCTTTTTCCATTTTCTGTGTAAAATCTTTTTCTTTCAATATGATATTATTTAATGTCCATCTAGATCTTATCCTTTGGCCTTTCCATTTAATTGTAATTGGATTATGATCTGCCCATGTGCTTGTTTCAATCTCAATTTCTTGTACATTCCAAATCAATTCTGTTGAAGCCCATATCATATCAATTCTGGAAAATGATGAATGTCTATTTGAATAAAAAGTATATTGTTCTTTTGTAGTATTTCTTTCTCTCCATATGTCTTTTAAATTTATTTCATCTATCATCCTAAAGAAGGATTTTGGAAGCAGTTTTCTATTTAACTTTGTTTTTTTGTGTGTTTTATAGTCCATGTTCTGGTTTACAATGCCATTAAAGTCTCCCATCATACAAATATCAACATAGTCCAAGTCCGAGATTTTTTTGTGCAGTTTTTTTATAAAATTCTTCTTGCTTTTTATTAGGAGCATAGATTCCAATTCGGAGTATTTTTTTAATATTATCCATAATTTCCACCATCAAAATTCTTCCCTCTTCATCTGCATAGATTAATTTCGCTGGAATGTTATCTTTAATATAGAAGATCACTCCTCTTTTCTTGCAATTCGCCAGTGTAGTAAATATTTTCCCAAGCTTTGGTTGTGTTAGTAGGTGTTCATGTCTCTTTTGAATATGCACTTCTTGTAGGCAGATTAAGTCAAATTTAAGTTTTTCTAATTTGTGAAATATTTTCCTTCTTTTAATTGCTGAGTTAAGTCCATTTATATTGTTTGTAATCATTTTTTTCCTCCATATTTATACTTTATATACAGGATTTATAGCTCTAGTTGATCTGGGTTCTCGTTGTTCTCTGAGATTTGCACCGCCCACCACGCCTTCTTCCTTATCAATTCCGCCTACGGCTCCTTCTACTTTTTCAATCTCAATTATAGTTGTCTCCAGTGGTTACACCAATAATTCTTCTTTTCCAGTTTTCTCAGCCATTTCTCTGAAATGTTCTGCATAGAAAGCTTCTGCCTTATCAATTGTATCTATTCTATATCTTTGTCCTCGCCATGTAAATAATAAACCTTCTGGTATGAGCCATCTATAATTAACGCCTTTTTAAATCAGAACCTTAGTCAAGAATTGATATTCTCTTCTCTTCTCTCTCACTCTTCTCGGAATTTGTTTCAGAACTGCCTTTATATTCTAATTTTCTATCTCTCATTTTCTGTAGTATTTGTAGTTTGATTGCTTTCTTGGTAAATCTTACATGGACTTCCCTTGGAAGAGCATTTCTCATTGTGTATCTTGTATATACTCGAAATGCTTCATCTATGCCATCCATCATCTTCTCTTGGGATATCTCTAAAACATTTATCAATATCTCAGATATTATCTGTATTAAGTTCTCTCCTCTTTCTTCTTCTATGTTCTGAAATCTTAATATTCTTGAATTTAAAGTCCATCTCCCCTTTTTCCTCTGTCCCTTCCAAGTCATTGTTATTGGATTATGATCTGCCCATGTGCTTATATCTATGTCTATCTTAATTGTTTTGAGTGTTAGCTCTGTTGACATCCACGTCATGTCAATTCTTGACCACAACAAATGTCTGTTTGAGTAGAATGCATATTGTCTTTCTTTCGGGTGTCTTATTCTCCAAACTTCTTGCAAATTTAATTCTTCCACCATCGTGAAAAATGTTTTGGGTAGGGTTTTTCTTGGCTTCTTGTTTGTCTTTGTAGATTTATAGTCTTTTCCATTATTTTTGATTGCATTAAAGTCTCCTAATATACATATGTCTTCATAGTCATATTGTCACCTTCTAAGGCGTTGCCATGACTATTATCAAGCTGGCATGGGGGGGGGGGGGAATTCCATGCATGCCTTCGGCCGGAGTCAGATCTCATGTCTACAGCCTAGTTGGAGAATATGAGTTATGACGCAGGACAGAAGGGAGGGGATACGGGGTAAAGTTCAAATGCAATTAAGAGAAGCAGTTTTGGCTCCACAGGAGTTCACGCCAGAATGTCGATCCTAATAAATGATTGGATTTCTTTTGAACTTTGTCTCGAGGCTCGTAAATTAATTAGGTCATCTTCTGGGAACTTCACACATATTCTATTATCTTTTTATGAAGTTTCCCCAAAAAATCTTCTTGTTTGTCATTTGGGGCATATATTGCCACTAATAATATCTTTCTCATGTTCATCGTTATTTCCACCATCAGTATTCTCCCCTCCCCATCTTCAAAATTTTTATTTGATTGTATTGTCTTTCTAATATATAATACTATTCCCTTTTTGCTTTGGTCAGCCAGAGTCATATATAAATTACCTAGTTTTGCCTGTTCCAAAAGTTTTCTGTGTTGCTTTCTAATATGTACTTCCTGTAAGCATATAATGTCCAATTTCAATTTCTCTAATTTGTTAAATGCTATTTTTATTGCCGAATTTAATCCATTTATATTAATGGAGATTACTTTCATTTCTTCCCCCATGTCATTGGTTTATAGGTTTAGGGTCTCCTGCTTAAGCAGGGGGTTGGACTAGAAGACCTCCAAAGTCCCTTCCAGCTCTATTCTGATTCATACGCATTTTTCAGCTGCATTCTTGTATTCCTTTTTATTTGTTTCTCCTTTTGTGCTTTTTCTTGTTTTCGGCTAATGGCTAAGCCAGAGTTTCTCAACCTTGGCAACGTTAAGATATGTGGACTTCAATTCAAGACAACATGCTGGCTGGGGAATTCTGGGAGTTGAAGTCCACATATCTTAAAGTTGCCAAGGTTGAAAGACACTGGGATAAGCCAATGAATAATGGTGTTTTTTACAGAATGAGGGAACACAAAATATTTCCCAGTAAGTAGGCCCATGAGAAACGACTTATGGGTCTTAGAGATACAGCAGAATGAACTCAATTTCTTCCTTGGCATTATTTTGAGGCAACTCAGCAGAGTAAAAGAGATTTCGAAATTTGCAAGGGGAGAGCACAATGACAACAGGATAATGGCAAATCTCGCTAGTGATGATACAGGAAGTTGAGGAAGGAGGGGGCTATTGTGATATGCTGCTGTTTCTCCCGAAATATATACGGTGGGATGGCAACACTTATACTGTACAATATACAGATAGTCCTTCACTTACAATCATAAATGGGACCAGATTTTCTGTTGCCAACAGAAACACAGAACACACTCCGGACCAAAACTACTTCAACAGGATTTATTGCACAGACAGACAGACAGATCCTTGGCATCAATCCACCATGACTAGGCTCTCAGAACCCTCCGGCTCGGAGACACAATAGCAGCTATCCAGCATGCCAAGCTCACAAGACAGAACTTTCCCAATAGTTGACTTCTGCAAAGGGCGTATGCACAATCAGTCCTTTTATAGACTGAAGAGAAGTCTACTTATCAGCATCTGAGAGCAATTACCGCCGGTAACTGCGCCCTTGCTCCTTGCGCCTGTGGGCATGGCGGTAATGAGCATCTAAGAACTCCCTGCTGATGTCTGAGTCACTGTCCCGTGACTCCTCCCCACTGCTCCAAGGCATGGCATCAGGAGCCCCCTTCCTTTGGCTCTCACCGCTGCTCCATGCCTCAGGCACCTCCTGGTGGCTGACCAGACTCTCCGATCCCTGCTCAGAGTCAGAACCCTGCCCAGGGTCCTCCACATCCTCCAGAGCCGACTCATAGGGACCCTCGCTGTCGGAGTCTGGTGGCAGCTCCAACGGCTCCTGCTGGGCCACAACACTATCCCTCACCGCAGGGCCCTTCCCCCGGGTCTGACGCTCGGGATGCGGCCTCGAGGGAAATTGCGCATGATAGGCCCGCACCAGAGCAGGGGCATGCACAGGCGTCGCATCGGTCCAGGTCCCCCCGTCCGATCCCACGTCTGTCCAGTTAACCAAATACTGGAACCGTCCCTTGAGCCATCTTGAGTCACGGATCCGGGTCACTCTGTGCGATGGCTGTGTGTCCACCTCACGCGAAGACGGCTGGGGCGAAGAGGGACGTCGGAGGGGACAAGCCGACCTTTTAGGGATCAGGAGCGAGCGATGGAACACCGGGTGCACTCGCATCGAGCGTGGGAGGGTCAGGCGATAGGCCATCGGGTTGATAACGACCTCCACGGGGAACGGCCAAAGATACTGGTGGTCCAACTTCCTGGTCGGCCGGTGGGACGGAAGATGCCGCATGGACAGCCACACGCGATCTCCCACAGCGAATTCCGGCACCGCACGTCGAGACTTATCCGTTACCCGCTTGTAGTCCTCCTTTGCGTGATTCAGATAGCGGCGCACCACTTGGTGGAACGCCTGAAGCTCAGAGAGGAAGTCCTGCACTCTGGGGACCGGAGAGTCCACTGGGGTGAGAGGGAAAAAATGAGGGTTGTACCCGACGTTCGCCATGAAAGGCATCATCCGTGTGGAGGTGTGCTGCGAGTTGTTAAACGCAAACTCCGCCACGGCCATGTACTCCACCCAATTGTTCTGCTGCTGGTTCACGAAGCACGCAGATATTGTTCCAGAATCCCAATCACCTTCTCCGTCCCCCCATCGGTTTCGGAATAGTGCGCCGAGGATAAACAAACCTGGACATCTAGAGCGGCCACCAGCCCTTTCCAGAACTGGGCCGTGAATTGTGTCCCACGATCTGATACGACCCGGTCAGGTAGGCCGTGCAGCCGGAACACTTGCTGGATGAACATGAGGTGGCGCGGGCCGTCGGCAATCTCCGACAGGGGATGAAATGCACCATCTTGGTGAGCATGTCCACCACCACAAGGACCATGGTAAAACCTGACGACGGAGGCAGTTCCGTCAAGAAGTCCATGGACACAGCCCCCCAGGGTATGTCCGGGGTCGGCAATGGCTGCAACAAGCCTGGAGGAGCTCCCGTTGCTGATTTGGCCTGTCAACACTGCACACACGACGTGACGTATGTCTGCAAGTCGTGTCACAAGCGGGGCCACCAGAAAGTACAGGAGACCAGGTGCAATGTTTTGAAAAGGCCAAAATGTCCTGCTGCTGGAGTGTCATGACACTGGGAGAGAACCAGTCCACGGAGGGGCCCTGCAGACACATAGAGTCGGTCCTGATATCTCAAAAGGTCCTCGTCAAAGGTCCACGGGGATGTCGGCCCTACCTCTGCCCGCCATCGTTCCACCCACTCGTCGTTCCGCTGTGCATCCCGTATCAGAGACCGTAAATCTACGGGTTCCTGAACTGCAGCGAAGGACTCGACGGGTAGAACCGTCCGGGGTGGAAGTGAGTCTGCAGGGTCAGAGTACTCCGGATTCCTAGACAGGGCATCTGCCCTTTGATTCAACGCACTGGGAATGTACATGACCTTAAAATTGAACCGGGCAAAGAACAGAGACCATCAGATCTGGCGTTGGTGGTCAAAAACTCTAAATTCCGATGGTCTGTCCGGACCTCAACCTGATGCCTGGCCCCCTCCAGGTGATGCCACCAGGCCTCGAATGCCACCTTGATAGCCAACAACTCCTTCTCCCAGATGGTGTAATTGCGCTCGGAAGGATTGAGTTTCCAAGAGTAGTAAGCGCAAAGGAAAAGGGTACCATCAGGGGCGTGAGCCTGCAATAACACTGCCCCCACCGCGATGTCAGACGCTTCCGCCTCTACTACAAATGGGCGATGGGGATCAGGGTGCTTTAGGATCGGCTCCCTCGTAAAAGCGCGCTTCAGGGCCACGAACGCCTGTTGCTCCGTGGGCCCCCAGCGAAACGGCACTTTCTTTTGCAGGAGCCGAGTGAGGGGCGCGGTCAAGAAAGCAAAACTGGGGATGAAGGTCCGGTAATAGTTGGCAAACCCGAGGAGTCGCTGGACATCCTTCATACGTCGAGGAGGTTGCCAACTATGTAACGCCTCCACCTTGCCTGGCTCCATCGCAATTCCTTCAGGGGAGATACAGTGTCCCAGGAACTCCATGGTAGTCTGCCAGAACTGACACTTCTCCAGCTTGGCAAATAAGAGATGTTCTCGGAGTCGCTGCAAGACCAGATGCAAGTGATGTTGATGATCCCTCCGGGACGTGGAGTAGATCAAGATGTTGTCCAGGTAAATGACGAAAAACTGATCCAAAAGGTCCTGGAAGATGTCATTCATGAAGTGTTGGAAGACTGCCGGGGCATTGGTCAACCCGAACGGCATGACCATATACTCAAAATGTCCGTACCGGGTGCCAAAGGCCGTCTTCCATTCGTCCCCCACCCTGACTCAGACCAGGTTGTAAGCCCCAGCAAGTCCAGTTTTTTGAACACCGTTGCCTCCCGGATCCGCTCCAACAACTCAGGAATCAGGGGCAGCGGGTAACGGTTACGTACAGTGATGGCATTCAGGCGCCGGTAATCGCAACAAAGTCTCAGATCCCCAATCTTCTTTTTTACGAACAAAACAGGGGCAGACATGGGCGAGGACGAAGGCCGGATAAACCCCCGGGCGAGGTTCTTGTCAAGAAAGTCCCTGCTGATGTCTGAGTCACTGCTCCAAGGCATGGCATCAGGAGCCCCCTTCCTTTGGCTCTCACCGCTGCTCCATGCCTCAGGCGCCTCCTGGTGGCCGACCAGACTCTCCGATCCCTGCTCAGAGTCAGAACCCTGCCCAGGGTCCTCCACATCCTCCAGAGCCGACTCATAGGGACCCTCGCTGTCGGAGTTTGGTGGCAGCGCCAACGGCTCCTGCTGTGCCACAACACCTCAGTATATCTGGTAACAATATCGTATGTTCGATTACACCTTGGATATCTGCCCAAAGGCACACCTTCTTCAAACGTTGATCTAATGCATTTGTCAGCCTCAGTAGTGGTTTCAATCAGTGATAACTGTGGCTGCACTTGAGAATTAGTGGTATCAGGCTCAGAATTGAAGCATAGCTGTTGCCATGTAGGAGGAAAACTGGGTAACACCCAGAGAGGCTCCATTCCCACCTGATAGACACCCACCAAGGCAAGCACTAATATCACTGTAAGTCTCATTGTCCTAATGAACTAGACCGGTCCCCCTTTGTTTAAGATGTGTATGTGTAAAACAAAAATGCTTACCCTTAAACATCCAGGACTTGTACTGGCTGTACATTCATTGGACACAACATAGATATCAACCACTCTGCCAATTCTGTTCTGAGCAAGAGCACGATCAAGAAATGTATTACCCCCAGCCAACTGAGCAATTCCCACACCCAATGTTCCATAAGCTGAACCAACACTGGTCTTCAAGAAGCTTACTTCAAAGGTTTAACTCAGTTCATCTTTAAGGTGCAGCCACCAGTCCCTTCACTCTGGAGTAGTGGACCCAACCTCTCTCTTTCGTCCTCACAGCTGATTCAGTTGTCAACAGTACTTGAAACGGACCTTCCCACAAAGGCTGCAACTTCTTCTCCTTCACAGATTTAATCAGGACCCAGTCACCATTTCTGTAATTATGGACGTGGAAATCAAGCGGAGGAGTCTGGGCCAAAAGTCCCTTTGACCTTAAATGAGAAAAACACTGGGACAGTCCTTGCACATATTTTCTTAGAAATACATCCTTAAGCTCAATTCATGGCATTCCCACATTCCCAGTGTAAGGCAACCCAAACATCATCTCATAAGGTGAAATTCCCACATCTTTTCTCGGACTGGTCCTCATATGCAAAAGAGCTAGAGGCAAACATTTAGTCCAAGGCAAATGGAGCTCTAACATTAATTTCTTTAACGTACATTTTAGGGTTAAATTCTTCCTTTCAATTTTCCCAGAGGAACTCGGACTGTGAGCAATATGATATTGCCAATCATTTCCCAATTGATCCATTACCTGCTTCACCACATGTGATGTAAAATGTGTACCTCTATCACTATCAATAGTCTCCACCAACCCATATCTAGGTATTATTTGCTCCAATATGATTTTTGCAGTCATCTGAGCATTCGATCGAGCACAAGGGAATGCTTCTGGCCATCCTGTCAGGTGATCCACAATCACTAGTAGGTATTTCAAGGTGCCAACTGCTGGCATTTCCGTATAATCCACTTGGATTTGTTGAAATGGCCACACAGCTAACTCTCTGCCCCCCTGAATTTGTTGTTTCATGATCTTCTTGTTAATGCGCACACAATGCAAGCATTTTCTAACAATCTGCATCGCCCCTACAAACATATTTCCTTTTCACAAAATCAATCAAGGCTTGAGTCCCCCAATGACTTCCCTCATGTAGTTTCTCCAAAATGTTTCTCATGAGTGGCTTGTTTACTATCTGTAATTTATTGCTTGTGAACCATTTACCCTCTATCTTTTTGGCTCCCTCCTCAGCCATTTTCTTCTCTTCTTCATCTGTGAATTGGGGCAAAATATCCCATTCCAGGGTGGGAATGAGAACAAACATCTCCTCCTCCATTTCTGCTGCTTCTTTAGCTGTCTTATCAGCCAACCTGTTTCCCATGACAAGTTTTGACCCCTCCTTTCTTTCTTTCTTTTTTAATTTTCATTTTATTTTAATTAAATAAAAACACAAAAAAGAATCAGCCTTCATTACATCTTGTAGAAAGCGTGTCGATTGGTTACAGATAACTTTCATGCATTTCTTCCACAGTCTTTACTTATAGTTCATATTAGATTATACACTTTAAATCAAAAATCTTTGTATATCTTACTATCAATGTACCACAATTCTCATTTGACTACAATTATTTGAACGTGCTTTTACCTCAAATCATTCATACTTAAAGACACAACCACATAATGGCATTCATTAGCTATTTCAAAAATCCTCGAATAACATTACACCTTTATGACATATTCTAAGTAAAAGTCAATTAATACAATTTCTAAACCTTTTTTTCCTCCTTTTTTCCCCCAAACTCGCTGTTTAGAGTTTGTATCCAAGTTGCTTTTACCAATACCAGAGCATGTATATATTATTAAACAATATCCATTGACATTTCCTTGTTGTTATTATAGTTGGCTAAAAATCATTTATTATTTATATCCCACCTCCTCTCGTCAAACCCAAAAAACATTACACCTTTATGACAAGATCTAAATAAAAGTTTGTTAATAAAATTTATAGGTCTTTTTTCCAGATCGCAATTTGCAATTTATATCCAAATTTCTTTTACTAGTTTGCCAGTACATGTATATATCATTAAGCTGTATCCATTATCATTTCATTATTGTTATTATAGTTTATTATTTGTTGACGAATAAACATTTAATAACAATCTAAAACAATCTAAGAATTACTAAATTCTTACTTATTTATCACCAAAATTAACTAATTTTTTATTATCAACTTTCATTGTCAACCTGTATCTTTCCAGTAACAAAACAGTCTTATCTCTCTTGCCAATTGTGTTGTCAGTCTTCTTTTTATCTCCTTTATAAGGTTTTTATAGACTTCTCTCCGCACTTTGTTGCTTGAAGGATCTCTCAGGTAATCTCGTTGCCCTTCAGCCGTTATTAAAATTAGCTTGTCTTTGGTTGTCAATCGTGCTTCTGAAAAAATTTCTCTTCTTAAATCCATCATCATTACCCTTTTTTTTCTTCTGTATCTTGGAATCTGGGGTAGAGCTCCAGTTCATCAAATTCCCTTTTCCATATTCCCTTCGATCCACTTTCACCCACATTTGCTTCATTAATAAATTCATCTATTGTCTTGTCTTTATCTTCTATGTCTTCATTCTCCCCTTTAATTTTTGGGGCTCCAACCACTTCATCTTTTGCTGTGAGAAACACTAGTTTCTCCAACTTCTTATCAATTCTCCCATATCCTTCCAATAGATTTTGAATTCCAGCCAAGATATTTTGGAATTTTAAGGTTTCCTCATCTGAATATTGATCCATGTTTCCAAAAAAGAAGAAGGAAAAGAGAAAAAAAACCTAGTAGCCACTGCCATTCTAGCTGTCAACGCCTAAGGCGTTTCCATGACTACTATCACCTTGAGAAGGGGAGGGAAATGCCATGCATACTTTTGGCCAGAGTAAAAGTCTCATATTTCTGTACTGGGATGTGAATGCGCATGTCCAGAACCCTGCCATAACGTCCTGTTGGAGAATGTGATTGATGACCTCAGCCAGAGGGGAGGGGGCACAGGGGTAAAGGTCAGATGCCATTAAGTGTGATTTAGTTTCAGCTACACAGAAGTCCGTGCCAAGATCTTAGTCCTAATAAACGAATGGGTTTTTTTTTAATTTCGTCTCGGGGCTCATAAATTAATTAGGGCAACTCTTGGAACCTTCACACTATCCTCCCAGGCCTTTTTAATTTTTTAATTTTAGGTTGACTTAAACACAAGCTCTTTTATGCTCTTCAAAGGAGAAGGGTTCTGTTTCCCCTTTCTCTCCCCTGCCCTGCCAAAATAGTTCTCAAAAGCACCTGCAAAAACAAATTGTGCCCTTGGCTCTTTATCAGTTTCTGTAAACAAATTGCAAACCCTTCAGCTACAAAGTCAGTAAGATCAAAGAGGAAAAAAGAAGAGATACATTGTTTCAAAAACTCCAGCCTCTGACCTCCGAGTGGCAGTGTTGCTACTTTTCACTTTCTAATATTTATCTCTGGCTTATAGGAAACAAAGTTATTTAATGAAATTTAATAACAAGTAATAGGAAGAATTGTTAAAATAAAAAGGAAGGTTTTAATCCAGAAGTCAAAAAATAAAGTAACAAAAAGCAGAAGAAAAAAAATTAATCCATTCACTTTAGGAGGAGAAACGAGAAACGTTGTGAGCACTTCAATCCACAAAGTATAGTTACAAAGAAAAAAAAGGTTTCCAAAGCAATCCAATATAAGTTAATTTCGCTGCTTAATTCTTTTGCTGAAGAATCTAATTTGGCTTTTTAAAAAAGTTTCTTTGGGCAGTCTTTCCCAAAATAGAAAAAATACCTCGCCAGATGGACTCACTTTCTCTTTTCACTTCCTTCCTTCTGGAGCCATCCTGTCTTCATCAGCCTGGGGCTACCTGTTTACCGCCGGCTTGAAGAGCTTCCCTTGGGTCAATCAGGGACTTTGCGGGGTCCCTGAGACCAGCAAGGCTTCGTCTTCCTGATCACCGTCTCTGCGGGACGGTTTAGGTCCAAATGGACCGTCCAGTGGCAAAAGTGTCAACGGCGGTCTCGGAGTGTCGAGATCATCAAAAATCGCCCGTCGGCCAGAAAGAAATTCTGCCGGGTTCAAATTCCTGTCCGTAGAGAGAACCAAATTCTCTTGAGACATCAAAATGACCTCATATTTCAACAGCCTAGAACTAGTAATCCACCTGTGGGCCTTCTGCATTAAAATTGTTCTCACCTGATGCAGACTGCTCACAACCAAAGCATCCCCAAAAGTTAATTTCCTGCTTTCTTCCACCAAAATAGCTGTAGCCGCAACTGCTTGCACACACACAGGCCACCCTCTGACCACTGGATCCAGTAACTTGGATAGGAAGGCTACAGGCTTCTTTTTCTCAGCCCAAACCTGGGATAGCACCCCTTTCGCTATTCCATCCTCCACTGCCGTGAAGAGATGAAAAGGTTTCTCTAAGTCTGGCAAACTCAAAACAGGTGCTGTAATCATTGCCTGCTTCAAGCATTCAGGTTTCTCTGCATCACCCTCCTTCCAATTTACAGTCCAAGATTCCTCATCTAACAGTTTTTCGTAAAGAAACCTTACCATCTCTGTATAATTATCTTACCATAATCTGCAGTATCCAACCAATCCCAACAACTTCCTCACACCTTTCATATCCTTAGGTAAAGGTTGTGTGACAATTCCTTCTATCCTCTCTGGATTGATTCTCTTCACCCCCTGGCTGATTAAGTGACCTAAATACTTAACCTCAGTCTGTACATACTGCAATTTCTTTCTAGACACTCTTAAACCCTGACTGCCTAGGAAGTTCAGCAGATCATTGGTGCTTTTCTCAACCTCTGTTTTCTTCTCACCAGACAACAATAAATCATCCACATATTGCAACAACTGCAGCCCCCTTGGTGGCTTGAATTTCTCCAAAACCTGCTCTAACATTTGCCCAAACAGGTTAGGACTTTCTGAAAAACCTTGGGGTAATACACACCATTGAAATTGCTGACTACGATTGGTATCAGAATCTGACCACTCAAAAGCAAAAATATCTCTGGAGTCCTCAGCAAGAAGACATGTCCAGAACGCATCCTTCAAATCTATAACACTAAAATACTTCTGACTATGTGGTATTTGACCAAGGAGGGTGTACGGATTAGGTACAACAAGATAACGGCTAGCAACAATACTATTTATACGCCTCAGATCATGACAAATCCTAATGGACCCATCTGGCTTCCTTATTGGCAAAATGGGAGTGTTATATTGAGACATTGCAGGTTCAATTAACCAATCTCTAAGCAATGCTTCAATTGTCTTTTTGAGTTCATGTCTCACCTCACCTATAGGGTACTGTTTCAGCCTTACTGGCTCTACCCCCTCCTTTAGAGTCACTGTTAAAGGAGAAATGTTCAAAATTCCCCTGTTCCCAGGTGTCTCCCAAACCAAAAGGTCAATTTGCCTCTCCTGCTCCTCTGTCAAAATTCTCACTTCATAGGACCTGTCAGGAAACCTGAGTTCACACCCCATCAAAGCCAAAGCATCTCTTCCTAACAAATTCATTTCAGCTTCTGGCACAAAAACCACATCTAAGGTTACCTGACAGCCTCCACTCTGCAAAACTACATCCTTCAACAGAGGAACATCAAAAGCTTCACCCTTTTTTTTTTTAAACAAAGTTTTATTGGTTTTTTGAAAAATAATAGGGAAAAAGGTAGTGGAATGGTTACAAATTTTGGCAGTTGCGATGTGCGGTAGGTGCCCCCTCCCTCCATACTCATAAAATACATTTACACAAAGTCATTGCTAAATAGTAATATATAGTCAGCATATGAGTTCAATTAATAATTTCGAACAATTTATGTCAAGAAGATTTTCTTATTCATTTTTGTGATCTGAGTTTTCTTGGTATTGCCCCATCTCCCCCCGCCGCCAGAGCTCCGGCCCCTCACCTGTGTCCTGTGTGTCTGTTGTAGAATCATCTGGTTTTTCTAGGAGAGCTTAATTTTTTTCCATAAAGGCCTGCGCCTCTATGGGTGTATTAATTCTAACTCTTGTGTCCTCCCAGAATATTAGCATACCTTCAGGCATCAGCCATCTGAACCAGACCCCCTTCTGGTATAGTTTCTTCGCTAATTGCGAATAGCTTTTTCTTTTCTCCCTCACTTTCTTGGGGATCTGTTTCAGGATGGTTATTTCCCTATCTTGGTATTTCAAAGCTTGCCCCCTTTGTGCACTCAGAATCTCATCTCTTGTACTTTTTCTGAGAAATTTAATGTGTACCTCCCTGGGTACGTTGTGTGTTCTAGCATAAGCTGAGTTCACTCTATAAACCAGATCTAGTTCCCACCCCATCTGTTGTTTCTCTTTCTGAATGTATTCAGCCAAAATACTTGTCATAATGTCCCTTATATCTTCATCATCTGTCTCCACCACATTTTGAAATCTAAGGTAAAAGGACATTCTCTCAAATTCTATTTTCATCTGTTGGGTGTCAAGTTCTTTGTTCCCCTTCTGCATCCCTTCCATCCCCTCCCTCATCTCAGCCGTCCCACCCTCCAAAAGATCCAGTCTCTGTGAATTTTTGTTGATTTGGGCCTGGTTCTCTTTAATTTCTTCTTTCATCTCTTTTAATTGTCTTTTTATTTCCTCTTGTCCCTGTAGAAGTTGTTGAAACATTTGTTGGAATTCAGTCTCTGTGGTTCTAGGTTGCACCAAAGCTGTTATCGTTGATTGTGTACTAGGACTGGATGTTGTAGATGTTGGGGCAGAGGCAGCAAAGCCAGGCTTCCCAGGAGGTGGTTTTTTTTTACGAGACATTGTTTGTAGAATAAAGAGTTCAGTCAATACAGAGAGTGATCAGTCAGATAGGTAGAACAGCCAGGAGAGTCCAGGAGATTAAAGGTCCAAGCAGAAGGTGATTTTTCTAGTTACACTAGCAATAAGATAAAGTTTTTCACACCAGGGAGTCCAAAGAGTAGCAATCAACAAGAGATTTATCTGAGTAGCACGGAGACAAAGACTGGAAGTCTGAAGTTTTAAAGGTGGAGTCAATTTTCACAGTTCATAAAGACAACGGAAGTGTGCCATCTTGCCCTGCCAGCTTCGGGTTAAGAGGCATAACAAAGTTTTCAAAGTTTCCAAAATTTCCAGATCATCATTGCATTGTAGAGTTAAATCCAAAATTCGCTTTTAATAAGAGCGTGACATCATTGGTTGGCTCTCCCCCTCCTCCTTCCCCTGGGGCTGAGAGCAGAATTGTTTCAAGCTGCCTGTCCGAGGGGGGGGGGAAATCCCCCTCCCTCTAGCCGCGCTTCTCCAGCCAAGCCGAAAGAAAAGTTTAAACTGCTGGCAATTTCTCCAGAGTGGTAAAGGGAATGGAAGGGAGTTTTCGCCTCACCGCACCGCAGCTGCGTCCTTCTGCTTGTTTATTCTTCCGTCAGCCTCACAGCGAAGACGCCGGAGCGTCTCCCCATCATGCTCCCCAGTGCCTGCAGCGAGGCGCCCCCCCCGGCTGCCGCCGATCCAGGGGATCCCCCGCAGTGCCGCCCCTCCGGCAGGAGCCTCTACAGGGCGTCCTGTGCCCCCTAAGGAGTGGGGAGCCCACCAGGAAAGCACGGGGCGAGCAAAGCTTGCCCGTCGCCGTCAGCCGCCGGAACCGGAAGTCAAAAGCTTAACCCTTAACACCTCTAATTTTAATAGTTTCATTAGAAAGCTTCATACCTTCTGGAAGCTCAGAAAGAGACATCCGTGTCGCTCCCGTGTCAATCAAAAAAGTCAATTCCTGTTTACGCATCCCCACCAAAAGCATTATCAAGGGTTCCTGGGGGAGTCACAAAAAACCCAGACGGCCCTAGTCACTAATCTCCTCTTCCCCCATCAACGTATAGAAACTCTGGTCTCTACGCTGAATTCTGTTCTTTTCTGAACACACTCAGGCAAAATGTCCCAAATTCCCACAGGAAAAACAGGCCTTCAACTTACTTCCATTCCTATTTGCTGCATTCCTGGCAGAAGCTGCACTGGGTTTTTTTTCCATATGGAAAACCCCTTTTGCCCTTCCCGTTGCTGAGGTTTGACAACTGCAAGGTTTTTTCCTTTGCCAAAGCTCACCTGCTTTTCAAGTGGCGTGTTGGCAGCGCGCATGACCAAAACCATAATCTGTCCCTATGTACGTTTATTTATTTATTATTTATTTATTCTTCGCATTTCTAAACCGCCCCCTCTCCCCAAAAGGGACTCGGGGCGGTGTACAGTCCACACACATAACAAATAGTAAGTACAAATATAAATATAAATACAAATATACATATACACATGGAGGAGGTTAAAAATTAAAAGAACTGTATAGAAGAATAAAATATGGCTCTAAAAGCCCTAAAATCACTTTGATTTAAAACAATACCCTTAAAATAACCAGTTGAGAGTATACTTCCAGGAGGTAGCAGTTGTAACAATTATAATTATGCCAGGCCAGCTAATCGAAACAGGTGAGTCTTCAATTTTTGTCGGAAGGAGCGGAAGTCCATGGTGGTTCTAATGTCGGGGGGGGAGGTCATTCCAGAGGGTTGGGCCCATCACAGAGAAGGCCCTACTCCTTGGCGCCGCCCGCTGGCATTGCCTAGTGGGCGGCACCTGGAGAAGGCCCTCCCTGTGAGAGCGGATTGGCCGCAGGGATGTATGTGGGAGGATGCGATCCCGCAAGTAACTAGGTCCTGTGCCATGGAGCGCTTTAAAGATAGTAATCAAGACCTTGAAACGCACCCGAAAAACCACAGGTAGCCAGTGCAGTTCGCGCAGGAGCGGTGTTACGTGGGAATATCTAGACCTTCCCATAACAACCCGCGCGGCCGCGTTCTGGACTAGCTGCAGTCTCCGGGCGCGTCCCAAGGGAAGCCCCATGTAGAGAGCATTACAGTAGTCTAGGCGAGACGTCACCAGCGCATGAGTGACTGTGCGTAGGGCATCCCGGTCCAGTAGGGGGCGCAATTGGCGCACCAGGCGAACCTGGTGGAACGCCCCCCTTGCCACGGCTGCCACATGGTCATCCATTGACAGCCGGGCATCTAGGAGGACGCCCAAATTGCGCGCCCGTTCCACAGGGGGCAATTGCTCGTCCCCTATGGCCAGCGATGGGGTCAGCTGGCTGAACCGAGGTGCCGGTATCCACAGCCACTCAGTCTTGGAGGGGTTGAGTTTGAGTCTGTTGTCCCCCATCCAGACCCCGACGGCTTCCAAACACCGGGACATCACTTCGACAGCCTCGTTGGGGTGGTTTGGGGTTGAAATGTACAGCTGTGTATCATCAGCGTACAGATGGTATTCAACCCCAAAACCACGGATGATCTCGCCCAGCGGCTTCACATATGCATTGAACAGAAGGGGCGAGAGGACCGATCCCTGCGGCACCCCACAAGAGAGTGACCTCAGGGTCGATCTCTGCCCCCCTGTCAACACATATTGCATCCGGTCGGAGAGGTAAGAGCCGAACCACCGTAGAACGGTGCCTCCGACTCCCATCCCCTCCAGCCGGCGCAGTAGGATACCATGGTCGATGGTATCAAAAGCCGCTGAGAGATCTAATAGGACCAGGATAGAGGAACAACCTCTATCTCTGGCCCTCCAGAGATCATCAACCAACGCGACCAAGGCTGTCTCTGTGCTGTGTCCGGGTCGGAAGCCGGACTGGCGTGGGTCTAGATAGTCGGATTCATCGAGGTGACGCGGAAACTGCTGCGCCACCACATTCTCAACAACCTTCGCCAAAAAGGGAAGGTTGGAGACTGGACGATAATTAGCTAGCTCCATTGGGTCGAGTGAAGGCCTCTTGAGTAAGGGCCTCACCACTGCCTCTTTCAAGACAGTTGGTAAGGATCCCTCACCCAACGAGGCATTCACGAGGCCCAGAAGCCAGCCTCGTGTCACCTCCCAGGATGCCAGTACCAGCCAGGAGGGACACGGGTCCAATGAACACGTACGAGCTTTAGCCTCATCCCTAGTCACATAAACCTTCTGGGCGGTCTTTAACAGCTTACCTACATCAGCATCTGCCCAACTGTCTATCTTTTGGATCTTTCTCTGGATATCAGGCCAAGATTTCGTGACAAATTGCATCTTCAGCAAAGCATCATATGCAGGTGTTTCAGGAGCAAGACCAGAATACTTATTCATACTATCCTTAATCCATTCCAAAAATGCTGAAGGAGTCTCATCCCTATTCTGACCCACTTCAAATGCCTTAGCCAAGTTCTTTCCCTGCGGAAAAGCTGTTCTCACACCCTGAAGTATTATCACCTTAAGGTCAGACATCTGCTCCCTATCAGCTGGGTCATTATTATCCCAGCCAGGGTCTGCCAAAGGAAACTTCGCATCACCAGCCACTGGATTGTTTGCTCCTGCCTAAGTACGGTCCCAATAGGCCATAGCCGCTGTTCTTATCTGGGTAGTCTCCTCAGGGGTAAACAGAAACCCCATGATATGCTGCATCTCTGAAAACGTATAGATATTAGGCCCCAGAAACAAACCCAAAGACTCAGACAAAGCTATAGGATCTGACTGCAATGAAGGCATTTGCACTTTATAATATCTCAAATCTGAGGAAGTCAAAGGAGCATTCACAAAAGTTGTTATCGGATCCCCCACCTGAGTAAGACCATTAGGCATTTCCCTTAAGGGAAACATATTCTCCTTTTTAGTCTTCGATCTTGTTACTCTAGCAGATGGGTCATAATCCCTAGCTTCCTTCCTGAGCTGCCTAGACTGACGTGTAGCCGACAGCTCACCATCGCTCAAACCCTCTTCTGCAACATCCGCAGCCCCTGCCCCAACCACATTATAAGGCAGCGGGCAAGGGCACGTAGCAAACTCCAAAGGATCCCAGCCCTTCCCATTGCTACCCAGAGGAAAACGGATCAAACTATTGGACGTGATACCACGGTTCCACATAGAACAGCTGCGTCTTTAGTTTCTTTGTCTCCAAAATTACTTTCAACTCATCTATCCAGATTCTGTCAGCCTCACCAAACTTACTCCATCTATAATTTGGCTTTACCAAGATGCATTTGGGCCACTCCTGTGTGCAATACTGAATCATCGTAATTTTATCCAGCTTTGCAGTGTAGGCTTTTAACCAGTCCTCCTCCCACTGAGCTAACAACTCCCTCAAGGGGGAAGAGGGGGGTATGGACGGGATCTGTTGTTCCTTCTCAGCCCCGAAACAAAACCTTGCCACCCAAGACCTGGAGATCCTGCCCTTACAGACACACTGCTAATAGCTACAAATATGTTTCCTGCATGCCTGCTCACTCACAACTGCTTAATTGCTGCTTGTCAGCTAAAAAGATATTTTTAGATGGCTTGCAGAAAATAGCTTATGAGCAAACAAATCATACACGCTCACATTCACACACACTTCAAACCACTACTTGTGTATAAGCTTAAACAGTTACTCACCAAATCCCACAGAAGCACCCAGCAGCAAGTCACCCACACAGCAGTTTGTTGCCCAAAATCTCCTTGGTCCAGGGAAACAGCAGGACAGCCACTGGAAATCCCCTTAACCAACGTCCAGCATACAGAACATGTGCGAGCGTACCTCTGGCATCTTCCAGCGAAGACGCCCCCCAGGGGCCGTCTGCCCGATCCCAGCACGAGCCCCCAAATTGTGAGAAAAATTATCCCAGATAATTTTAGAAATAGAAAGGAAATCAAAAGAAAGAGATTAAAAGCAACAAAAAGCTTTATTTATTGATAAGAGGCTTCTTATCAATAGACTGCATGCACATGTAGGATTCTCTAGGCAAAAAGAGAACGGTTACAGGTGGAACAGGTAACTCTTAGATACACAAAGTGACATCTCAATATACGTCATCAAGCAATTGCAAAAATACATGTGGGTGGTACATGTGATCCGTATTCATGCTGAGTAACAATGTTGGCAGATATCATGCGACTGGCACGGAAATATCATGTCTCAAAATACATAAAGGGGCTGAGGACGCTGGCATGGATACTAACGCCAGCGGAAGATGGCTTCGGGAGTTGGCGTGGGCGCACTTGGAGTGGGGGGGGGGTCCTTCGTTGTGCCCCCCCCCCCGGTGTTGCCGCCGTTGCCTGGGCCACCGTACTGTGCCATTTCAATTCAATTTCAATTCAATTTCAATTTATTAGCGCTTATAGACCGCCCCCTCTCCCGAAAGGGACTCGGGGCGGTGTACAGTCCATGTCAAAGAACAAATTAAAACAATTAAAATTACTACATGGAGAATATATATATACAAATATAAAATGAATGGATAGATAAGAGGAGGATAAAAGATGTGCAGGACTGTATTGCTAATAAATAATTAAAATAAACAGACATTAAGATCCCAATACCCAATAAAATTAAGACTATAGAATAATACCCTTAAAAACCAGTAAAATATAAATGCCAGGAGATAGGCGTTGAAATTATGCCAGGCCAGCCAGTCGAAACAGGTGAGTCTTTAGTTTCTGCCGGAAGGAGCGGAAGTCGGTGGTGGTTCTAATGTCGGGGGGGAGGTCATTCCAGAGGGTTGGGCCCATCACAGAGAAGGCCCTACCCCTTGGCGTCGCCCGCTGGCATTGCCTAGCGGACGGCACCAGGAGAAGCCCCTCTCTGTGAGAGCGAATTGGCCGCTGGGATGTATGTGGGAGGACGGGATCCCGCAGGTAACTGGGCCCTATGCCATGGAGCGCTTTAAAGATGGTGGTCAAAACCTTGAAACGCACCCGAAAGACCACAGGCACCCAGTGCAGCTCACGCAGGAGCGGTGTCACATGGGAGTACCTGGTACTCCCCATGACCGCCCGCGTGGCTGCGTTCTGGACTAGCTGCAGTCTTCGGGCGTGTCCCAAGGGAAGCCCCATGTAGAGAGCGTTACAGTAGTCCAGGCGAGACGTCACCAGTGCATGAGTGACCGTGCGTAGGGCATCCCGGTCCAGGAGGGGGCGCAATTGGCGCACCAGGCGAACCTGGTGGAACACCCCCCTTGCCACGGCTGCCACATGATCATCCATTGACAGCCGGGCATCTAGGAGGACGCTGCTCGCCCCCTATGGCCAGCGTTGGAATTAGCTGACTGAACCGAGGTGCCGGTAGCCACAGCCACTCAGTCTTGGAGGGGTTGAGTTTGAGTCTGTTGTCCCCCATCCAGACCCCGATGGCTTCCAAACACCGGGACATCACTTTGACAGCCTCACTGGGGTGGTTTGGGGTTGAAACATACAGCTGAGTATCATCAGCGTAGAGGTGGTACTCAACCCCAAAACCACGGATGATCTCACCCAGTGGCTTCACATATGTGTTGAACAGGAGAGGCGAGAGGACCGACCCCTGTGGCACCCCACAAGTGAGTGACCTCAGGGTCGACCTCTGCCCCCCCGTCAACACACATTGCGACCGGTCGGAGAGGTAGGAGCCGAACCACCGTAAAACGGTGCCTCCGACTCCCATCCCCTCCAGCCGGCGCAATAGGATACCATGGTCGATGGTATCAAAAGCCGCTGAGAGATCTAATAGGACCAGGATAGAGGAGCAACCTCTATCTCTGGCCCTCCAGAGATCATCAACCAGCGCGACCAAGGCTGTCTCTGTGCTGTGTCCGGGTCGGAAGCCGGACTGGCGTGGGTCTAGATATTCGGATTCGTCAAGGTGTCGCGGAAATTGCTGCGCCACCACATTCTCAACAACCTTCGCTAAAAAAGGAAGGTTGGAGACTGGACGATAATTAGCCAGCTCCATTGGGTCCAGTGAAGGCCTCTTGAGTAAGGGCCTCACCACCGCCTCTTTCAAGGCAGTTGGTAAGGATCCCTCACCCAATGAAGCGTTCACCAGGCCCAGAAGCCAGCCTCGTGTCACCTCCCAGGATGCCAGTACCAGCCAGGAGGGACACGGGTCCATTAAACATGTGGTGGGCCGCAGCCGTCCACGCAACCTGTCCAAATCCTCGGGGGCAACAGAGTCAAACTCCTCCCAGAGTGGTCTTACAAGACTCACTGTTGACGGCTCGTCCGGGCCACTGGAGGGGGCCCATCCGCTCCGGATCTGAGCGACTTTGTCCTGCAGATATTCCCCAAACTCCTCTGCTCTACCCTGCAAGGGCGCCACCCGCGTCCCCTGTGATAGGAGGGAGCGGGTCACCCTAAACAGGGCGGCAGGGCGGTTATCCGCGGACGCAATAAGAGCGGCACAATGTCTACGTTTGGCCGCTCTCAATGCCACAAGGTAGGTCCGTAAATAGGATCTTACCTGTGTTCGATCAGACTCGGAGCGTGAGGACCTCCACCTGCTCTCTAGACGTCTCCTATGGCGCTTCATCGCCCTCAGCTCCTCGGTATACCAAGGGGCTCGGGCGGATCGCTGCCGCAGGAGAGGTCGCAAAGGCGCAACCCGGTCCAAGGCCCCAGCCACCGCCATATTCCAGGCGGCCACTAGGTCCTCCGACCGAGCGCGGGTCAGGGCTACAGGTAGCGGCCCAAGCTCCATCTGGAACCTCTCCGGTTCCATCAGGTGCTTGGGGCGGTACCAGCTTGGACGAGCTGGCTCCGCCTCCTCGCGGTGAGGGGTAGCGACAGGGAAGTCGAGCCGGAGACATGAGTGATCTGACCATGACAGGGGAGTGATAACTAGGTCCCCTATTCCCAGATCACTCGTCCACTGTTCAGATACAAAAACAAGGTCCAGTGTGTGACCACCCTCGTGTGTGGGGCCCTGAATTAGTTGGGTCAGGCCCATGGCTGTCATGGAAGCCATGAACTCCCGAGCCACCTCAGATGCTGCTCCCGTCGACGGCAGGTTGAAGTCCCCCATGACCATAAGCCTGGGGATCTCAACCGCCGTCTCTGAGATCAGCTCGAGGAGCTCAGGCAGGGCCGCTGATGTATAGCAAGGAGCCAAGTATACAATCAGCAGACCCCACTGCCTCCCTGGGCCCCATTTCACACCTAGGGACTCACACCCGGGTATCTGAGGGACAGTGAACTCCCTCGGCTCTAGACAATCCCGTATAACTACCGCCACCCCACCACCCTTACCCAGGGCCCGAGGCTGATGGAATGCACGGAAACCCGGTGGGCACATTTCCACGAGGGGTAAACCACCCTCGTGGCCCAACCAGGTCTCCGTTATCCCTGCAAGGTCCAGCTCCCCCTCGGAGATCAACTCACTAATGAGGGGGGCCTTGTTGGTTACGGACCTTGCGTTGCACAGCATCAGCCGCATGCCCTGGCCCTGTAGTTCCTGACCACCCAGTCTGCGGGGGTTGGTACAAACGACCGGGCGTAGCCAACAGCCACGGTCTCGCAACCGACCTCGTGATTTTCTCCTGTCCTCGCATCCCCCCCTCCCCACGACCGATGTAATAAAACAACCCTCTACTGGAATAGCTTGTTCCCTCTCCCCCCCCACCCCGCTCACTCCCCTCCTTGACTCACCTGCTCGACTGGTGCTGGCTTCTCTCCCGGCCTGGTTAACCCACCCCCCCTCCCTGGAACCCCCTAAGAACAGTGTAAAACATTTCGATAAAAAGCCCCTCAGCTTCCGTTTCCTCCACCTCTCAGGGTTCACAAACCCGTCATCAAGGCAGGCCCTTGAAAGCGCCAAGGGCCATACCTGCGAGAGAGGGGCCTCTCGCAGGCAGAGCAGGTCTAGCCTTGAGTAGATTGGTAAAATATTAAAACCCAATTGGGTAAGGTGCAGATGGTAATAGTTAATAGTTGATAGCCGGAGGCGAAGATGTTAAAGATGTTAAAGGGGAGCTGGGGGGGAGAATGGCCATTTGACCCCCCCCTCCTGTGATATTATGGACTGGGTCAACGGAGTGCGGCCCTGGCGATGGATGTGAGTGCGGCTGGCGTGGGTGGAGCTTAGCTGTTGGAGTCGGAGTTGGAGCAGCCGCCGATGCCGCCGCTGTCCTCGTTGCCGCCATCACTGGCCGCTTCACCACCTCGCAAGCTAGCATCTGCTGCGATTTTGGACAGCTGTCCGTTACCCTTACATATTGTCCCCAACACCGACTATTTTTAAAATGGACATAAGCTTCCTGCTACCCCCCCCAGACATTCGAACTACCACCGACCTCCGGTCCTTCCGGCAAAAGTTAAAGACTCACCTATTTCAATCAGCTGGCCTGGCACTTTCTTAGTTTACCTCCCGGGGATTTATTTTATTTTAATTGGGTTTGGGGTTTTAATTGTGATGTTTTTAGGATTAGAATATATTTATTTCTTAGTACAGCCTATCTCCCCCTCCAAATGTATCTTAAATGTATTTTATTATTATGACTGGTTTTATTTGTATTGACTGTACACCGCCCCGAGTCCCTTTCTGGGAAAGGGGCGGTCTAAAAATCTAAGAAATAAATAAATAAATAAATAAATAAACCCCCTTGAACACTGCCGGCTGCCCCCCCCCCCCCCCCCCCGTGGACATGTCATCTCCTCGTTCCATCTCGCCATGATGTCATCCCGTTTGGTTGATGCCACACTCTCCTCTATGCTATACTGCGACAGAACTTTATTCCCTCCGGGAACTCCCCCTTTCCCGGGATGGCCTTCTGACCTATCAAGACTCTTCCTTTTTTTTTTTTCAAAGATTTTATTGGTTGTTTTAACATTTATAAGGGAAAAGGTAAATGGAAAGGTATACAAATTTTGGCAGTTGCAAAGTGTGGCAGGCGCCCCCTCCCTCCAAACTCATAGTATACATCTGAGTGTAAAACATTAAAACATAGTCATATATAATCAGCATATTAATTCTATTGGTATTTTCAATCAGTTTATACATTGTAGTATATAATCCACATATAATTCCATTACTACTTTCGGTCAGTTTATAACAATAAGATTTTCTTATTCATTTTTGTGATCTGAGCTTTCTTAGTATTGCCCCTTCTCCCCCCGCTGGCAGAGCTCCGGCCCCTCCCGTGTCTTGCATATCCGTTGTAGGATCTTCTGTTTTTTCTAGGTGTGTTTTGTTTTTTTCCATAAAGGCCTGTGCCTCTATGGGTGTGTTAATTCTGATTCTTGTCTCCTCCCAGAATATCAGCATACCTTCAGGCATCAACCATCTAAACCACACCCCCTTCTGGTATAATTTATTCGCCAATTGCGAATAATTTTTCCTTTTCTCCCTAATTTTCTTGGGGATCTGCTTCAAGATGGTTATTTCCCTGTCGTGGTATGTCAGTGCCTGCCCCCTTTGCACACACAGAATTTCGTCTCTTGTGCTTTTTCTAAGGAATTTAATATGGACATTTTGAAATCTAAGATAAAAGGACATTCTCTCAAATTCTGTTTTCATTTGCTGGGTATCAAGTTCTTTGTTCCCCTTCTGCACCGCTTCTACCCCCCCCCCCTCACCTCCGCCACCCCACCCTCCACAAGGTCCAGTCTCTGTGAGTTCTTATAGATTTGGACTTGGTTCTCTTTAATTTCTTCCTTCATTTCCTTTAATTGTTTCTTAATTTCTTCCTGGCCCTGTATAAGTTGCTGAAGCATTTGTTGCAAATCCATCTCTGTACTCTTAAGTTGCATCAGATCTGTGATCTTTAATTGTGTGGCAGGACTGGATGTTGCAGATGTTGGGGCAGAAGTAGCAAAGCCAGGTTTTCCAGGGGGTGGTCTTTTAGGAGACATAGTTTATAAGGTAGAGAGATCAGTCAGTATGGAGAATGGACAGCTGGAGAAGCAGAGCAGCCAGATGAGTCCAGGAGGCAGAAGATCCAAGCAGAAGAGAGTTTCTCTAGTCAGTCTGGCAATAGAGAATTTTTTTTCCCCCCAGAGAGTTCAAGAAATAAGAATCCACAAGAGATTCTTCTGGGTGGCACGGAGACAAAGACCGGAAGCCTGAATTTTAAAGGTGGAGTCATGTTTCAAAGTTCATGAAGACAACGGAAGTGTGCCATCTTGCCCTGCCAGCTTTGGGCTCAGAGGCATAACAAAGTTTTAAAGTTTTAAAACTTTCCAGAGTCCTCAGATCATCAATAAGTTATGGAGCTAGATTCAATAAGAAATCACTTTTGCAAGGATGAGGCATCATTGGTTGGCTCTCCCCCCTCCTCCTTCCCCTGGGGCTGAGAGCAGAATTGTTCCAAGCCGCTTGTCCAAGGGGGGGGGGGGAAAATCCCCCTCCCTCCAGCCGCACCTCCAGGGAAATCCGAAAGTTCAAGTTTTAAAATGCTGAAAGGTCCTTCAAGTCAAGAAAGGGAATGGAGGGGGGAAGCGTCTCACCACACCGCCGCTGCTTCCTTCTATTTTTTCATTGTCCGATCAGCCTGTTGCGAAGACGCGAAGCGCCCTCCGAAACTGCTCCCCGATGCCTAGAGCGAAGCGGGGGGGCCCCCACCAGCCACCACCGATGCCGGGATCCCCCGCGAAGCCGCTCCTCCGGCAGGACGCCTCTCCGGGGCGTCCTGTGCTCCCCAAGAAGTGGGGAAGCCCACCGGGGAGCCGGAGCGGGCAAAGGACTTGCCCGTTGCCTTCAGCCGCCGGAACCGGAAGTCCCTATCAAGACGCTTCCTTAATGATGGATCTTGGGATCCCGAGAGGTGGCATGCGAAGAAGAGATTTCTTAGGGATTTTTTACAGGGGCTTTTAAACCAAATTTTAAGGGGGGGAGGGGGGGGTTGATTCGGATGGCTCAGACAGGCTTGGGGGGGGAGTCTGCCAGGGCACAGGCCAGAGCTAACTAATGGCCGCGGGTTGGGAGGGCTAGGAAGGGTTGGGATTCCGGAGGAGATGCTAAGCCATTCCATTGGGGGGGTTCACCATCTCTACTGTTTGTGGGAGAGGCAGATATGGTGGGGGCCGAGGACCAAATGATGTTCGGAGGACGCGGGTTTGCTGTTTAAGAGCGATCGCGCGTTCCGACCCTCATCGCCCTTCTTGCACCCCTGGGTGCTCGGGATTACAGGACCCTGGTCTCCGGCTGGTGTCGCTTAATGCCAGGTCCGTGGTACATAAGGCTCCCCTCATTTACGTCCTCATACAAGACGGTAGAGCGGACCTGGCGTGCATTACGGAGACCTGGTTGGGCCATGAGGGGGGGTGCCCCTTAGCGAACTATGCCCACCAGGCTTCCGGGCGTTTCACCAGCCGAGAGCCCAGGGCAGGGGCGGGGGGGTGGCGGTGGTTATTAGGGAAAGTCTCAGACCTCAGGAGGTCACTGTGCCTCACATAGGCGGGTGTGAGTCCCTCTTTGTGAAGTGGGGCCTTGGAGTTCAGGTGGGCCTTTTTGTTACGTACCTGTCTCCCTGCTATGTTTCATCGGCCCTGCCGGAGCTACTGCATGTCTTAGCTGGATTGGCGGTTGATTTCCCCAGGCTCATGGTCCTGGGGGATTTCAATCTGCCTTCCATTGGCGAGACATCCGAGTCAGCTCGGGAGTTCATGGCTTCCATGACAGCTATGGACCTAACTCAGTTAATTCAAGACCCCACCCATAATGAGAGACACACGCTCGACCTGATTTTTGTCTCTGGGTAGTGGATGAATGATCTAGATTTAGGGGATATTTCTATTCAACCCTTGTCATGGTCTGATCATTTCCTCATCAGGCTTGACTTCCATACCGCTACCCCTCGCCGCAGGGAGGCGGAACCGACTAGATGGTTCCGCCCCAGGCACCTGATGGACCCCGAAAGGTTCCTGATGGAGCTTGGGACTTTTCCTGAATCCCTTGCTCACAACTCAACCGAAGCCCTAGTGGAAGCCTGGGATAGGGCTGCCGCTGGGGCCTTGGATCGCGTTGTGCCTTTGCGGCCTCTGACCCGGTGTCGATCCCGGATGGCTCCCTGGTTTACTGAGGAGCTCCGGGAGATGAAACGCCGGAAAAGACGCCTAGAGAGTGGTTGGAGGGCCAGCCGGTCCAAATCTGATCGAACACTGGTAAGAATTCATATTAAATCCTACTTAGTGGCGATAGAAGCGGCAAAATGGCAATATTTTTCCTCTCTTATCGCATCCGCAGATAACCGGCCAGCCACCCTGTTTAGGGTGAACCGCTCCTTACTTAACCAAGGAACTGGGGAAGACCCCTTGCAGGGTAGGGCTGAAGAATTTGTTCAGTATCTGCAGGATAAAATCGCTCAGATCCGGACAGGCTTGGACTCTGACTGGGTAGATTCGGGCGAGCCGATGGGGATGAATCTTGAGGAGACAATCTGGGATGGGTTTGACCCTGTGACCCCCGAAGGCATGGACAGGATTATGGGGAGACTCAGTGCTGCCACTTGTGTGCTGGACCCGTGTCCCTCTTGGTTAGTTTCGGCTTCCCGGGAGGTGACACGAGGCTGGCTCCAGGCGATTACCAACGCTTCATTGAGAGAGGGGTTCTTTCCCACCGCCTTGAAGGAGGCGGTGGTGAGGCCCCTCCTTAAGAAGTCTTCCCTGGACCCAGCTTCTTTAGCCAACTATCGTCCGGTCTCCAACCTTCGCTTTGTAGCAAATGTTGTCGAGAGTGTGGTAGCACGTCAGCTTCCCCAGTACCTGGATGAAGCTGTCTACCTGGATCTGTTCCAGTTGGGTTTCAGGCCCGGGTACAGCATGGAGACGGCATTTGTCGTGTTGGTCGATGATCTCTGGCGGGCCCGGGACAGGGGCTGCTCCTCTGTCCTGGTCCTATTCGACCTCTACCATCGACCATGGTATCCTACTGTGACGACTCGGGGGGTTGGGAGTGGGGGGCACTGTTTTACGGTGGTTCTCCTCCTACCTATCGGATCGGTCGCAGTTTGTGTTGACTGGAGGGCAGAGATCGACCCCCAGGCGCGTCACTTGTGGGGTGCCCCAGTGGTCGGTTCTCTCACCCCTCCTGTTCAACATATACATGAAACCGCTTGGTGAGATCATCCATGGTTTTGGGGTATGGTATCATCAATATGCTGATGATACCCAACTTTTCATCTCTACCCCAAACCACCCAAACGATGCCCTCGACGTGATGTCCCAATGCCTGGAGGCTGTGCGGATCTGGATGGGGAGGAACAGGCTCAAGCTCAATCCCTCCAAGACTGAGTGGCTGTGGTTTCCGTCATCCCGATTTGTACATCTTGTCCCATCTTTGACGATAGGGGGAGAAATTTTAGCCCCCTCAGAGAAGGCTCGCAATCTGGGAGTCCTCCTGGATACGTGGCTTAGTTTAGAAGAACACCTGACGGCCATGACCAGGGGGGCCTTTTACCAGGTTCGCCTGGTACGTCAGTTGCGCCCCTTCCTGGATCGGGATGCTCTGTGCACAGTCACTCATGCCCTCGTCCTTTCTCGCCTCGACTACTGCAACGCTCTCTACATGGGGCTGCCCTTGAAGAGCACCCGGAGGCTTCAGCTGGTCCAGAATGCGGCCGCGCGGGTTGTCATGGGGGTACCTAGGTGCTCCCATGTTACACCCCTTTTAGGCGGCCTGCACTGGTTGCCAGTTGTTTTCCGTGTGCGATTCAAGGTATTAATTATGACCTTTAAAGCGCTCTATGGCTTAGGCCCAGTGTACCTGCGAGACCACCTACTGCCACCAGTAGCCTCCCACTGTCCAGTACGATCCCACAGAGTTGGCCTCCTCAGGGTGCCCTCGGCCAGACAGTGTCGGCTGGTGACCCCCAGGGGGAGAGCCTTCTCTGTGGGAGCGCCTTCCCTCTGGAATGAGCTGCCCCCGGAGCTTCGCATAATCCCCGACCTCCGGTCCTTCCAACGCGCCCTAAAATGTTGGCTTTTCCAGCAAGCCGGCCTGGCCTGTTAATTTTAACTTATTTTAAATGTATCGTCTTTTAAATTCAGTTGGTTTTTTGGATATGTATATAATTTTTTTAAAAAACTTTTGGGATGTGTGTTTTTTTAATGTTGTATGCCGCCCTGAGTCCTTTTGGAGAAGGGCGGCATATAAATCCAAATAAAGAGAAACAGAAACAGAAACATTTGAATACTTTTAGGTAGTTTCCAGCAATATGAATGTGAAACGTCAGCTGCCCCCTCCGGAATGTCCCCAGAACACACCAGAGAACCTATGATCTTGTACGTTCTCAAGGCTTAAACAATAGCATGATACTGGCCACCTTCCGTCAAAACATCTCTGGAACATAGGGGACTTGCCAAGGGGACTTGCCAAGGGGACTTCCAAAACCCATTAGGATATTTTCAGCCAGGTCATCATAACCTCGGCCCATCAACTTCTGCATTTTAGTTCCAACTTGTAAATTTCTAAGCAAGCAAGCAATTTATGCTAAGCTTGTAGCATAATCAAAATGGAGTTTCAGACTCAAAATGGTGTTTTAGACTTTATCCAAATAACCCAATTCATCCTTTTTCTCTCAAAGCTACTGCCTGGGAAGAAGACAGTGGAAATTTGATCTGGCAGGAGAAGTGAGAGTACTGTGCTAGTGACTGTGCTAAATAGATAGAAGGCAACATCCTGGACTTTAAGGGAGGAGAAGCTGATGCAACAATAAGAACAAGGAAAAAGAACTTTCTAAGTTTCCGGAATCTGTGTAATCTAAGTAACCTGATATAAGTATATAAATTCCTGTATAGACATTATTTACTGTATAGCTGTTTGTTTAAAACTAGAATTGGAACTTTACATAGAATACTTTAAAGATCTTCATATTTTATACTCTGACATATACAGTATATTCTCATATATATATTCTCATATATTCTCATAGATACTTATAGATAATACCCAGCGGACATGCGTATGTGAAAGCAAACTTATATAGACTTATATAGTATATTTATATATATTTATATAGTATATTTATATATCCTAGATATTTTTTATAATGTAATCAATTTAATAATCAAGTAAAAAATATTACATATGTTTATTTATATTCTTATAAGTAGACTTAAGGTATTAAACCTGCGATACAAGTATTACCATATTTTTCGGAGTATAAGACGCACCTTTTTTCCTCAAAAAAGAGGCTGAAAATCTGGGTGCGTTTTATACATCAAATGCAACATTTTTTGCCTCCCAAAGCCCCACCCCCTTCACCAAAATGGCCATGCATACCCTTATGGAGGCTTTCAGAGAGCTCCTGGGGGAAAGGGAGGGCAGAAATGAGCAAAAAATGGGGCATTTTTGCCCCCCCCCAGCCCCCAGCAGCACTCTATAAGCCTCCATAAGGCTATGCATGCAATTTTTTTGACAGAAAACGGCCCTTTTTCGCGAAAAATGGGCCAGTTTTTGTTCATTTTTGCCCCCCCCCCAGGAGCACTCTGCAAGTCCCCCCCAAGGCTATTCATGCCTTTTAAAAAAATGGGCCCATTTTCGCAAAAAAACCCGGCCATTTTTGGGAGGTTTGCAGAGTGCAATATTTTTTTCCCCCTTTTGGAAAGCCAGTGGCGTAGCGTGGGTTGTCAGCACCCGGGGCAAGGCAAGTAATTTGCGCCCCCTAACCCGTGGATTTTAGCACTCGAGTCTCTTCCACTAGATTAGTTAAAGAAACCCTTACCCCCTAAGCACATGTATTGTTTGTTATGAAAATACTGATGTAATTAAAGTAAAATGCATCTAAATACAAGTTTATTTTCAAACACTTTATTGAGTGCGAACATGCATTACACATTCTCCACATTTTCAACAGGTCTATGAATACAAATCTACAAATGTAGTAAACTAGCATGGGCCATGCTATTATATGTCGTCTCACAACAATCGTAAACGACAAAAAATATCAAGAACAAAAACTAAACATCAAAATGGAACCATACCCTGGAGATGATCCAAGACTGGGCTAGATGGAGCCAACTTCCTCAATCCTGTACCTCTAATTGTAATTCTTTAATAGAAGTGCAAGATATCAATCTGTATATACAGATTAATTTAAATTCGCCTGCTTTTAATTGGCGCAAATTTTTCAACAACAGAATTGAAATCTACATTAAAGCCTCTCTCAATGGACTGTATTGCTAGATTACTCAGTCTTTCTTGGCTCATTGTAGATCTTAGTTTAAGTTTTGAGAAACTTCTTTCACAACTCGCTGTAGAAACAGTGATAGTAAGAAAGATTCTTAATGTGACAACAAAGTTAGTTAAACTTTCTTGCAGCTTCCACTTATACACCCAGCGAAACAAATCTAAAGCTGACCAGTTTGCAACCTGCTCATCAGGATTGACCTCCTTATACAAGATAATGTGGTGCCGAAGTCGAGTTATTTCGGTGAGCATAGATGCAGCATTCAATTCTGTGTACTGAGCACACGTGTGCTGAATTTGTTTCTTAATAAAATCATCTTTTCCAGTATCCAACAATGTTTGGATTTGCAAAAAAGCAAATCGCTGGTGAAGCGTATTCACCTGCGTAGTACGTTTTTTAATTTCTGCCTGAAGCTGATCAATTGCTTCCAGTTGTTCTCTGCTTGTTTCCTGTATTAAGGTCAAGCCAGCATCGCAACTGTTCTCACCATCCATCTTCTTGCATCTTCCAACTCTTCTCTCTGTAGGTATGCAATAGGTTTTGCATACCTGCAGAGCTTTCTCAGTTGCCTTTGACACTAGACTATCACGTTTTTCATGACAAAATAAAGCCAATGCTTTTAACTTTTGCACGCATTGATCAAGCGCAAGCCCTTCTTGCTGCAGGTAGATCTGAGTATCATTTACTTCGGTTAGTACTGGGTTCCAAAAATGCAAGAAAGAGAAAAAAACATATGTCATTATGCAAACTAAAAGACTTCCTGCATCACCCCTGGTTTCAGAGGTTTCTTCTGGCCCATCTCTCAACGCTTCCAAAGCGTCTATTATTTTCTCAGTGTGTTCAGCAAGTACGCATACAGCTTCATGCTTTGAACTCCATCTTGTGTTACACGATCGCTTTACACGAATTGGTACATGTTTCTTAAGGATATCCCACCTGTGGGTGGAGCTTGAGAAAAATGCATACACCTTTTCCACAGTGCCAAAGAAAGTAACAGACTTTGTCCCAACACCAAGTGCATGCATCCCAGCAAGATTGAGCGAGTGATTGTTACATGGCACAAACATTGCTTTGGGATTCATATCCAAAATACGTTTTTGTACACCACTAATGTGTCCAGCCATAGTCGCAGCATTGTCGTATCCCTGGCTGTAGCAATGCTCTAGTTTAAGGCCATCAGCTTGCAACTTGTCACAAATTTGTTTTGTAATGACATCAGCTGATTTCCCATATAACTGAATAAAGTCAATGAAAGACTCTGTCACATGGACTCCTGAATCTTCAATATGCACATATCGAATCACTTGGGACATTTGGTCAGTGTGTGAAATATCAGGAGTGCTATCAAACATTATAGCAAAATACTTGGCCTTTATGATATTTTGAAAGATGACTGTTCGAATGTGATCGCCGAGCAGGCTAATAAACTCATTCTGGCTCTGTGGAGAGAGATAGGACACAATGTAACCATCTGTGCGTTGTACTCTGTGAAGATGTTGTTTGGCAACTGGGTCATATTTGGCGAGTAACTTGAAAGTTTCTAAGAAATTTCCACAGTTACCATCTGTATTTAAATCTTCAGAGTGACCACGTAAGGGTAAGGTTTGCCTGGCTAGATACAGAACACAATCAAGTATTCTGACTAAGATTGCCTTCCATTTTTCAAATGACCTCTGTTGTGCAAGCTGGGCAGCAGCATCAATAGTCTCCTCTTTATGCAGCCGCATTTCTAATTCTTTCCACATTGTAAATGCACTCAAGTGATATGAACTGAGCTCATGCTCTAGTAATCTAGGGCTTAACTTTCTCCATGCATTAAATCCACTTGACTTTCCAAATGAACTTTTCCCTTTAGCCTTCTGAAAAAGCATGCAAGGAAAGCAATATGCAGCATTGTTTACAGGAGAAAACACCAACCATGTCCTTAACATAGTCTCACCATTCTCCAAATGTATGTAGAACCAATCCTTGGAAAATGACCTGCCATTACTGTCTCTTGGAAACCATGCATCCTTATTCTGCAGTTCCTCTGTCCCTCGCCTGACAAGTTCAGTTTTCAAGGTTTCATCCATGGTTTCAGGCCAATAGCCAATATCAGTATAAACTTTTTGGTCAATATTTTCTGGCAGATTTGGCTGAGTATAAACATCCTTAGATGAAACTGTCTCTGCTTCTAATGCAGGAACAGGAATGTCCACCGACACAGGATCAGGATTATGAGTCTCCTGTGGTGCTGCTTACTTTACTTTACTTTACTTTTATTTAATTTATAAACCGCACCCTCTCCCCGAAGGGACTCGGGGCGGTGTACAGTCATAATAAAAACACAATATAAATACATATAGATAGAGGAGGTGACATACAAACTGTACAATAATAATTAAAATTAAAAGCAACATTAAAATCTACCCCTAAAAAACTACCCCAGAATTAAAATAACTGCCAGGAGGATAAGAATGGGACTATAAATGGGCTAGGCCAGCTAATTGGAACAGGTGGGTCTTGAGTTTCTTATGGAAGGAGCGGAGGTCAGTAGTGGTTCTGATATCGGGGGGGAGGTCATTCCAGAGGGTTGGGCCCATCACAGAGAAGGCCCTACTCCTGTGCGCCGCCCGTTGGCATTGCTTGGTGGACGGCACCCGGACAGGATCAGGATTATGATGGTCCTGCTGTAATTTCAGCAGTACTCACCAAAAACCGGTGAAGGCTTCCAGCTAACTTAGCTTGTTGCTCTGTCTCTATCTTTCTCCTTTTCCTGCCTTGTGCACCAGATTCTTTTTTGTATGGCATGATATAGGTGTAGTATTCTGCTTCTTCATTTTTCTGCTCTCAACAGCTACAGACACAAGACGCCATTGTAAGGAGATCAATGTTATTCAGTTATGTTCTGTCTGATTGTTGTAGAGCAGGCCAGGGCAGGTCCCCCATATAGATCCCCCCTTACAGCAGGCCAGGGTGAGGTGAGGTCACTCTGGGGTCCCCCATATAGATCCCCCCCTTACAGCAGGCCAGGGTGAGGTGAGGCCCTGGTCTGGTCTGGTGTGGTTCTCTCCCGCGCTCAGCGCTGCGCTGGGCAGCCGCTGCACTGTCCCTCCCCCAGATAGTCCCTCGCTCTCTCTCCGCACCGCACCGCACGCCTGGCACCCCCCCCCCTCCACAGTGGGCGGCAACCCGGCGGCTCGGATCGGATTCGCACAGCCAGCACTGCAGTGAGAGAGAGTGAGTGAGCCAGGCAGGGGCAGAGAGCTGCGAGTGCGAGCGCGCCGCCCCCAAGATGTTGCGCCCGGTGCGGCCGCCCCCCCCTGCACCCCCCACGCTATGCCACTGCTGAAGCCCCTTCCCCACCAACCTGGGTGGTTACTTGACTCCCTTCCCCCTGGGGCCTGGGTGGCACCTGGGATATTGGCCACCACCCCCCCCCCCACTACATGGAGCCTTCCACCCTGGCTGTCATACAATAATACAATAGTAGAGTTGGAAGGGACCTTGGAGGTCTTCTAGTCCAACCCCCTGCCTAGGCAGGAAACCCTATACCGTTTCAGACAGATGGCTATCCAACATCTTCTTAAAGACTTCCAGTGTTGGGGCATTCACAATTTCTGGAGGCAAGCTGTTCCACTGATTAATTGTTCTAAATGTCAGGAAGTTTCTCCTCAGTTCTAAGTTGCTTCTCTCCTTGATTAGTTTCCACCCATTGCTTCTTGTTGGGTTCATGTTCGACGAGAACCCCGACTGGCTGGTGATCTTCCTTGACAATGTCCTGACTCACCTAGACCGCTACTGCCTGGCCTACCTGACCCACAGATCAATGGTAAGTGCAATAACTGCCAAGCTTGAGGGGGAGGAAGCAGAATGGGTGGCTACCCTCCATGATGGAGACGCCCCTGAGCTGAGGGAGGTTGGAAGATTCCTGGGGGAGCTGAGGGTGAGGTTCAAAGACAAGGCGAAAGCCCAACAGGCAGAGAGGGAGTTACAGCAGTTAAAGCAGAGGGGATGGCCAGTGAAGGAAAACATTTAAGAGTTCTGGAGGGAGAAGATTTTAGTGTGGTAGGTTTTTTTTTCATTTTTACTTTTGAGTGGTTCTATTTGAATATAAAAAGCTTTAGATGTGGTGGGTTCAACCACAGGGCTTTTCAAGAAGTCTGCATTTGTTCATTGCAAATTTGGAATGGGTGTTGGAGAAGTTTACCCAGTCCAGAGGGTTACAGTTGTTGCAATATGTAGATGATTTGTAGTTGTCTGGAGAAAAAAAAGCTGAGGTTGAGGAAAGTACAAAATGATTTTTGAACTTTTTTTTTTTAGGTGGTCAGGGTTTGGAGTATCGAGGGAGGCGCTAGACTGAGGTTAAGTATTTAGGTCACTTAATCAGTTGGGGTGCAAGGAGAATGAATCCAGAAGGGATAGAAGGAATAGTCACACAACCCTTGCTTAAGAATAAGAAGGGAGTGAGAAAGCTGTTGGGCTGAGTTGGTTATTGCAGATTGTGGATTGATGATTATACAGAGAAAGTAAAGTTCCTGTATGAGAGGTTAGACCTTGGAGAGGTAAAGTATGGTTTCTATGTTGAGCTGGATGAGGAGTCTTGAAATGTTGTGTGGTATCAGGGAGATATAAAGATGTATTGAGATATATGCTCCTGTATTGAGCTTGTCTGATGTAGGAAAAGCTTTCATGAGTTTGAAGCAGTGAAAGACTGTATTGTTGAAGGAGTATTCAGTTCAAACAGGCTGGGATAAAGGAAACCTGTGGCATTTTTTGTCAAAATGGATCTGGTAGTGCAAGGTTGGCCTTTGGTTTTTGTGTGGATTGGTATCCTGAGGATAGCTCTGAATACTGGGAAGGTACCAGGATGGGTATTAATTTATTTCTTCGTGGATCTTCTTGAGTTGAAGGTGGCAAAGGAATGGATGGATATATGTAGTAGTTAATAGGGACACGTTTGAGAAGGTTTTAGAAACTGGGAAGCTGGTTAATCTAATTGGTTGATGTGAGCCAATTGGAACTGGGTTGGTGGATGCTAATGTGTGAAGTGTTTCTTTAGTACAAGCTTTAATATTGTTGAATAATGAAGCAGGAAGTGGGAAACATTTATACAGAAGAAAGCTCTAGCAGAAGCGGCAGAAGCCTACAAGAAGCAAGCTGATAAACACCGCTCGCTCCAACCCCCCTTTCGTGTGGGGGACAAAGTTTTTGTATTTACCAAATACATAAGATTAAGAATGCCTAGCAAGAAATTTGGACCAAAATTTCTAGGTCCATTCCCAATAGTGAAGATAATTAACTGAGTACAGTTGAACTCAGTCTCAGAATTCTAGCGAAAATTTACCCAGTATTTCATTGTAGCTTGTTGAAGCCAGTAATTGGGTCCAGCATAAGAGCATCCACCCAAGATTTCCCTCCTCCTGTAGTGATAGAAGGGGAGACACATTATGAGGTGAAAAGAAACTTAGACTACAGACTGTATAGGGGTCGCTTAGAGTATTTAGTGCATTGGAAGGGGTACCCTTTGTCTGAAGCTACTTGGGTGAAAAGCTGGAACCTAAAAGCGAAAAAGTTAGTGCAACAATTCCATGATAAGTTTCTCGATGAGCCAAAGGGTCCCCATGGGGGGGGGGGGGGGAGGTGGTTAATTCTGTTATGTTAACCCCTATATTATTCTCTTTTCAGGAAACGTTTTTCTTCTGAAGAGAGGCTGCCTGTCAGGCCTGCAGCCTGTTTCTTTTGGGATCTTTGGCCTGCCACACTAATATTCTATTCTACTATGCTGTTTCATTAGTGGGGAATTTGGAGGGGGAATAGTAAGGAGTAGAATGTGATGTTGTCAAAATAACATTCCTTTCTAGAATTCAATGTCATCCTTTGTCTCTGCACCGCTGCACCTGACCAGAACTGGATGGATGGAACTGCCAGCATGGCAGTGGAAGATTGGACCATGTGATGGACTTGTGGGTGTGGGGGCAAGATCATGAACTTTCAATTGGGTGGGGAAAACTCAGGAAGCTCAGATTCGGGTTTCCACAGATGTACCAACATGACTCTCTTAATAAATTGGAACTTAGAGCAATACTTTGACTTGGACTCTGATTTAATGTTGGATGTTATTTGGAACGCTGACACATTGAAGCATTCAATTTTGCAGCCTGGAGGCCATGCCTGTGTTTAAATCCGGCGGGTGAGTGGGGGGGGCAGAGAACAACGGGAAGGAAAGGGTGGGAGATAGGAAAAAATGCAGGTGGAGGCATTGGACTTTGCAAGCAGGGCAGGAGGGAGGAAGGAAAGTTCATCCGATCCTGGCTCAGGACAAGGGGAGGAGGACGAACTGGCTGCAACCCCCAAAAACACCCACAGGCGCGGCAGGGGCTTTGCACTACACAGCCTGCCCGGCCCCTGCTTGGCTGGGTGCCTCCCATTGCCACCACTCAACTTACCCATTGCTGGAATTTGATGAAGCCGAGAGGCTCCTTGGAGGGCCCCAGATCCAAAGTAAACCTGGACATTTCTAGCAGGGAGCACGCGGAGTGCAAGGAAGGCATCTCTTCCGGTTTCTCACTCCAGGACTTGGGATGCCGCCCTCTTCTGCTCCGGCTGCCCTCTCCAGAATGTTGCCGCTGTCCCCACCGTGGCTGCAATGGCAGCGGTGTGCTTCTGTGCATGCACAGAGGCAAAGAACAATATGGCGCTGCCCATGGAAGGGTTGGAGGTTTCTCTTCAACCATGCACCTAAACCTCCCAAAAACTCACTGACATGGAGAGACGCTGGGCCATATGGGAAAAGTAGGCTTTTGCAGTCCAGTGGGCACCATTAACCTGGTGCCACCTCCTGGATGGGAGTAATGTACCATTCAAAGTGTGCACTGACCATAAAAATTTGGAGGCACTTAGAACTTCTCACAAATTCTCACCAAAGCAAGTTTGGTGGGCGCAGTACTTCAACCAATTTAACTTCACCTTGAAATACCTCCCAGGAGGAAAAACCTTTCTGGCTGATGGCCTCTCGATAATGCCCCAGTAAGGAGAAGCCAGAAACGTCATAGCGAGACTGACTGGAAAAAAGCAGGCTCTGTTGAGCCTTGCAGAAATCCAGCTGGACAAACCGCTGTTGGGAAGTCTTTGGACTGAAAACCTGTCCTGGAGGGACAGGGGAGGAGAAGGGATGGCTTTGATGACCTAGAGGAAGCGGCAGTTTCTCGGGAAGTTGGAGAAAAACCCTTCAAACCGGCAGTGTGGGGGCAGCCATAACTGAATGACTGCTATAAAGCTGGGGCACCTGGACTAAGTTATTGGGCAGGAGTGGTGGTTGGAGCGGAATGTTGAAACCAGGTGAGTGATTGACCAACTCACAGAAAAAAAGAAAAAGCTGATCTTAATCTTAAAAAGGATCCCGAAGCGGAATTAGCAGCTAAGTAAATGGCTTTCGGGGAATGTTATTGAAAAAAAGGTGGCAGAGGAGGCTAAGCACCAAAGCCTCATAGGACTTTGTCTTCTTCAATTTGGAAGTGAAGTGAAGAAAAAATTAACAATTAAAAGGAAGAGCCCTGGGGAAAGTCTCCATTCTTCCTATCTTATTTGATTCTTTGTGGATTAAAAGCATTTTTGCTGGCTATTGACAGCTAGCTGTGGGATTGCATTGCCATCTAGAGAAAGCTATTTACCGGGGAGCAGAAAATACTACACCGGTTAGTGAAAATAATAATAATAATAATAATAATAATAATAATAATAATAATAATAATAATAATAATAATAATAACAACAACAACAACAACAGAGGAAAGTCCTTTCCCCCCCCCCTTATTTTAATTTTATTTTTTGTGGATTCAAAGAGCTTTTGAAAGAAAAGGGTGAAAAAACAGAGTTGCAGCTGTAAGTGTGACCTTGGATGCAGGAAGAGGCTTTGAAAACAAAAGCATTGTTTTGACTGTAACTATCTACAGCGGTGGAAGAGAAAGGAAACCTTAACTTGGATTGGTCTGGACTAATTTTAAAACTGAGAAACAGAATTTGGAAGACCCTAAATTTGCAATTAAATGCGGTAGAACCCGAAAAATTAAAAATCTGTTAAAATAGTTAAATAGATATATTGGTAAACTTGCATAATGGAGATTTGGATATATGACGAACTATTTGTGTTGCTGAAAAGTGTGTGTGAAACGTTAATTGGTAAAGAAAAGCCAGGAAATCAAAGGGAACATACAGAACAAGGAATAGGAGGAGAGGGTAGCACAAATGAAGTACAGGAATATAAGGTGGGGAAAAGAATTTAAAATAAAAGGCAGATAGAAGATTTCACTGGGATTTACAGTCACAAAGAAAAAACAGAGAAAGGAGTTCTCCCAAAAAAGAAACCACAAAATAGTAAGGAAAGGAGGAGAACAGGGAAAACCCTGGGGAAAGTTACTAGAATAATAAAAGTAAATACTCTGAAGAAAAGATACAACAATCACAAAAATAGGAAAAAGAAAAAGAAGTTAGGGGAAAGAGGGTGAAGAAGGGAAAGAATTAAAACTGGACTTTTTGAGAGCCCAAGAGAAAATGGTTAAAAAGGGAAGAAAGGGAAAGAGAGTTATATTCGTGGACTAAAGAGAATAGTAGTAAGATTGTTATTGTTGTCAGCCTCTGTTTCACTATTCGCTTTCGGCTGCCATTGAAACGGGGAGGGGGGGGGCTGGTATTTGGGAGGGAAGCTTTTGCACAGGAGATATTGTAAAGTGGGAGTTTTGGTCAAACTGTCTACTGCGCATGCTGAAGATTAGTGGTTGGTGTCGGTCAAGGCCAACCGTCCGCACACCTTCCTGATGATGCTCCTTGAAGATGGAACTCACATGACACCTAAGGGATTCACAGATTGGACAGTGGGATGAGGGTTGCCAGGGGGAGGGGGTTGGTCACGTATTGATATGTATGATTTTGCACGCTTTTGCCTCAGATCTTGCTTTGCTTAGCTAGTATCTTTTCATAACCAGTAAAAGTACTCTTAATTCTGCAAAATGGAGTTAAGTGGTTTCTTTCTTGGTTACTGAGGGAGGCCGGCTTGACATTTGTGATGTAACTAATTAAGAAATAAAGAAATGATAGTATACTGTTAATTGTAGAAAAAAATTGGAAAAAATGCTCTCTATGCTTAAATTGAATTAGAGAATGTATGCTGGTTATAGCAAAATATACCAATGGAGAAAATAAGAAAGGAAAATTTGGTGTAACTTTGAAGGGGCAATGGAAGATATTGTTTATGTATTAAGAAAAAATAATCATAAAGATGAAAAATAATGGAAGACAATAATTTGGCAGAAAGTGAAAATGAAACTATGATGTAAAAAGGACTATGTAAATAAGAGGATGTAAAAGAAAAGACCCAGACAACTCTTTGTTCCTATAATATGTATAATTTGTATTAAAAAATAAAAAAACTGGGAGAAGAAAAAAAAAGGCAATCCCAAACCTCAAGAGGAACCAGCTGAAACACCAGCAACTATTGCTCAGCGATTATCAAGGAAATCACATCCCTGTCCTTGGCTGTGGTACCTTATGGGTACAGTTCAAGAATTTTGGCGGGCTGCTCACACTGATGGTGGCCAGCGCTGACAGATTAATCTGCGAGTTTGAGGATGTCTTCAGCGGAGACCTGGGCAAGTATGTGGGGACTCTTATATCCTTTAGCCTAGACCGTAAAATTGCACCAATTACAATGAAGCCCCGGAGGGTTCCGTTCACCCTCCAGCCCAAAACTGACAAAGAATTAGACAAATTAATTGGCCAGGGAATCCTGGAGCCTGTCGACCATGCCCGGTGCGAAACACCAATAGTGACACCAGTAAAATCTGATGGGTTGATCTGCATCTGTGCGGAGTATAAGTGCACGCTGAACAAAGCCCTCCAACAAAGTGCATACCCTGTACCAATCGTGCAACATTTGCTTCATTCTTTTGGTCCAGGAAAAATATTTGCAAAATTAGACCTTGCACAAGTCTACCAGCAGTTGCCAGATGGTGGTACTGCAGAGGCTCAAACCATCATGACGCATAGGGGTGCATTCAAATGTAATAGGCTACAATTTGGAGTCAGCGTAGCACCAGGATTGTTGAAAAGTGCCATGGAACAACTTTTACAGGGCATACCAGGAGTAGTCCCTTACTTTGACAATGTCCTGGTATCCGCCGCAAATAAGGAACAACTCTTCAATCATTTGAGGATTGTCTTTAATAGATTTAAGGAAAAGGGCCTTCTCGTAAAAAAGGAGAAATGCCAAATTGCGGTGCCCACGGTTGAATTTCTAAGGTACCTGGTAGACAGCTCCAGGATACACCCCAAAAATTCAAAAATTAAGGCTATTCAAGACGCCCCCACACCTCGAAACCAGACCGAGCTGCAGGCATTCCTTGGCCTACTTAATTTTTACAGCGTTTTCTTAAAACAGAAGGCGACTGTAGCAGACCCATTGCACTGGCTTTTGGGGAAGAAAGCCAAATGGACCTGGAGCAGAACTGAAGCCACTGGCCATGTAACATCCAGAAAAATAGCAAGACAGTCCACAAAAGACAGGACAATTGCTCAGGTTCTGAGCTGGGTGTGGAGGGGGTGGCCCAAAGGGCCAGTTCGGGCTGAATTTAAACTGTTTTGAAACAAAACGAATTGTCTGCTGTGTCTACTGTGGAGGGGGGGGGGGGGCTGCGTGATTGTTCCACCTAGTGTCAGCATTCCAAATATCATCCAAAATTAAATCAGAATCCAAGGCAGAGCTTTCCTTAAAGTTCCAATTTATTAAGAGAGACATGTTGGTGCATCTGTGGAAAACCCAAATCTGAAAGCTTCCTGGGTTTCCCCACCCAGTTGAAAGTTTATGATCTTGCTCCCACACCCACAAGTCCATCACATGGTCCAATCTTCCACTGCCACGCTGGCAGTTCCACCCATCCAGTTCCGGTCAGGCTCAGAGGTGTAGAGAACAAAAGATAACCTTGGCCTTCTAGAAAGGAATTTTTTTATTTTGACAACAACACATTCTACTCCTTACTATTCCCCCTCCCAGTTCCCCACTAATGAAAAAGCATAGTAAAATAATATAGAGTGTGGCAGGCCAAAGATCCTAAAAGGAACCGACTGCAGGCCTGACATCTAAACTGAGAGTTCCAGTATTGAATGCATTGCATGTGGGGCATCTGGGGATTGTCCGGATGAAAGCATTGGCTAGGAGTTATGTGTGGTGGCCTAACATGGATGGGGAGATCACAGAGTGGGTGGCAACTTGCACACCGTGCCAGGAATCCTGACCAGCTTCCCCAGAGGTGCCTGTGCAGGAATGGGAGAGGCCAAAGGCACCCTGGTCTAGGGTGCACATAGATGTTGCAGGCCCCGTGCATGGGCAAACTTTCCTCGCAGTAGTGGATGCATACTCAAAATGGCTCGAGGTAGTCCTCATGACCACCACCATGGCAGAGGCGGTCATCAAGGTGCTATGGAGACATTTCTTCACACACGGCCTGCCCGATGTCTTGGTTTCTGACAATGGGCCCCAGTTTGTTGCCATCCAGTTTGAAACCTTCCTAGCAGATCAGGGAATCAAACATACCCTGGTCCAGGGGTGGGTTCCTGCCAGTTCTAACCTCTTCTATAGAAGAGGTTCCACAAATCTACCATGCCGTTTAGAACCGGTTCCAGCTCCCTCCCCCCGCCCGTCCGCACCACCCTTGCCCCACCCGCTGCTCATTGATTGGCTGGCTCACCAATCGCCCTGCCAGCCTCTAAGAGTCCTATCTAAACCTTAAAGTCTCAAAGCTGTCAAGTTTGAACACCCCTGGGGTTTTTTTCTAAAGGGTTAGGGGTGTAAGGGTCTTGTAACTTGACAGCTTTAAGACTTGCACACTTCAATGCCAGAGTTCCTGAGCCAACATGACTGGAGGAGGAATTCTGGGAGTTGAAGTCCACAAGTCTTAAAGCTGTCAAGTTTGAACACCCCTGCGGGGTTTTTTATAAAGGGTTAGGGGTGCAAGGGTCTTGTAACTTGACAGCTTTAAGACTTGCTTGCTTCAAATGCCAGTTTCTGAGCCAACATTTTGGTTGCTATGCAAGAGCGTGGTTAAGTGAGTTTCACCGCATTTTATAAGTTGGCCATGCCCACCCAGTCACATGACTGCCAAGCCACTCCCACCCAGTCACATGGCCAGCAAGCCACTCCCACAAAGCAGGCCACACCTACAGAAGAGGTTCTAAAAAAATTTGAAACCCACCACTGCCCTGGTCCGTCCTTTCCACTCAGCCAGCAACGGCCAGGTGGAAAGAATGGTGCGATCCGCCAAAGAAGTCCTATCTAGGATGAGCCCAGGTGATTGGCAAAATTTCTCCTCGTACAGCACATCACGGCAAGTGCAACTACAGGAAGAAGTCCCTCCAAACTCTTAATGGGTTGCTGACTAAGTTCCCCCTTATACCGGCTACACCCTAACTATTCTGCCAAGACCCCAATCAATTCGACCAGTCAACTCCAGTCATTTAGCATAGAGGATCAAGTATACACCCACAACTACACTGGGGGTGCTCTCTGGGTTCCTGCCACAATTGTTGAAATCACTGGCCCTCGGTCTTACAGACTAGAGCTCAAGGACGGTAGAAGCTGGAGAAGGCACATCAACTAACTCTGAGGCCGACTCAGCCACTCCGCTCTTAGACAACCAGAAATAACTACAACACTAGGAGGAGCCAACGCGCGACGAGACAACATGCGATCTCAATGCTCTGAGATCGCCGCTGATACTTTTGCCGCTGAGTGGTCCAAACAGACCTAAACCGTCCTGCAGAGACGGTGAATGGGAAGAATATGTCTTGCTGATCTCAGGGACATCGCAAAGTCCCTGATCGATCCAGGAGAAGTTCTTCTAGCTGGCGACAAAAGCACAGCCTCTAGGCTGATGAAGTTCGGGTGGCTCCGAAACGGAAAGATACGGAAAGAGAAAGTGTTTTCAGCTGGTGAGGAATTTTTACTGTTTTAAAAGAGACTGCCTATAAAAAACTTAAAGTTAATTTAAATTTGAGAACAGAAGAAATAAGCGGTGGAATTAAGCTTTGAATGGTTTTGGACAGTGGGTTATCTTACTTTTTTAAAATTAATTTTCATTAAATGTTTTAATCTTTAAAAACAGTAAAAAAGACACAACAAGGAAAAAAAACACAATAAAACAAAACAAAACACGGAACATGCATAACAATATAGAGTAATTTTACAGCTTTCAATATTGGCTTTTCTGCCTAGCTTTTATAATTCTCCCTTCTGCATTGCCTTCCTATTACTATAACCTTGTCCTATGATGTAACAAGCATAATATTAACACTTATAGTAATATTCATTATTTGTACCTCCATCTATTTGTATTCTCTATTTCCTGTTTTGGCTTCTGATTTCTAGCCACTTGCATATTTTATTCCATACTTTATAGAAGCCCAATTCTTCTCTTTCTTTTAGTTCTATTGTCATTTTGTCCATTTCTGCACGTTCAAGTATTTTCCTGATTGTAGTTTCATCTGAGGGTGTATTAATTTTTTTCCAATTTTGTGCAAAGAAAATCCTGGCTGCAGTGAGTATATGTATGATTATGTATTGAGATTGTTTGTCCATTTTTTGATCCAGTAGTCCTAATAAGAATGCTTCTGGTTTGAGTTCTATTTTTTGCTCAGTAATTTCTTCTAATCACTTTCGAATTTTGCACAGTACTTCCTTGTGATGGGGCACATCCACCACATGTGATAAAATGTTCCAGGCTTGTGATTGCATCTTCAACAATTAGGGGATAAATTTGGGTACATTTTGGCCAATCTCGCTGGAGGCAAATGCCATCTATAAAACATTTTATAGAGATTTTCTTTGTAAGCTGCTGCCTTCGTAAATTTATAATTTCTTTCCCACAGTTTATCCCATTTTTCTAACTCTATATTGTGGCCAAAATTTCTTCCCCAGCTAATCATTGTCTCCTTTACCGTCTCTTCCTCCATTTTATATTTTAAAAGAAAATTATATAATCTAGTGATCATTTTTCCTCCCATTCCTAGTAATATTTTATCTAATTCCACTTGTGTCTCATGTATTCTGTATTGTTCCCAATGTTTTTTAAATCTTGTTTTAATTTGTAGGTAGGGCCACCATTCCATATTTATTCCCTGTGCTTTCAGATCTTGTACTGATTTTAGTTCTCCTTTTTCATCTAAGAGGTCTGCATATCTTACCATTTTACTAAGGTCTATAGTAAATGGATATGTCATTGCCTCCATGGTTGATAACCAGCTTCGGATTTTCAGGTAGTGGTTTTGTTTTTTTTCCCAGACCCTAAACAAAGCATCCCGTATTATATGTCTCTGAAAGTAGGAGTGGGATTTAGTCTTTCCCTCCCAGAGGAAGCCATGCCAGCCTAGTTGGAGATCGTGTCCTTCTAGGATAAGGATTCTTTTATTTTTTAATTGGATCCAGTCTTTTAACCATGTTAGGGCTGCTGCCTGGTAATATAGCTCCCAATCTGGGAGTCCAAAACCGCCTCTGTTTCTACTATCTTGTAGAAGGTTGTATTTGATAACCGGTTTTTCCCCTGACCAAATAAATTTGGATACCATTTTATTTAGTTGTTCGAAAAAAAAATTCTCTAATTTAATCGGTATTGTTTGAAAAAGATAGAGTAATTTGGGTAGTATATTCATTTTGATTGTTGAGATTCTGCCAATTAGTGATATCTGTAGTTTAGTCCAATTGTCCAAATCTTTTTGTATCTGTCGTAGCAGTTTGTTGTAATTATCTTCTTTTATTGTAATACATTTTGCTGATAGCCATATTCCCAAATATTTAATTTTCTTGGCCCTCGAAATTCCCAGTTTCTCCTCCAGTTCTTCATTTTGTCTTTTGGTTAAATTCTTAGTTAATATTTTAATTTTTTCTTTATTTATTTTAAGCCCTGCCACTTTACCAAATTGGTTTATGTCCTGTAATAATTTTAGTCCAGTTTCTAGGGGTTCCTCTATGATAAATGCTAGATTGTCTGCAAAGGCCTGGACTTTATATTCCTGTGTTCTAATTTTCAGTCCCTTTATGTCTTTATTTTGCCTGATTTGTGATATCAATGTCTCTAGTGAGAGGATAAATAACAAAGGGGATTGCGGGCATCCCTGTCTTACCCCTTTGGTTATGCTGAAGTCTTCTGTTGCTTCCCCGTTTAGTATTATTTTTAGTATATTGAATTGTACGCTGCCCCGAGTCCCTTTGTGGAGAGGGAGCGGCCTATAAATTGAATTAATAAATAAATAATAAATAAATAAATAAATTATTTTTGCCCTCTGACTCGAATATATTGCTCTGATCATCCCGATGAATTTATCTCCGAAGTTCATTACTGCTAATTGATTTATAAGAAAATCCCAATTCAGATTATCGAATGCTTTTTGTGCGTCAATAAATATCAATGCTGCTTGTTTTTCTGGATGTATTTCGTAGTATTCTAATATGTCCATTATTGTTCGTATATTGTTTTTTATGTGTCTGTTGGGTAAAAATCCATTTTGGTCTGGGTGTATGATTCCATTTAATATATTTTTAATTCTTTCCACCATAATTGTCATAAATATTTTATAATCAGCATTTAGCAGCGAGATTGGCCTATAATTTTGGATCTTTTGTTTTTCAGCGTTGTCTTTGGGAATTAGTGTTATTAGTGCCTCCATCCAGGATTTTAATGTCTTAGCTCGTTCTAATATTTCATTATACATTTCTAACAATATGTTCTCTAATGATTTTTGCAATCCTTTATAAAATTCTGTTGGAATTCCGTCTGGGCCCGGCATTTTATTATTTTTTTGTTTTTGGATTGCCCTTTTTAATTCTAGCCCCGTTATTTTCTCATTTAATGTTTCTTTTATTGTTTCCGGTAGGGTTGTCTACTTGGCTTTGTTTCCTTTTGGTTTCTTGTTCTCACTCCTTCTCTTTCCTGGGCTGCTGTATCGGTCTTCTTTCTCACATCTTGGTCTAGTCCTTTTTCCTCCTTCAGCTGTTCCTCTTGGCTTTGGGTTTCCAACTCCTCTCTGCTGTCTGATTCCTCCTCTATGTAGTGTTCATAAAATTCCTGGGCTTTCTCTACGGTGTCAATCCTTATTTTCTTATCTTGCCAAGATGTTAACATGCCTTCTGGTATCAACCAGCGAAACATTATTTTATATTTTATCAGTTGTGTAGAGAGGAATTGGTAATTCCTTCTTTGCTCTCTGATTCTCTTTGGTATTTGTTTAAGGGTTATGACTTCTTTTCCTTTATGGACAAGCTGTTCATCCCTTGTTCTTTTGTAAATTTTGTCTCTGACAGGTTTTTTTGCAAATCTTACGTGTATTTCACGGGGAAACTTATATCTTCATGCATAATTAGTATGCACTCTATAGATTTGATCAATATTGTTCCTCAGTTCACTTTTGTCCATTTGTAGTTGGTCAGCTAGAAGATCACTCATGAGTTTTGGTAGATCCTCATCTTTTGTCTCTACTATGTTCTGAAATCTTAAATAGAAAGAGGATCGTTCTAATTCTAAGTGGACTACTGCCTCCCCGAGCTCTCTGTTAACTGCTGTCAGTCTTTCTTGTGTTTCTTCCAATTTCTTTTCAGTTTGTTCTGTCCTAGTTTCTATCATTTTTATCTTCTGCTCATTTTTAGCTATTGTTTCCTGTATTTTCCCCATTCTGTCATCCAACTTCTTTATATCATCTTTCACTTCCCCTAAATCACCTTTCACTTCCGCTAGATCGCCTTTCACTTCCCCTAGATCGCCTTTCATGTCATCATGATTATTAGTTATTGATTCTTGTGTTTTTATCATAAATTCCTGGATCATGTTTAATGAGGTTTGTAGGCTTTGTAGGGTTGGTACAGATCCTGGTTTTTCAATGTTCGACAGGTCTGTTGTTAACTTCTGTCCTTATGGAGAGGCTACCGCTGGCTGTGTTTTCTTTACAGCTTTGGTAGCTGTGGATGTGTTTGCCATCTTTAGCTTTTGGAAAAAAATATTCCACAATACCATAAGTTTCCAATTTTCACACTAGGTCTTTCCCTAAGTACTCCTGTCTCTCCCTCTCTTAAAAAAATCTGGTATTTAACAATAGTAATGTTATATAGGTCGCTGATGAACCCTTGATATAAATTTTCTATGGACAATTATAGACAATTATATAAAAAGCTATAGACTGAATCACATTAAAGGGAAAGAGGGAGCAACAGAGAGAAATAGATAAATATTTATAATATAAAATTGTTAATCTATTACACTTTTTGCTATATAATATGTTTGCTAAAAGTTCATAAATATATAAATCGATATATGCAGTCAATTAAATTAATTAAAGGTTATTATTAATTGACAATTCCTATTTTAAAGGTAGGTAAATTTTCTAATATGCAGTAGTAAAAGAAGTGGCTATAAATTCTATCTTGTTTTAAATATGCTTAAATCTACATTAAATATATGTGGGATATGGATAAATAAATAAAATGTATAGTTTATAAAATATTAAATATAACAGTATTACAATACCCTAAATAATGTAGAGATATCAGAAGTACATAGAGCTGATTATGAATGAGTCCAATCCAAAATCCTATGATGGGAATACAACAGTTCTTTTTCCTCTATCTCTCTACTGTCTTGCAAATTCTGTTCTCTGTGCTTTCAAAATGACTTCTGTATTCAAAATTGCACAGTCATTGTCTCTTTCTTTCTCTTTCTTTCTTCTGCCTTTTTCTCTTCTATGCGAAAAGGAACTGTTCTTTCCTTCTTTCACAATTTGTTCGCCACCCACACAAAACTCTCAGTTTATATCACCGTAGGTCCAGGCTCCGAAGTCAGTAGAAATACACCACTCAGCAACTACAGTCCATTTCATTCTCTACAAATTCTGCATCGTCTTACTGCTCACAGTTCAGTTCAGGCATCCTTTGTTTTCTCTTTATTGCACTGTTGTAAATTCCACCAGCTTAGAGAAGTGTCATGGAGTAACAAATTTTTTAACACTGTCTGCCGATAGATTCAGCTGCTATTCACTTTTTACTCCTTCCACCGATAATCAGGCTGTCACATCTCCGGACCAGGCCGTGACCACGCCATGGCAGCTGGTCTCTTCCGTATCAGATTTCAGGGATTTCACCCTACGGAACGAGGGATTGCCTTTTCCTCCGTCACCGCTGGGTTTTCCCCTCTTTAAAGCTGTCCTCACCAAGGCTCAGCTTCGCTGTTAACAGCCTCCAGACACGAAAAATCAGAGAGGGGGAACAGAGAGTCTTCCCCTGTAACTGCTCCAATGTGATGTCACCCCCGGAAGTCCTAACTCCTTCTTTTGAGCTCCAAATTGAGTAACACTTCTGTGATCAGATGATACTCCCTGGAGTTCCCCAAGACCTTTTATAGCTGCTGCAGTGTTGGCTATTTCTTGTTTCTTCCTGGGGGAAAAGATACAGGATGGGACAATGATGCAGCTTGATCATACAGGACCTGAATTTAATGCATGTGTGGTACAGTCAGCTGCATTGCTTCTGCTGTGAAACACCCAATTTAGAACATAGAGAACATAGAATAATAGAGTTGGAAGGGACCTCAGAGATCTTCTAGTCCAACTCCCTGATTGAGCAGGAGACCCTATATCATTTCAGACAAATTCCATATTTTTTGGAGTATAAGATGCACCTTTTTCCCTCAAGAAAGAGGCTGAAAATCTGGGTGCGTCTTATACACTGAATACAGCATTTTTTGCCTCCCCTCCAAGAAACCCCGCCCCTTCACAAAAATGGCCGTGCAGAGCCTGTAGGAGGCTTTCAGAGATCTCCTGGGGGCTGGGGAGGGCAGAAATGAGCAAAGAACGGGCCTTTTGGGGAGGTTTGCAGAGTGCAAAAACTTTTTTTTTCATTTGCCTCTTCAAAACTTTGGTGCATCTTATACTCCAAAAAATGTGGTAGTTGTCCCATCTCTTTTTGAAAGCCTCTAGTGATGGAGCACCAATAACTTCTAAAGGCAAGCTATTCCATTGGTTGGTTGCTCTCACCCTTAGGAAATTTCTCCTTAGTACTAGATTGCTTCTCTCTTTGGTTAGTTTCCATCCATTGTTTCTTCTCATGCCTTTTGGTGCTTTGGAAAATAGATTGACCCCCTCATTTATGTAGGAGCCCCTCAAATATTGGAACAGTGCTATTTTATTGTGCTATTTTATTGTGAATTGGGGAGATGTTTGGCAAAATTGATTAAATGAAAAAAAAAGGGCATGGTTGAATTTGCTTTTTAAATCCTGTCAGTACTTCTCTAGATAAAAAGTGAAAGATTGTTTAAAAGATCACCAGTATTGTAGAGCTGGAGCAATTTTTGCACTGTCATTTTGAAACAATCTCAAAATTTCCAATGGAAAGAGCACATAAAAGAGGCATGGATGACTTTCCTACCTTTCTGTAGTTGACTAGGTTGTGCCAGTTTGATGAAAGGTGGATGACACAGCTCTCTTCTCCCTGAGAGCCCCTGCTTTTTGCACCCTGGTGCCTCCACCTTTCTGTCTTAAAGTAGCTGCTTAGTGATTTCTGCTGCCATTGCCTGTCAGTCACATGAATGTGTTTACCTGATGTTTTCCCACATAACCCTGGCATGTGAGACAGGTAAGAATTTCACAGGCTATGCCATCTTTGAAGAATAAACCCAAAAGTAGAGAAACATAAAGTGGATAAATAAATGAAGTAGTGTAAGGCATGTGACAAGCCAGTCAGCACCCCTTCTCCTTTAGAAGGACATCATTCTCACAAATGATTTATTTTGTTAGATGTTTATCCTGTCTTTATTACTTTATAAGGAACTCAAGGTGGAGAATTTATGTAATATTCCTTCCTCCTCTTAGTTTTCCCACAACAACAACCTAAGAAGTGGATTTGGCTGGGAGAGAGTGACTGGTCACTCAGCCAATTTTTCAAACCTAAAAGGGGACTAGAACCCAACTAGAGTCTCTTGGTTTCTAGGCCAACACCTTAACCACTACTTTGTTTTAAAAGGAGGAAGGAATGTCAAAATAACTTGTAAGAATTGCATGTGAAAACAGTGTTGGAGGAAACAAACTTCTAAAGCTGCAAACATCACAGATAACATTTCAGAATAATCTCCCATATAATGATGCAAAAGGCAAGAAAGGTTGTAGCAAATTACAATCTGAGATGGACCTCTTAGTAGGAAAGGAGACTAGAACGAGCAGTAATACTTTGCAAGTTGCATCAAACCTGAAGTCAAGATGTTTGTTATTTATTTGCACAAGGTGAGCATTCTTTTTATTTGAAAACTACTTTCTCCATTGAGGCGAGCTGCCGGGCGTGAAAAGGAGTGGCTGGGAGGGGAGAGGTGGGGCATGGCCAGGCGTGGCAAGGAGAGGCCAGGTGAGGCACCCCTCGATGTCAGTGATGTCGAGTTGGTCACACCTACCCAGTCACATGACCACCCAGTCACACCTACCCAGCTGGTCATTAGGGCAGAGAACCGGTTGTTAAATTATTTGAATCCCACCACTCCCCCCCCCCAACCAGCACTTCACCTCCCAGTGACCTTCACCTGAGGTAATCTCCCCATCACAAGACCCATTACAAGACCCTCACTTGACATACCCACACCTGACCCATCACAACACCTACTGACTACACAAAACCCTTATAAACAGAAGAACACTGACACTGACATCCACTAAAACCTGCTGAAGATGTTACCTAGCCTGGTACTGAAACATTCAGAAACCAACCCACAAGCTCAGAGAACGACCCTTCACGCTCAATTTCTCCTTAGTTCTAGGTTGCTTCTCTCCCTGATTAGTTTCCATCCATTGCTTCTTGTCTTGGCTTCTGGTGCTTTGGAAAATAGGTTTACCCCATTCGTGATCTTGATTCTATCCCTGTTAATGCAGCCTAGGATTGCATTGCCTTTTTTGGCAGCTGCAGCAAACTGCTGTCTCATAAGTAGTAAGGAGTACATACCATTTTAAGGACTAGTTAGCCCCGCCCCTTTTGTGATGTATGTTTTGTTTGTTGTAACCCCGTTCCTTTTGTGACGTGTTTTGTTTATGTTGTAGTTCCACACCCTTTTGTGATGTGTTTTGTTTACAGTGTAGCCCCACCCCTTTTGTGACATCACCCACTCCCCACCTCACCCCTCCCATCCAACCCTTTTTACAGGAAGTACTTTAACATCATTGCAAAACAACCCTCCGTATCCCATAATCCTTCTCACCCGGTCGTACAGGGGCATCAACACACACCTCCCCACTGCGACACATGGGGCCTTTCAAACAGGTGTGCTGTAACAACAAACACGCCAGACCTACCTGTCCCACAATCCCTTTCATCTTGAATAATTGTGACATAGTAATTATTCACAGGAGGTCCTTCCCATTTGTCGAATAAAAAAAAGTCCATCTAGAGCACATGGGGACCTACTCTGGTCAGTTGATAGATGTTTGAGCTGTGGAGGATCCCAAAATTAATTTAAAAGCCTGTTTACGCACTGCGAGGTGTAAAGGATTTACCAATGTCAAGTGAACATACCATAACTCAGTTCCTGAGACAGGATTCTGTTCTAATGCAAGGAATTTGGGACACCAGCTTGTCTTTGTTCTAGGGGGAGGGGGTTACAGTGCAGGGATGTAAAAACAAAATGCTATTTTGCAAAAGGCCTTTTTGTAAGAGTGCTTTGCTTTTCTGAAATCGTTCAGGGATAGGGGTGTTGGTTGTGTTAGATATTAGCATATATCGCTGTAAGTCTCCTCTCAGGTCCGCCGCTAGGGCGGGAACTAGGGATCATTATGATTGGTCGAGAGGCATACCCGATCCCTATAAAAGGGGAACCCTCAGACCACACACCAAGCTGGATCACTACTACTATTAATAAAGAGCTGTTAAGTCACTACTTGTCCGGAGTCTGTTCTCTCGTTGCCCGAATCTAACACTGGCAACGAAGGTGGGATCGAGAGACAGATAGGACGAAGACGCTACCTCCAGAATCCAAGGATTCGATCCAGCTTAGGAATTCGGCGGGAATTCCGGCAGCCATCTCAGCGCGGCAAATTCAAATGCAGACAAGATGGCGATGCACACTCCTCCAGCTCCGTTCGACCCGATGAACGATCATTGGGAGTCCTACATGATCAGATTCGAGTGCTTTCTCGAAGCAAACGAATACACGGGAGTACCTGACTCTCGTAAGAAGAACATATTCCTGAGCTACTGTGGGCGAGAAGTCTTCGAGACGGCCAGAGACCTCTCTGAGCCAACACCTATACAAGCGGTATCATGGGCGGCGCTACAACAGACTTTGCAAACGCACTACGCGCCAAAACCTTCCCGCCACATTCGCCGCCAGGAATTCAACACGAGGAACCAGAAGGTGGGAGAATCAATCAACCAATATGTTGCAGCGCTACGGAAAGCGGCCACGTATTGCGAGTTCAGGGATCTGGACGAGCAAATCCTGGGAAGACTTATATGCGGTTTGAGAGACATCTCTCTACAGAAACGATTGTTGGCCAAGTCAAATTTAAGCCTACAGATTGCACTCGATGAAGCAAGGGCATCCGAATCAGCAGACAGATCATCCGAGACCATACAACGTGGATACAGCGCGATCCAGACCGGCACCAGACACGCCAGAGTTCACTATGAGGACACCGATCAAGAAATCGAGGAGTCCGAGGACAGTTACCGTATGCGGAGCAGTCACATGAGACCGGTGGGTAAACCCGAATTCCCTTTACCACCATGTGCAAGTTGCGGAGGGAACCACCCCCGGTCTACCTGTCGGTTCAGAAACGTTGTTTGCTTGCATTGCGACAAACTGGGGCACATCGCAAGGGTGTGACGGAGCGAAGCCCCTGCCTCACAACGGCAGCCTCCAACGTACCGCCAACAGAAGCCCAACCCAGGGGCTTGGCGAAAAAACAAAGGGCGCCCAGAGAGAAATCCAAGGGAGTTTGCCGAGAGAGAATACACACAAAGAGCTGAAAGAGAGTATTACCAGAGAACCGAGAGAGAGTATTCCCAGGATACCGATGCCGAGAGAGAGTTGACCCAGAGAGAACCATTGCGAACCTATCTCACAACGATAGGTCAGGTCCGCACCAAGCGGCCTAAAAAGCTGAAAATCACTGTCCTCCTGGAGGACTCCCCTTGCGAGCTGGAAGTTGACACTGGATCGTCCCTGACGATCATTTCATGGTCTGCCATGAAGAAGGCAATCCCTAGCCTTAAAAAGCGCCAACTGCATACACCAGACATCCTGCTACGAGACTACCAGGGGAACAGGGTCCCCATCGTGGGTCAAGGCACGTTTCGGGTGCAGTTCAAGGACATCGTAGCCCAGCTGCCTGTGACCGTCGCCAGCGCGCCATTACAGAGCCTCCTGGGATTGGATTGGTTTGAAGCCCTGGGGCTAGAAGTCACCGGAATCAACGCCGTGGAGAACAGCAGCGCTGAACAGATTTTTAAGGAGTTCGAGGATGTGTTCAGCCCTGGTCTTGGTAAGTATGTGGGTAAACCTATATCATTCAATCTAGACCCCAACGTGGCACCAATCCGACTCAAACCAAGGAGAGTGCCTTTCGCACTCCGCCCCAAAATTGATAAGGAGATAGATAAACTAGTAGAACAGGGGATCCTCGAACCGGTGGATCACGCGCGCTGGGAAACGCCCATCGTGACCCCAGTTAAACCAGATGGGTCAGTCCGCATCTGCGCGGACTATAAATGCACAATTAATGTTGCCCTACAACAAAGTGCATATCCTGTGCCAGTAGTCCAACACCTATTGCACTCGTTGGGGCCAGGAAAAATATTCGCTAAATTAGACATGGCACAAGCTTACCAGCAACTGCCAGTGGATAGCGCCACAGCGGAGGCCCAGACTATAGTGACGCATAGGGGCGCATTCAAATGCAACCGGTTGCAATTCGGTGTAAGCATCGGTCCCGGTCTGTTCCAGAGCGTCATGGAACGGCTTTTGCAGGGAATACCAGGGGTCGTCCCGTATTTTGACGACATCTTGGTGTCAGCTGCAAACGAGGAGCAACTAGTAAAAAGAGTTAGAACTGTTTGGCCAGAATTAGAGAGAAGGGTCTCCGCCTTAAAAAAGAAAAATGCCAAATTAACGTGCCTAGTGTAGAATTCCTGGGATATAGAATCGATGGTTTGGGCATACATCCAACATCGAAGAAAATTAAGGCGATCCAGGACGCCCCCACACCACATAACCAGACTGAGTTGCAGGCATTCCTCGGACTACTTAACTTCTACAGCGTTTTTCTGAGACAGAAAGCGACCGTTGCTGAGCCGCTACACCGACTCCTCACCAAGAACGCAAAATGGACATGGGGACGTTCCGAGGCAGCAGCTTTCGCCGCAGTCAAGCGCCTCCTCACCACCGATTCGCTACTCGTTCAATACAGCCAGACGCTACCACTGGTATTGACCTGCGATGCATCACCTTTCGGCGTCGGCGCAGTTCTCAGCCACAGGATGCCAAACGGGAACGAAGCGCCCATAGCATTCTATTCAAGGACTCTTTCATCGGCCGAAAGAAACTACAGCCAAATGGACAGGGAAGCGTTAGCCGCTGTGGCAGGAGTCAAACGTTTCCACGAGTATCTCTACGGCCGCGATTTCGAGCTCATCACAGACCACAAACCACTGCTGGGCCTTTTGGCGGGAAACCGCCCCACACCAGTCTCACTCTCCCCGCGCATGACCAGGTGGACTGTTTTCCTGGCTGCGTACTCCTATAAACTGATACATCGACCGGGTTCCACCCTAGGGCATGCAGACGCACTCAGCCGTTGCCCACTTCCTGAACTATTAACAGACCCCACTCCCGAGGTACCGGTTTTATTAATTGACTGTTTGGACTCAGGACCTGTTTCTTCTTTGGACGTTGCTAAATTCTCGGCTAAAGACAATGTAATCAGACAAGTACAAACTTGGGTATGGAGGGGGTGGCCAAAGGGAAATGTGGGTCCCGAATTCAAACTGTTTTGGTCAAAGCGTGATGAATTGTCGGTTTTACAAGGTTGTTTATTATGGGGGGATCGGGTTGTTGTTCCATACGCACTATGGAGAAATGTATTAGAAGCGTTACATGTTGGGGATCGTAAGGATGAAAGCGTTAGCTAGGAGTTATGTTTGGTGGCCAAACATGGACAAAGAGATAGAGGAATGGGTAGCCACTTGCGATCCGTGCCAAGAGTCTAGACTAGCACCCCCTGAAGCGCCCGCCACAGAGTGGGACAAACCAAAAGCACCCTGGTCGCGAATACACATTGATTTCGCAGGGCCAGTCCAGGGACAAATGTTTCTCATAGTTGTGGATGCATACTCAAAATGGTTGGAAGTAGTCCTAATGACTTCAATCATGGCAGAGGCAGTCATTAAGGTACTACGGCGACTTTTCGCCACTCATGGCCTGCCCGACCTCCTGGTCTCCGATAACGGGCCCCAATTCACGGCCATGCAATTCGAAACATATCTGGCAAGTCAGGGAATTCGGCATGCCGTTGTCGCGCCATTCCATCCGGCTTCGAACGGACAGGCGGAGAGAATGGTGCGATCTGCAAAAGAGGCCCTCGCTAGGATGGGCCCAGGTGATTGGCAAACACGCATTGATCATTACCTCCTAATTCAACATATTACCCCCAGCGCCACGACGGGAAGGAGCCCCGCTGAACTCCTCATGGGCCGCCGTCTACGGTCTCACTTGGACCGACTTCACCCAAATTACTCTGCCACATCGCCCCCAGACTCTACAAGCAAAATTCGGAATTTTAGCATAGGGGATTCAGTATACGCCCACAACTATGCAAGGGGAACACTGTGGATGCCGGCAAGGGTAATTGGTATCACGGGTCCACGGTCTTACTTGCTGGAACTAGAGGACGGTAGGAATTGGAAAAGGCACATAGACCAACTCCGGGGTCGCCTGGCACACTCGAATCTGCGATCCGCTAACGAGGACTATATCCCGTGGGAAAGTCAGCAACCCGAGAGCCCAAACACAGAGGATTACAGCACCCCGGAGCCAAGAGAGGAACCGGAGATCAACGACAGAGTGGAACAGCGTCCGAGCGAGGAAAGCCTTCCAACCCCTGACTGCGGAACGGAACCATCCGAGCAAGCCGATATCACACCCACTCCAACTGAACCCGAACTCCGACGATCCACCCGCGTAAGACAGAAACCGACGTACTTAAAGGACTTTATCACTAACAGGAACGCTCCGTCTAAGAAGGGAGGGGTGTTAGATATTAGCATATATCGCTGTAAGTCTCCTCTCAGGTCCGCCGCTAGGGCAGCTACTAGGGATCATTATGATTGGTCGAGAGGCATACCCGATCCCTATAAAAGGGGAACCCTCAGACCACACACCAAGCTGGATCATTACTACTATTAATAAAGAGCTGTTAAGTCACTACTTGTCCGGAGTCTGTTCTCTCGTTGCCCGAATCTAACAGGTTGTATTTGTGCGATGACTACAGAAGATGAAGATAATGATGATGACAATGATGATGAAGGTTATTATTCTGATGGTGAAGTTCGTGTTAGCGTACTCTAAATTACAAATAAAAGGGTTGTGCTAAACAGTAAAGTGTGTTTATTGTGCCGGGTGAACGGAGCAGAATGAAGATGAAAAAATTCTAAAGGAGTTTTATTATAAACCCAAGTGTATGGTTAGTTATGGGGGTGTAAATGCCCTATTTAAGGCTGGTTGGAAGCGCATTAAAAACTTAACATTGAAACATGTCAAGACATGACTTTCCGGACAAGATGCTTATGGCATTCATAAACCCTCAAGAATTAACTTTCCTAGGAATGCTACAATAGTTTCTTGCATAGATTGTCAATGGCAAGCCGATCTTGTGGACTTATCAGGATTTGGCGTTGAAAACAACGGCACAAAATTTATTTTAACAGCAATCAATGTGCTATCCAAATACTGTATGAATGGGCTGTCTGTTTATCTGATAAGTCAGGATGGGGGGGTTGCCGATGCCTTTAAGAGCATCTTCCAATCAGGAAGGACCCCCAGAAAGTTACAGACAGACGCCGGAAAAGAATTCTTAAATAAACCTCTGAAGAAACTTTTGGTATGTTATGGCATAGATCATTTTGTCACACATAGTGAAACTAAAGCAGCGGTTATAGAGAGGTTGAATAGCACTCTGAAAAATAAACTCTGGAGATATTTTATGGCTAAAAACATGCACCATTATGTGGATGTTTTGCCAGCCCTCATTCAGGGCTACAATAGTGCTTACAGCTCCCAATATGGTAAAGCGATCTAATAAAAAAGAGGTGTGAATGCACCTATATGGGAAAAAAATTAAAATGAACAGAAAGTTTAAAGTTTAAGGTGGGGGACCACATTAGGATAACCAGACTAAGGGAAAGTTTGAAAAGGGTTATCAGCAAACCTTTACAGATGAAATACGTATTTATTGTCAAAGAACATGTTAGGAGGGGGAAAGGGTGATACATAGATTAATGGATTATGCAGAGGACCCGGTACAAGGTTCTTTTTACCCAGAAGAGTTGCAAAAGATTCCTAGTGACCAAGAACGTGTCTACAGAATTGAAAAAATACTCCAGAAAAGAGGGAGGGAAAAACAAAGAGAACTCCTAGTTAGATGGTCTGGTTGGCCAGAGAAATTCAACAGTTGGATTAAGGAGGCCAAAGTGTGCAACCTTTGACATGGCTGGCTTTTATATTACACTGCCCAGCAATGCATCTGCAGCTGCGTTTCCCAACAACATGGCGGTGGGGGCGGCGGCGGCAGCGGAGGTGCCCTGGCTCTGCAGGGAGAGCTGGGTCAGGGCATTGTGAGGCTGGGAGGCGTGTGAGCGAGAGTGGAACAGCCGCTCGTGCAACCCTCCTCTCCAGCCATGCAGAGCGCCATTCACTGGCATTTCGAAGGCGCCAAGCCACTGGAGCCAGGAGGTGGCAAAAAGGCACTCACGTGGCTTGGCGTTACCCCTAGGTCAGTGAATGGCGCTGTGCCCGGCTGGAAAGGGGGTTTGCCAGGTGGCTGCTCGTGAGCATGGTCGCGTCATGGCTGTTGTGTTGCGCTGCTGCGACAGCGCAACACAGCCATTCGCCCATGAGGCTGTGCCCAGCTCTTTGGGAGCTCCCTTGCAAGAGAGCAGCCGCCCGGCAACCTCCTCTTCAGCTGGGCACAGTGCTGCTCACCAACCTAGCGGTATCCCAAAGGCGCCAAGCAATGCGATCACTTTTGCCTCCCCCCCCGGTTCCCATGGCTTGGCACCTTTGGGACACCGCTAGGTTGGTGAGCGGAGCGCTGCCTGGCTGGAGGTGGGGGGTTGTCCAGGGGGCTTATTTGTGGGGGAGGGCTTATATTTTTGCCCACCAGAAAAATGTGGCATGGCCTTATTATCAGGCCATGTTGTATTTTCGGGGAAACACGGTATATTTATATAGATATTGTAAGTCTGCAGATAGTGGGCAATTTCTATGTGCCTTTACTATGGTGTTTACCCATGCAGGGTAATGACAACCTTTGAGCAACTGCATTATGTGCCCGTCAACAAACATTATATTGATACGGTTACTGTAGAAATCAAGATGGATCAGAATGAAAACATAGCTTTTAAGCACGGTAAGGTGGTTGTTAAGCTTCATTTCAGGCCTCAGAAAAGTGAAGGATGGTCGTGATAAAGATGTGTGGGAGACTTCAAGACTATGTTGTCTATTACAGGGCTCAGGCAGGAAACAGTCTAGCAGGCTTCCGAAGAACCCGTTATGTACGGTACGGGCATAGCAGGCCTGTTCCAGAGGCTTTTTAGAAAAGCAATGCCATTACTGAGGAGAGGCCTAGAAATCATTAAACTGCACATGAAAGCGGCTGCAAGTAACATTGTCAGAGACGTGTCAGGCCATCTTGTATCACACGTTGTAGGGGGTGGTCAGGAGGGGTCTGGTATGGCTGTAATCAGAAAGAAACATTCTGTTGAGTCGCCTATGCCTCCTAAAAAGAGGACATTTTTGAAAAAACCACGTCAGACAAAGAGGAAAAGTTCACAAGGAAGGAAGCACAGTGCGAAACAGAGCATCTTCTACCATAAAATGGCTTTTATCCACAAGGCTTCAGAGGACTGTGTCAAATCGAAGGTAGATCTTTTTCAGCTGGCCCCTGTTGTGGCCCAGCCGGTGCCGCTGCCACCAGACTCCGACAGCGAGGTGTCCTCTGAGTCGGCTCAAGAGGAGGTGGGGGACCCTGGACAGGGTTCCGACGCTGAGCAGGGTGCAGAGAGGCTGGTTGGCCACCAGGGGGCGCCTGAGGCATGGAGCAGTGGTGAAAGCCAAAGGAAGGGGGCTCCTGATGTCATGCCTTGGAGCAGTGGGGAGGAGTCACAGGACAGTGAGTCAGACAGCAGTGAGCTATTAGATGCTCGTTACCGACGTGCTACCCGGCGTAAGGAGCAATTGAGCAATTACCGGAGGTAATGGCTCTCAGCTGCTGATCATTAGACTCCTCTCCAGACTATAAAGGGACTGCTTGTGGACACACCCTTTGCAGGAATCAACTGATCATTGGAGTTGGAGAAGCTCAGATCTGTGTCGTACTTTGGCAGGCTGGATTGCTGCCAAAGGGTTTACCTGGATTGCTGCCAATCTGTTCCCTGGACCTTGGCAGGCAGGAGTGCTGCTAAGGTGATTATCTGGAGCTTGGTAGCTGGATTGCTGCCAAGGGGTGTCGCTGTAGCTGGATTGCTGCCCAGAGTGCTATCTTGACCTTGGCAGGCTGGATTGCTGCCAAGGTGGAACCTGTATGTCAATAAACATCTTTGAAGAGACTTTGTGTCGGAGTGTCTTGGTATACAAGAGGAGGGGGTTAGAACAGATTGATTCCTGCCCCAAACAAAACTCCATTAAGTTGCAATGGAGCACCTACAAGCTGAGACGGCCCAGTTGGCTCAACTGATTGCTTTGCTGGCTGGTCAGGTCTCTCAGCTCCAGGGGCTTGCAAACCCCCTCCAGCCAAGGAGGAAATGTCCAGTGGCTACACCAGACAAGTTTGATGGCAAACAAGCAATGTTTGCAGCGTTCCTGGGCCAATGCCAGCTGTTTATCAGCTTGAGAGCGGAGGACTTTCCCACTGACCGGACGAAGGTGGGATTTATCATCAGCTTGCTCTCAGGCACAGCAGCGAGGTGGGCCACTCCGTTGCTCTCCCAACCGAGCCCCCTGCTGGACGATTTTCAGGGTTTTTGTAACCATCTCCGGCTGATGTTTGAAGATCCCATTAAGGGGGAAACAGCCACCAGACTCCTGAAAGAGTTGCACCAAGGGCGTGGTTCTTTGCAGGATTATGTCAGCGAATTCCGGCTGCTTAGTCAGGACTCTGCTTGGAATGAGCCAGCCCTTATGGACACATTCCAGGACGGCCTATCAGATGGCCTGCAGGATGAGCTTGTGAGGGTGGACAGGCCTCCAACGTTCGACGTGTTGGTTCATTTGTGCCTCCGGATAGACGCCCGGCTGAAGAGGCGGAGGCCTCGCCGCGTGTCCCAGGAGACCAAAAGGATGCCGGTCCCTCACGAGACTGCAGTTACACGGGAGGAGCCCATGGAGTTGGGTGCCGCCAAACCCCGTTTGTTGCGCACGGAGATGGACAGACGGCGTGCAGGGGGGTTGTGTTTCTACTGTGGGGATTTTGGACACTTGGCTTTGGTTTGCCCCAAAAAGGGTAGGGGGGCTGTGCGGACTGCGGCCTCCCCTCAGCAACGTGTCGGGAAACGGGCGGGGCCCAATCTGAGGGAGACTTCAGGTCGGGCACAGGCCGGAACAGAGGCGGAGGGGCCTCCACGACATCTGATTCTTGCATCGCACATTCTCTTGTCGGGTAGTCCGCAGGGAATTCCAGCCCATGCCTTGGTCGATTCCGGGGCTACCACGAATTTTATGGATGCAGCGTTTGTCACGAAATATCACGTCCCTCTGTGCCCGGTAGACCCTCCGATGCGAGTGGAGACCATTGACGGCCGGGTGCTTCTGTCTGGGCCCATCAAGAACGCCACGCAGCCTTTGTGCCTGATCCTCGGGGAGCATGAGGAGGCCATTCAATTTTACGTGGCTTCGGGTCTGCATTTCCCCGTGGTGTTGGGCTTGGCTTGGCTGCGGGCGCACGATCCCCAGATCCACTGGTCGCAGAACCGCATCTCGTTCCCGTCCTTGCAATGCGTGGACCATACCCGTCATGTTTGCGCGGCTCAGGTGCCCAGTTCGGCCGAGGTGACAGTGCCGCCGGATTTAGCAGAGTTCGCGGACGTGTTTAGCTAGCAGGAGGCGGATCAACTGCCACCGCACCGGCCTTACGACTGTCCCATTGACCTGGTACCTGATGCGAAACTCCCGACGGGCCGCCTATACTCCATGTCTGAACCGGAGTTGGCCGCATTGCGGGACTTCCTTGACAAGAACCTGGCCCGGGGTTTTATCCGGCCTTCGTCTTCGCCCTTGTCTGCCCCGGTTTTGTTCGTCAAAAAGAAGACCGGGGATCTAAGACTTTGTTGCGATTACCGGCGCTTGAACGCCATCACGATCCGTAATCGCTACCCGTTGCCTCTGATTCCCGAGTTGTTGGAGCGGCTCCGGGAGGCCGTGGTGTTTACTAAACTGGACTTACGTGGAGCTTACAATCTGGTCCGAGTCAGGGCGGGGGATGAATGGAAGACAGCCTTTGGCACCCGATACGGACATTTTGAGTATACGGTCATGCCGTTCGGGTTGACCAATGCCCCAGCTGTCTTCCAACATTTTATGAACGATATCTTTCGGGACCTTTTGGATCAGTTTGTCGTCATCTACCTGGACGACATCTTGATCTACTCTACGTCCCGGAAGGATCATCAACAGCACTTGCGTCAGGTCTTGCAGCGCCTTCGAAAGCATCGCTTGTTTGCCAAGCTGGAGAAGTGTCAGTTCTGGCAGACCACCATCGAGTTCCTGGGGCACCGTATATCCCCTGAAGGAATTGCGATGGAGCCAGGCAAGGTGGAGGCATTACGAAGTTGGCAATCTTCTCGACGGATGAAAGACGTTCAGAGACTCCTCGGGTTTGCCAACTACTACCGGTCCTTCATCCCCGGCTTTGCTTTCTTGACCACGCCCCTCACTCGACTCCTGCAAAAGAAAGTGCCGTTTCACTGGGGGTCCACGGAACAACAAGCGTTCGTGGCCTTGAAGCGCGCTTTTACAAAGGAGCCGATCTTGAATCACCCTGATCCCCATCGCCCCTTTGTAGTAGAGGCGGATGCGTCCGACATCGTGGTGGGGGCGGTGTTATTGCAGGCTCACGCCGCTGATGGCACCCTTTTCCCTTGCGCCTATTACTCTCGGAAACTCAATCCTTCCGAGCGCAATTATACCATCTGGGAGAAGGAGTTGCTGGCTATCAAGGCGGCGTTCGAAGCCTGGCGACATCACCTGGAGGGGGCCAGGCATCAGGTCAAAGTCCGGACAGACCATCGGAATCTGGAGTTTTTGACAACAGCCCGGAAGCTCAATCAGCGCCAGATCCGGTGGTCTCTGTTTTTTGCCCGGTTCCACTTCAAGGTCACGTATATCCCCAGTGCCTTGAATCAGAGGGCGGATGCCCTATCTAGAAAGCCGGAGTACTCAGACCCTGCTGACTCCCTGCCCCCCCGGACGGTCCTACCCATCGAGTCCTTCGCTGCAATCCAGGAACCCGTGGATTTACGGTCGTTGATACGGAATGCGCAGCGAAACGACGAGTGGGTGGAACAACGGCGGGCAGAGGTAGGGCCGACATCCCCGTGGACCTTTGACGAGGACCTTTTGAGGTATCGGGATCGGCTCTACGTGCCTGCAGGACCGCTCCGTGGATTGGTTCTCTCCCAATGTCATGACACTCCGGCAGCGGGACACTTTGGCCTGTTCAAAACTTTGCACCTGGTTTCCCGTACGTTTTGGTGGCCTCGCGTGCGACACGACGTGCAGACGTACGTCACGTCATGTGTGCAGTGTCGACAGGCCAAATCAGCGACGGGAGCTCCTCCAGGCTTGCTACAGCCATTGCCGACCCCGGACAGACCCTGGGGAGCCGTGTCCATGGACTTCTTGACGGAACTGCCTCCGTCGTCCGGTTTCACTACGGTCCTAGTGGTGGTGGACATGCTCACCAAGATGGCGCATTTCATCCCCTGCCGGAGATTGCCGACAGCCCGCGCCACCGCCCGCATGTTCATCCAGCACGTGTTCCGGCTGCACGGCCTACCTGACCGGGTCGTCTCCGATCGTGGTACACAATTCACGGCCCAGTTCTGGAAAGGGCTGATGGCCGCTCTTGACGTTCAAGTTTGTCTGTCCTCGGCGCACCATCCCGAAACCGATGGAGGGACGGAGAAGGTGATTGGGATTCTGGAACAATATCTGCGCTGCTTCGTGAACCAGCAGCAGAACAATTGGGCGGAGTACCTCGCCGTGGCGGAGTTTGCGTTCAACAACTCGCAGCACTCCTCCACACGGACGACGCCTTTCATGGCGAACGTCGGGTACCACCCTCGTTTTTTCCCTCTCACCCCCGTGGACTCTCCGGTCCCCGCAGCGCAGGATTTCCTCTCTGAGCTTCAGGCGGTTCACCAGATGGTGCGCTGCTACTTGAATCAGGCGAAGGAGGATTACAAGCGGGTGGCGGACAGGTCTCGCCGTGCGGTGCCGGAATTGGCCGTGGGTGATCGCGTGTGGTTGTCCACGCGGCATCTTCCGTCCCACCGGCCTACGAGGAAGTTGGACCACCGGTATCTGGGGCCGTTCCCTGTGGAGGCCGTTATCAATCCGGTGGCCTATCGCCTGACCCTCCCGCGCTCGATGCGAGTACACCCGGTGTTCCATCGCTCGCTCCTGATCCCTGAGCGGTCGGATTGTCCTCTCCGACGTCCCTCTTCGCCCCTGCCGTCGTCGCCTGAGGGGCACGCACAGCCATCGCACAGAGTGACCCGGATCCGTGACTCGAGATGGCTCAAGGGTCGGTTCCAGTATTTGGTCGACTGGGCGGACTCGGACTCGGACAGGGGGACCTGGACCGATGCGACGGCTGTGCATGCTCCAGCTTTGGTGCGGGCCTATCATGGACAATTTCCCTCCCGACCGCATCCCGAGCGTCAGGCCCGGGGGAAGGGCCCTGCGGTGAGCGATAGTGTTGTGGCCCAGCCGGTGCCGCTGCCACCAGACTCCGACAGCGAGGTGTCCTCTGAGTCGGCTCAAGAGGAGGTGGGGGACCCTGGACAGGGTTCCGACGCTGAGCAGGGCGCAGAGAGGCTGGTTGGCCACCAGGGGGCGCCTGAGGCATGGAGCAGTGGTGAAAGCCAAAGGAAGGGGGCTCCTGATGTCATGCCTTGGAGCAGTGGGGAGGAGTCACAGGACAGTGAGTCAGACAGCAGTGAGCTATTAGATGCTCGTTACCGACGTGCTACCCGGTGTAAGGAGCAATTGAGCAATTACCGGAGGTAATGGCTCTCAGCTGCTGATCATTAGACTCCTCTCCAGACTATAAAGGGACTGCTTGTGGACACACCCTTTGCAGGAATCAACTGATCATTGGAGTTGGAGAAGCTCAGATCTGTGTCGTACTTTGGCAGGCTGGATTGCTGCTAAAGGTTTTACCTGGATTACTGTCAATCTGTTCCCTGGACCTTGGCTGCTAAGGTGATTATCTGGAGCTTGGTAGCTGGATTGCTGCCAAGGGGTGTCGCTGTAGCTGGATTGCTGCCCAGAGTGCTATCTTGACCTTGGCAGGCTGGATTGCTGCCAAGGTGGAACCTGTATGTCAATAAACATCTTTGAAGAGACTTTGTGTCGGAGTGTCTTGGTATACAAGAGGAGGGGGTCAGAACAGGCCCCTATGCAAATCAGCCTTGAAAACAGCATGTAAATCGAGATACCCACTTTATCAGCACTAAATTGGAATTTTTTATAAAGGGGCACGGCGAGCATTACACAGATCTAAACAATACTCTGCTGTATATGAGTTGTAAAGTTGTGAAGTCCGATGGCACAGATACCGATGATGGTGCAAGAGTGAGCCTTATCAACTACCCCATAGCGGCACTGTTTAATCAGGTGGATGTTACATTAGGTGACCGTGTGATTACATAGAGTCACCACTGCTATGCATACAGAACTCTTATTGAACTTATTCTGAACTTTGTTTTTGAAATATATTTTTATTATTTTTACATTTAAAACAATGCAGTACCGCAGAGTCGAAGTGACCATACATTCACATTATACACAATTAGTCTCAACCATTAACTATTAGCCTACTTAGTGCATTATCTATCCTTCTGTCCAATCACTATATACAGTTTGTTCCAGTCTTGTCACCTTGTCTTATACCAATCATAAAATCTGTTCCAGACTTCAAAATATTCTGATTCCCCTTCATTTTTAAGTTCAAGAGTGAGCCTTTCTGCTTCCGCACAGGCAAACACTTTTCTGATTATATCTAGCTCTGATGGAGTACATTTTTCTTAAACCCCTCCGGTATTATGCCTAGGAGAAAAATTTCTGGTTTAAACAATATTTGGTCTCCCACCATTTGTTCCAACCATGATTGAATCATTTTCCAATATCTTTTGGCCTCATTGCATGTCCACCACATATGATAAAAAGTGCCTGGTGTTTTTTTACACTTCCAACAATTTGGGGCCAGATTTTTAAACATTTTGGAGAGCCATACTGGGGGGAGATGCCATCTGTAGAACATCTTATAAAGATTTTGTAATTCAAACATTTTAGTTTATTAAAGGTTGTTTTCCTTTTCTGGGGCAGGTTTAGACCATTGATATTCAATGGTAGAATCTTGATTTCTCCCGACATGATTCTATGTGTATTTAGGTCATGTGCTTCTTGTTGCCCTTATCTCTCTCACTTCTTTTAGTTCTTCCCCTTTTTTCTCTAAAACAACTTCTTTCTCCTTTCTTGTCTCCGCTAGTTCCTTTTCTCTTCTTATCTGTGCCCTGAGTCCTTGCATCCTTGCTCCCAAATGTTCTCCTTCATCTTCCTCATCCTCCTGCCCAACCAGATTATTGCAGAAATCTTCCACTTGTTCCACCGTGTCTATTCTGAATCTTCTATCTCTCCAAGTTACCAGTATACCCTCCGGCATCAACCATCTGAAGTTAATTTCGTATTTATTCAGCACAGATGTTAAAAATTGGTAGGGCCTTCTTAGTTCTCTGATTCTCCTCAGTACCTGTTTTAGGACTGTTAATTGTCTTTGATTATGTACTATTGGATCGTCTCTTGTTCTATTCAGCACGTATTGATTTTTTAACGAACTTTACATGGACTTCCCTTGGGAGATTGTTCTTTTTTTCGTAGTTTGTCTGGATTCTATATGTCTCATCAATCTCACTTGCCATCTCATCCTTTCCTATTCCCAAAGCCTTTGCCATAAGGTCAGCCATCATATCTGGTAAATCCTCGCCTTTTTCTTCCTTTACATTCTGAAACAGTAGAAATTGGGCCACTTTCTCTGATTCTAACGTAAGGACCATTAACTCAAGTTCTTTGTTTGCCTGGATCAGCCTAGAACTCAGCTCCTCCATTTTTTTTCTCCTCCTTCTCCATCCTTCCTTCTATTATGTTTATTCTTTTTTTCGTTTTTATTGATCTGTTCCTGGAACTTCTCAAATTTATCATGCATCTTCTGGATCCTCTCCTTTAGTTCTCCAGTATCATTTCTTATTTCTCTGATATCCTTTTTGCAGTTCTTGGTGGTTTTAGCCATTGTCTCTTGCATAGTTTGTAATATCAACTGAAGCCCCTTGATTGAATTAGATCTTTCTCTCTGGAGCATATCCTCAGAGGATCTTTGGTTCGAAGGACTGGCATCCGCTAGAAACGGCTGGGATGCTGGCTTCCTCCCCGTGCCAGTTTTCGTTAGATTTGTAGTGCTTGTCATTTTTTTGAAGAATTGGATCCCTAATTTAGATATTTTCCAGAACTCCCACTTTCTTCTCTCACTCGTAACTTCCTCCAGACTTTCTTTCTTTCTTTCTTTCTTTCTTTCTTTCTTTCTTTCTTTCTTTCTTTCTTCCTTCCTTCCTTCCTTCCTTCCTTCCTTCCTTCCTTCCTTTCTGCCTTCTTCCCTCTCCATCTCCTCCCTTTCCCTCTCCTTTTCCCTCTTCCTCTACTCAATAATCAATTTAAGGGGTATTAAGGGGTAGTATAATCTATATATCAATAGATTCGTATATTATATGAAAACAGTTATCATAGGATAGAAAGAGAATGAGAGAGACTTCTCTCTCTCTCTCTCTCTCTCTCTCCCTCCCTCCCTCCCTCCCTCCCTCCCTCCCTCCCTCCCTCCCTCCCTCCCTCCCTCCCTCTCTCTCTCTCTCTCTCTCTCTCTATATATATATATATATATATATATATATGCTGGTTTTGTTGTATTCGGGTCTTTTCCCGTGTAAGGTTGAGATTGTCTTTGCAACGTTTCGGCAGGATCTCACCTGCCATCCTCAAGCGTGGGCTCAAAATGTGGTCTTAAAATGGGAACGGAGCTGCCGTCTTTCTGTAAGTCTTGGTGGGAGGGGATGGGGTGCTGGCTTTGTTTCAGTAAGTGGAATGATTGGTTGTGTGGTTGTATCATGATTGGTAGATTGGTGCTGATTGGTGCAGGTTGTGTGTGCATTGTTGTTTTGTATTTTAACGGCTTGGGTGGTGGGTGGTGTTCGTTTGTTGGCTAGGGCTGGTTTCCAGATGTTTGGTAGGCGGGAGGTATCATCACGTTTGTTCATGCTGTGGGGGTGTTTCTCTATTTCGATGGCTTCCATGATTATTCTCTTGTGGAGGTGTTCTGTTTTGGAGATTAACCTGCCTCCTTCAAAGTTGATTTCGTGTCCTGTAGCTTTAAGGTGCTGGAAAAGGGAAGAAGTTTTTTCTTTTTTTCTTACTGCATTTTTGTGTTCTGTGATGCGTGCATTTATTCTCCTGTTTGTTTGTCCTATGTATATTGCTGGGCAGATTTTGCATGGTATTTCGTAGACTCCTTGGTTTTCTAGCTGGATTTTGTCTTTGGGGTTTCTTAAGATGTTGGCTATTTTTTGGTCAGTGGTGAAGGCTGTCCTGATATTGTGCTTGTGGAGAATTTTGCTGATTTTATCTGTGGTGCCTTTGATATAAGGGAGGAGGGCGATGCCATTTTCCTGTTCTGTATCTTGGTTTTTTGGGGAGTCTCCTTTTGGATTAGGTTGGTGATTGTTTTTCTTTGGAATCCATTGGAGATTAATACATTTGTGAGTTTGTGTAATTCAGTTTTCAGGTGGTCTTTGTCGGCTAGGCGTTTGGTTCTGGAGATGAGGGTCTTGGCTACAGAGTTGATCTGTGCAGGGTGGTGATGGGATTGTGCATTTAAGTAGCGGTTGGTGTGTGTTTTTTTCTGGTAGATGGTGTGTCCTAGGGAGCCATTGGGTTTTTTGTAGATTAGGACATCCAGAAAGGGAAGTTGGTTGTTTGCTTCTATTTCCATGGTGAATTGTATTTTGGGGTGTAGGTTGTTGAGATGTGTGAGGAAGTTGTCCAGTTTTTCTTTTCCATGTGGCCAAACCACATAGGAAAGGAGAACAGGGAAAACCCTGGGGAAAGTTACTAGAATAATAAAAGTAAATACTCTGAAGAAAAGATACAACAATCACAAAAATAGGGAAAAGAAAAAGAAGTTAGGGGAAAGGGGGAGAAGAAGGAAAAGAATTAAAACTGGAATTTTTGAGAGCCCAAGAGAAAACAGTTAAAAAAGGAAGAAAGGGGGAAAGAGTTACATTAGTAGACTAAAGAGAATAGTAGTAAGATTGTTAATGTGATGTAACTAATTAAGAAATAAAGAAATTATAGTATATTATTAATTGTAGAAAAATTTGAAAGAAATGCTCTCTATGCTTAAATTGAATTAGAGAATGCAAAATATACCAATGGAGAAAATAAGAAAGGAAAATTTGGTGTAACTTTGAAGGGGCAGTGGAAGATATTGTTTATGTATTAAGAAAAAATAACTGATATTATTAATAGTCATATATGCACCAAATCAGAAACAAGAGGAATTCTATAGGAAATTACACAACAAAATAAACGAATTAGAATATGAAAATATTTGCTTAATTGGGGATTATAATGCAATAGTGGATTAAAAAATGGACTATGAAAACAAACAGAGAAATAAAAGAAAAAAAATACGTTACCCAAATCCTTTTTTGAGATGGCAATGGAATATAAACTACATGATATTTGGAGAGAAAGGCAGAAAACAAGAAAGCAATATACCTTTTATTTTAACCCCCACCAGTCCCTATCAAGAATTGACATGGCTTGGATTTCATCTGGTCTATGTAATCAATTAGACGAAATTGAAATAGAAGCAAATGAGTGGGCAGATCATAATCCAATAAAATTAAGATGGAAAGGTCAAAGAAGAAGAAAAAGATGGATGGTGAATTCAAATATTGTAAATGAAATAGAATACACTCAAGTGCTGGGGAAAGAATTAAAACTATTTTTTAGAATAAATAAAAAAGAAGACACCTCAATTCAAAATCTCTGGGACACTATGAAAGCATACACAAGAGGCCTCACAATTGCCTACATTGCGAGAAAAACTAGAAAACAAAAAGAGCAACAAGAATGTATGCAAAAAGAACTTAGGGAAGCCGAAGCTGAACTCCAGAAAGACCCAAAGAATAAAAGAAAAAAGAAAAAAGAGAGATGATAAAACATAAGATCAACTTAATAACTCAAAAGGAATTAGCACAGAAAATTAAAGCGGCCACAAAATTACTTTGAACAAGCCAACAAATCTGGACAATGGCTGGCATACAGACTGAAGAATGAAAGAGAAAAAAAGGATGATATACCAATTAAAAGATGATGAGGGAAGAATTTAATACAAAGTGGAAGAAAAGAAGCATATTATTCATAAATACTTTGCAAAACTATATGCGCAAGATAGTATGGAGGAAAACAAAATAAAACATTATTTAAACACAGAAAATCTAACACCAATCTCAAAAGAACAAAGGGAGGCAATAAACAGGCCAATAACGTTAGCCGAAGTGGAATTAGTCCTGAAAAACCAGAAAAATAATAAAACCCCAGGACCAGATGGAATACCAGTGGAGCTATACAAATATAATCAAATAATATTGGAAGAACTAGGAGTGGAAATGTTTAATGAAGTTTTAGGAAAAGCCAAGATGCCTGAATCATGGACAGAAGCAATAATATCGCTAATCCCGAAAGAAGAAACCAATCTACAAGAAATCCAAAACTACAGACCAATTTCATTACTAAATTCCAATTATAAAATATTTGCAGAAATTATGGCAGGAAGAATTAAACAGGTTTTAAATGAACGAATACACCCAGACCAAAAGAGATTTTTACCTCACAGACACATTAAAAATAATACGAGAGTCATCCTAGACATAATAGAATATTACGAGGCACATCCGGAAAAACAAATGGTACTGGTTTTCCTTGATGCACAAAAAGCATTCGACAACGTAATTTGGAAATTTATAATAGCACTATCAGACAGAATGAAATTTGGAGGAAAATTTACAAAAATGATAGAAAAACTTTATAACAGTCAGACAGCCAAAGTTCTGATGAATGGAGAACTAACAGAGAAGATGGAAATAAAAAAGGGAGTCAGACAGGGATGCCCCCTCTCTCCTTCACTGTTTATATTAACCCTGGAAATTTTATTAAATGAAATTAGGAAGGACCAGGGAATAAAAGGTTTGAGACTCAAAAACGAAGAATATAAGGCCCAAGCTTATGCCGATGTCTTAGTATTTGTTCTAGAAGATCCATTAGAATCCATTCTGAAATTAATTAAAAAATTAGAAGAATATGGTGAAGTGGCAGGATTAAAAATCAATAAAGGCAAAACAAAAATGATAACCAAGAATATGACAAAAAAGCAAGAAGGGGAACTGGAATTAGCAACTAGAATGCAAATAACTAAGAAAGTGAAATACTTGGGATCTGGGTGTCTGCAAAATGTTCCACAATTAAGGACGATAATTATAATAAACTAGTGACACAAATAAAGATTTAGAAAGCTGGAAAAATATTCAGCTATCACTAATGGGACGTATAGCCACAGTCAAAATGAATATTTTACCAAGAATCTTATTCTTGTTGCAAGCCGCACCTATTAACCCAGGTAAAACTTTCTTTCAAGAATTAAACAAAATAACTGCTAGGTTCATTTGGCAAGGACGAAAAGTGAGGATTAAACTAAAGTCAATGGAAGCTAGCAAGGAGAGGGGAGGTTTAGCATTACCAAATTGGGAATTATACACATTAGCAGTAACAATAACATGGGTGAAAGATTGGATAGAGCTAAAGAATAAAAGAATTTTGACCTTAGAAGGCCATGATTTGCAAGCAGGTTGGCCTACATTAAAAACATTTAATTTGAAGAGCGTTATTGCAAAACTGACTCAAAATGAAAAAAAAATCCACTATGTGAAAATCCCGAATTCGCTATCACCGACAGAAAGGACGATCCATCGACTTCCGGTTGTTCCTGGTGCCGATGGCAGGCTTTTCTTTGAGCCTGTCAGATCAAGAGACAGTTAGAGGTGTTTTTTTACGATCTTTAACACCTCGGACACTCGTAAATTCTTGGAATTTATGAGGAGAGATTCAGCTGCTGGGTTGAGCCCTCGTGTACCCTCCGGGAGTCCGGAGTCAGACGAGGTTTGCCCCCCTTCGCAGTTGTTGTATTCTCCTGCCTTTTTGATAACCTCTGCTATAAAAAGCAGAGCCAGTCGCCGGGAGCAGCCTTAACATCTTAACATCTTAACATCCCAAGAAGGAAGCAAGACTTTTGCAAGTATTTTAAGTTTTAATTGGGGGAAGAAAAAAAAAACTCTTTAAAAAGAACGCTACTGCTGAGTTCGAGAGGCGGGGGCTTAGAACAAAGGACTCAAAATGGCGTTGATTTATAGCTGAAAACCTACAGAAAACGAAAGCTAATTACCTGCTGATAGCCGGGGCAGTAAAGGCGGAACGGCTGAAACAACCCTAACTATTAACAATTTTAAGCCAGTTTACATAACCTGAACTACTTAAATGTCAAAGTTTTAATTTCGAGCAACTTAGAAAGAAACATTTGCAAGTATTAATTTACAGCTGAATACCTAAGGAAAACGAAAGTT